>NC_071542.1:9647168-9958050 GCF_026979565.1 Vidua chalybeata
GTTGAGCAAAATAGTCACATTGGAAGGCAACCTGCCTTAGCAGTCATACTAGTAGCAAAGAATTCAAGAGGAATCATATTAAAAGTAGGAAATATGTTTGTAACAGAAAATAGAAAGGTAGCAAAATATGAAAAAGTGAAAGTCATACAGCAGTAAAAGAAGAATGAGAGTTTTAAACTCCATTGCAGTCTTGCTGCTAACATATGGCTGGAGAGCTGGAGCTACTCAAAATGTAAAATCAGACACCCTAGAGACTAAATGTCTAGAAGAGATTCTGATTCTGGATAAATACACCTTTAATCAACATGAAGAGACAAGAAATCAAAATCAGCAGCTAGCGGCCTGTCTCCATCAGTATGAAGAGCACACTTGGTAGATGCAGTGTACATCAGGTGCCAGGACACACTCACCCAGAGCTGTCATAGACTGACAGGTGTCACGAAAAGAGGCCATGCAAGAAAGCCCTTGGAAAACCCATTAGCAAGCAGGAGGCATTAGCAAGGCAGTCACAGCTCTGTAAGGGCACTTGGACACAGCAGCAAATGGCAGGAGGAGAAAAGATTGTTTCTGACTCATTCACTTACATTAGCAAGGAGTTACTGAGGCAAAGGGAACAATCATTAGAAGTGACCACATCCTTAGGTCAAAATAGCTGATTCCTTGATGAACTCAAGTGAGCAGAATCTTCTGCTAAAACTTTGAAGTCTCTGGCACTCACAGCTAATCAAATCTGCCTAATAACATCTTCATAATTTGTAATATTATTTTCGACAGAGAACAGAATTTGTCAGAAACCTTGAATGCTTTAATTGTATACAGGAGAATAGCAGAGAAGGGCTCAGCATGTCCCAGTCTACTTGTTACAAATATTTCTCCTTATGGCTTTGAGATACCAGTGATCTATATGAAAAATGTAAAATATTATCTTCCCCTTTCACTGTTTTGAAAGTTGGAGGGATGAGAGGAACTGTAGGGGAAGCTGTGGCAGGAGGGTGGTGTAGAGGAAGATCATTGGCTTCAGCAGAATGGATGTTACACACTTGCTAACGGTTTGGACCCCTGGTCCCAGGTTACAGAGAGACCACAGAGGCTGTAATCACAAAAGGGAGCACTTCCTTTGAATTTGAGTGCCCTTCATCTCTGTCATCCAACATATTTTCAGTTTCTTCATTAGATGTACATAAAGCTAGTAGTGAAAGGCTCAGTTGCTTTTAAAAGCTTTGCTAAGCAATTCTGCTTTGGAAAAAATAACCTGTGAAGTAAATAAATAAATAAACCCAACAAATGTGTTTTTCCATAACTCTGCAGAACTGCACATCACCTGCTGGCACTTCTGAATTCAGTGTGCTGCATATCTAATTGTTTTTGCTCTCCTGTATTTTGCTTCCCTTTTAAAAGCTTTTCCTACTTCAATAGGTAAAACATCTTGTGGGCAATTCCTCTGCTTACAGCCTTGCCTGGCACATTGTTTTTCCTTCACAAATGTTATAAGGAAATAGAGAATGACTGTCTGGGATGATATAGGTTCTTTTGTTGCTATTACTTGTGGACAGACTTGTATTGTAAACAGGCTACCACCTGTTTTCTTCTGAAAATGAAAAAGCAGTTTCTTGTTTTTTTATGAAATGCGTGAAATATCTAATTCATTTTCCTTGTATACACTCATTTACATAATAAATCCATATAGAACCACATACTGAAATCTTAACCAAAATCCTCAGTAACCCATTAAAACTTTGGGTGTGTTTAATAGTATTTTCATGATTTGGAAAGGGAGGGGGTGTCACACTGTGATACTAAAGTCAAGAAATCCTGCAAATCATTCACACTCAGTTTTGGAGTGACATCTCTGGAGTCTTTCTGGGGACTGTGAAGGATTTTAGAAAAGGCCATATGTGACTGCTAAATTGGCTTCAACAAATCAAAATTATCTGTAGTAAAATTTGATTTTTAAATCTATTTTTTAATCCAAAGATCTCAAATTTCAAATAAAACAAGTGGAAAAGGAACTGTAATTTTTAGGACAAAAAGCTGGTTTTTTTCATAGAAAGTAACTGCTTCCTACATGTTTTTTCTGAAACGGTTACTCTCCAATTAAAAAGATTGCCAATAATGAAACATAATTTAACAGTTAAGCCAAATTCTCTTGTTCATTTAAATTCTGAGGTGGTGCAGTATTTTGCTGACCTGGTCTGAGCCTCAAACCTCTCCAAAAACACTTTACAAAGAAAGATAAGTTTGGTTCATGTCAAGTGACTAGATTTCATCAATTCTTTCTCCTTCTTGGGGATAAAAGGACCTGTGGTTTTTAGCTTTTTTAGCTCCAGTGGCTAATTCTCTGAGTTCACCCCTACTCTCTCCCCCTCTGTGAATTTCCATGTCTCAATATTCACTGTAGTGAATGAGGAGTGGCTGAGGGAGTGGGGGGCTCAGCCCAGGAGTCTCAGGGGAGACCTTTTCACTGTCTACAACCACCTAAGAGGTGGGGGTTGGTCTCTTTTCCCAAGGAACAAATAATAGGATGAGAGGAAATGACCTAAAGTTGCACCAGGAGAGGTTCCGATGGGACATTAGGGAAAAGAGTCTTCACTGAAAGGGTTGTCAAGCATTTGAACAGGCTCTCCAGGCAAATGGTGGAGTCACCATCCCTGAAGGTATAAAAATGTCATGTGCATGTGGCACTTAGGGACACGGTTCAGTTGTGGACTTGGCAGTGCTGAGTTAATGGATGGACTCAATGATCTCAGAAGTCTTTTCCAACATGAACAGCTCCATGATTCTGTGAGTCCACCCTAAATTAATTCCAACAAGGTAACTGGTTAATTATGTATTTCTAACCAAACACTTGTGCAATTTTAGAGGAATATTTTTCCCAAGGTGCTTGTAAGTTGCAAAGATAGTTAGCACTAGACAATTACTATTTTGAAGAATAGATGTTGTCACCATTAAAAGTGGGTACTTAGAACATATAGTAGCAGTGTCACATTCATCACAGCATCTAAGAGACAGGATGCTTAAATGCAGTGAGAAGGCTGTTAATGCAGAAATGTTTTAAAACTGCCATCAGATCTCTTGTAGTCAATACTGGTACTTTACATAAAAATTGCCTGCACTCATGAAAAGGTAACTTGTCTGAGCTTGAATCATTGGAGAACAATCAAATATGATAAATGATTGCCAGCTGCTGCCATTTTCAAAGTAGAGACAAAGAGCTGAGATAATATAGCCAAGACAATTCACAGGAACTTCAAAGGAGCAACCCCTTCAAGTATTGTGTCATCCCTGACACTCAATGTAAATGATACCTGATTTTTATAGGCAGTAACAGGTTTATTTTCAATACACCCAAAACCTTCTCTCTATAGTTAGTAGATACCATCTATACTGAAAAACAGCATTATATATCTAACTTGTCCATAATTATTATTTAGAATGCTCATTATAGAGACTGCCATAAAATATTATCAGGCCATCTGTAGTGAGCAATTGCAGTTGTTGGTGACTGTGTTCATGGTCAAGGGTGCAGAGCACTGTTACAAAATGATGCCTGACTGTACTTCAAATTCAATGCATTAGCAGAGTAGGTACATAAACCAAAGGATAATTTTTATTTTATAATAAAAAGTTGTTATAAATATTGTATGTGTTTATATTCAGGAAATTTCCGTGGACTTGCATGCAGCAGGGCAAAAATATACCTAATTTTTTTTGAGAAGAAAGGAAACACCTGTTTGGGGACCAATTAAGAACTTCATAGAACTATCAGTCCTAATTACTAAATAGCTACAGGATTCTCATTTAAGCAAAATCAACCATACTTGAAAACTAAACTTAGAATGTAAATGATGCAATCATTCATAATTCATTCTGCCAAGCACACAAAAGCAGAGCCTGCAGTCGGCTTTTCTTAAATCTTTTGTGCAGATTAATACAGCCAATACCAGATTTTAAAAAGCTGTTGAGAAACAGATCTTCTAAGGGTACTATTTTTTTTCCAGCATTTTATTACTAATCTTAAGCTTGAATACATCTGCTTTAGAAGAAAGACTTAGCAGAAAAGGTGAAGTTATAAACAGTCTCTGTTTGAAAAGAGTATTCTACATTTCCTGCTCAACAGAAATATTAGCTGCTCGTCAAAGAATGTTGTATGGCCATTTGCAAGACTCACATTTGCTTGTGACTGTTCAGTTAAATCTTGAATCTGGCAGTAGATAATGTCTACTGCCCATGCATTAGTGGAATCAATGATCCAAGGTAATCCAAGGATAATTTCTCAGGCAAGCTAACTGAGGGCAAGACCTCGAAATCTCAGGTGCAGCTACAGCTCTCCTGGGGACAAAGAGAGACTTTAAATATCAATCCTTGGTTTGCAGGTCTCAGCCCTTTTGCAGGCTAGAACGACCACACAAATTAGTTGTCCAAGCTCAGGTTACTGTTGCTGTTACCCTTATCGATGGAAACTCACTAGAACAGGTGAATATCAGCTCATTTTACATGGCATTTTTATGTGAAATCACTTTCTGCACACAAATAAATACCACCCTATGCACACATAAATATTATCCCCACAGAAAGCTGGTTACTTAGTACAACACATTCCAAAGCAACAATTTATAGTTGTTTAGACAACAACAACAACAATAATAAAAATAAATAAAATATATAGGTTTATAGTGTTATTCACTTATCAAAGTGCAGATTTTAGCTCAATCTGAGCAGTTCAGTCTGTGGTGTTTCTGTGTACCTGTACTAAATACTTTCTAAGCTACTATTAATCCTATGAGTAGCTTGGGAAAGAATTTGCAGTATAAATTGTATTTATAAAATGTAATTTGCAATTGCTTGAACCAATTGTGAGATCCTCTTTGCCATCACATTCTTTATCAATTATTGTGAAGAGAAAAAACTGAGCCTACTCATTGATCACAAATTCTTTGCTGATGTTGTCAATATATATAAATATAATGTCTTCCTGTACATATTTTATATTCCCTATGCCTTAACCTTTCTTTGACAAAAAATATTACACTCCTTCAAAATCCATTTCCACAGCCATTCCTAGCAATCAAACACTATAAAATATAACCTCTCCCTAATTTCTGTCTTACTCTACAGGATACACAGTTTCATGAAGCCAATAAAATTCCTGTGGATTCTGCACTATCTCACCACTGGGACTCTGTTTCTCCCATGGGGACAGTGTCCAAGCACGGATCGATGGGATCCATGCTGGGCTGGCAGTCTGTGATCCATGTGAGTATAGCACTCACAGGGATGGCTGGGTACACATTATCCTGAACAACCTCTTCACCATTAAAGCTGATTTAGGTCCTTCTGTTAACTCTTGTTTACTCCTGATTGTTCAGCTTCAGTCTGGCAATATCATGTATTGCTTCCCTCTTTTTATTTGCACTGGTAAATCATATTAAATGGGGCTTTCTGCAGATGGTCACTGTGTGAGTACATCTTTGGATGAAGATGGATGATAAGAAAGGAAGTCTGAAATTGCAGCAAACCATGGATTCTTGTCCCTCCTGTCATACTGAATACCTATATATTCACTCAAGTTTTTACTTGAGTTGAGGTTTATGGAGAGTTGAATTCCCTAGAGTGTGTGCTGAGATTTTTAATTTAACGCTCATTACTTCAAGAAACACAATGCATTTGCATTTACAGGGCAGGAAAATAAATGTTTAAATGGAACCTAATCCCATATTTTGAAAATCTGCAATTTATTTGAACTCTCTTACTGGCCACTTTGGATTTCAATTAAGAATGATGGCATAAAAAAATAGGAAACCACAGTATTCTTTCATAATTTGAAAATACAACATTACAGGTAATCGAATATAATTGTCCAGAGATTTAAGGAAGTGTTTCCACAGACAATAATTTATCTAACAAAAAGCAAACCCCATTGTACACTCAGAAGGGTTAAAGGTGAGGAAGTGGGAATATAAGTTATGCTATGCAATCAAATTCTTGACATAATTGCATTTGTCTTTGTGTTTTGTGTGCAAAAACCACATTAAAACATGTTCTAAGAGTAGTATTTACTTTAAAGAAATCTTTCTGCACGTGTATTAGGAAACATGAAAGAAACTATGTAGAAGTTCAAGCCTTCAGCATGTTTAACCATTTATGAGTAGTTTATGAATATTTTATTAACTATTGCTTGAAAGAACAACAAAAGTGCTGCTTGCCAATTCAGAGAAAGTAAGTGATCTTTAGTTTAATGATTTAACACATATAAGCTTTATGAAATGTGTTTGTTGCTATGGTACACATGCATTTCTCTGACAGAATAGACGGGAAGGTAACAGGATGCACATGGCATTCTTTTATGTGAAGAATTTCATTCCTTTTGGATCATTTTGACTCTGACTTTTTTCTTCTACAGGCTTAGTTTCCTCCCTTCACTCTTTTTTACTGAATAGTATTCTTTGCTCTAGGAAAAAATGCATTCAGCAATTGAATCGTCCCCTTTTTGAAAGTGAACAACCTTGTGATGCACTTTTTAAAAGTATCTGTTGCCTTTACAGTAGTTGAACTGTGACATATTTTGAAAGATTCTGAAAAAATATTGCTATTTCTGCCAGTGGGAAATGTTTCATGGATGCAAGAGGTGTACTGAAAATTGAGCTCAAATTCCAGCTATACAGGGTATTTTTACCTCTTTGTATATCAAACACTATATAATATAATCCTCTCCCTAATTTCTGTCTTACACTACAGGATATATACTTTCATGAACCATTCATAATAATAACTAACTGTGAAATAGTGGTTGTTATTTTGACTATGATTGTTTTAAAATGTCAGGTAAGAAACAAATTCTCAGTAAAGGAGGCACAACTGAAACATCAAATAATTTTTATGATTAACACTAAAATCTGATTGGAATCTAAGAGATATAATGTTGATAGGAAGCTATCAGAGAGGATGACATAATAGGAAATTTAAATGTAGATACAACTCAGAAGAGAAGAAGCTGTTTCAGATGCTGTGTTAGCTAGGACATGAAATTATGAAGAATGATATTTGAGACTCTGAAATGGAAAGTGTAGTTAGAAAGATCAAATTAATGTGTCCATTGGTGATGCCAATTTCTATTTCCTGATGCCAATAAGAAGTAATGAGGGAATGCATATTTAAATTACAAGCCTAAGAAATTAGCCATTTCCACTTAAAAGTATGGACATCCTAAGAGTTTCTACTTAGAGATTAGATTGTCTGTGGGACAATCTGTTTCCTGGTTAAAGCAGAGGAGGTTTTGTTTGGTCTGTACTACTATAAAGACAAAAACATAGGCAGTGCAAAAACAAAGTCAGCTAAATTTTGCAGGAAAAAGATCATGTCAAGAAAACCACACAATGTAAAACAGATACAGTACCACCAGAAGAAGTCCAGGTAGGAGGACTGGGACAGAGACATAAAGACTAATTCAGTGCAACTCTAATCAAGAGAAAGAAAATAGAAATGCATATCAGTGATGAGTCATGAGGCAAAACTAAGAACTTCATACACCACTGCAATAACCATCAAAAAAAAAAAAAAAAAAAAAAAAGAGAATTCCAAGGAATAAGAGTATATCTGCCATATGACTTGAATTGCTTCACAAGCTCTTGATTTAAATGCTCTGCAGGAAAAAATGGCTGCTATATTTGCAATTGAGTTATTAGATCACAAACCAATTCAATTTCAGCTGAATCATGGGACCAGATGCAATATGAGCCTCAGAAATATTGATAATATTACAAATATTACACTAGAGAAATGTAGCTGAGAGCTGGTGATACTCAGTATATGCACTATGAGTCCTGTAAGCAAAAATAAGCTGTTAATAAGAAACCTGTGAAACAAGCAACATTATCTCTCAGCATCTGTAACAGCTGACAGGCAGGAATACCTTACTGAGCAACACTGTAGCATAAAGAGCAATTTGCCCAACAAGTGCCATCAAAAGTACTTCAAACTGAAATATCAAGGACAGCAGCATTGATAGGAATCCTCCTCTTCCAGCAGCCCTAGGAAAACAACTGAAGAAGAAACAGGCATATCTCCAAAGGGGTTACATGTCAGAGCAGCACGGTTTGGATCTGCCTCCAAACAGCACTGACAAAGCCTTTTGGTAAACTAGACATTGGCATTGGCTCAGAAACTCGTAATAGCCAAGAACAACATTTCTCACAAACAACCTCTGAGGGTTCTTGCCTGCTTTGCCTATATTCAGGAGTCACTATATTGTGGTAAATTATACAGGCTCTCGTGTCACCTGACAAAGTCTTCATCTTGTGGTAAGTACCTCCAAAGCCAAGTAACTATGGATGCTTCCAGGAAGCATTCTAGTTTACACTGAACTTGGTATAAACTAAACGAGGCATTAAGATCAGAGCAGATAAAGCTTTTATTTTAGGAAATTGAAAGGGCAATGAAAAAGTAATACAGTGCTATGCATCAAAATACAGTACTGCTAACTAAGAAAAGGGAGAACACAAGGCTGAGTGGAGAAAAGCTGGTAATAAACTTCCCTACTTTGGACAATTTCTTTATGCATCCAAACCTTAAGAAAGCTACCAGGAGAAGTTATCACCACAAGAGTCAAAACCACCTTAGCCCTCTGGGCTTAGTTCCCTTTCTTGTTAGTGATTCACATCCACACTCCCATATTTGGGACCAGTGCTCTCCCCCAGGCTGCAAAGCAGGGTTCCTGCTGCCTCGCTCACTGGAGCATGGTTGAACTCCATGTGGAAATAAATGTTGGCTGAGAAGTATGAGCAGGACTTTAGTCTCCTGGTTTTTACCTGAGAGGAGACTCTGATCTAATTCATCCTTTAGTTAATGTTATTTGTACATATTGAAAAACTATTGGTAGGAAAATAATCTTCTTTTCTCTTTCCTTGCACCCCCAAAGAACTTACCAACTTAGTAGATGACAATGAGAGTTGAAATTCACTCAGGCAGAGACCAGAATGTGATCTGAATCTCCTTCATGTTTCAAAATTTACCTAGCCTTTAAGATATCAGAAAAGGGAAGATTGATGAAAATTACCCATTTGTGAATTTTTTCCTGAAAAGACACCAAAAAAATATTCAGCAAAGATAATCCAAATCTGTTAAGTATTTGAGAGGACTAAGTGAAACTGCATCTTTGTTGAATTTAGTGCATGGGAAAAAAATCACCCACCATTTATCTACAATTTTGTTTAAAGGGAACTAAGCATAAATTCCAGGCAATTTAATAACTGATTTTATAAGACAGATGCATGCTCGCAACTTGAAGCAGATATTGTCAAGAAGAAGCAAGAGAGGGGGAGCATTCTCTTTTCCAGTAATGAATGTTCAACTGAGATCATGTATGGGACAGAAGGGGAAGTGCAAAGAGTACAGTGATTGACAGTGAATAGAGATTTCTGCCCCATGTGGTCACAGTGTAATTGTACAAAGGAGGCTGCACGATACAAATACACAGGCAGACCTGGCTCCAGGACATTCACACAAGTATTGTAATCACAAAACTGAAAGGTGCTACTGTCTGCCAAAGTGCCCTGTTCAGACAGTGTTGCACTGCGGTGAAATGGGATGATTTCCTGCCAAACGGGCATTTCAGCATAAGAAATCTGACCGCCGTACCCTCAATGCCTTCTGCAGAGTCAGTGGGAAAGGCAGCCAAGAGCTGGGTGGTGATGGCAGGACGGACAGAAAAGGAGCCCTGTGGCAGTGCTGGACCGTCCCAGCACACAGAGGTTTGTGACAGCCTGAGCCGGAGCTGCTGTGCTCCGAACAGGATTAGGATTGTCTGTCTCCTCCCCAGCGCCTGACGGCCCCGCCAGCCCACCCGGCCATTCCAGCGCTGTCCTCCTCCACGGGGCAGGGGACACAATGAGGGGAAAACGTCATGGATCGAGATAAAAACAAGAAGATCACTGACCAATTGCCGCCATAGGCAAAATTGATTTGGGAAAAATTAATTTAATTTATTGCCATTTTAAAATAGAGTCGTAACAAAGTTAAAAACACTCCGTCGTCGTCGTCCTCCCCCACCCCTTTCCCCTCGGCGGAGCCTCCACGGCCTCACCCTGATCCTTCTACCTCCTCCTGCCCTGAGCTTCCGTGAGGGGCTGGGAACCAGCCGGGACTGGCCGAGTCCAGCCGGGACAGCCCCGCTCGCCTCACGGGCCGCCCCGCTCCTGGAGAGGGACACCCGGGATGGAGCAAGGTGCGCAAAGCAGCCGGGCCAGGAAAGCACAGCCGGGGCAGGGCCGAGAGGTGCCAGGGCTGCGTGGGGGAGCCGGGCTCCTTCCCACTCGGCAGCCACCCGAGTACCGCCACCAGGTCACTCCTCCTGGCTCGGTCTGGTTCATGGTCACGGTGACAATGAAATTAGACACAGTTGCAAGATTATGGCCGACAGTGAATCCCTCCCAAAACCAAAGACAGAACAGAAACCCTGAATGCTTCAGCTCGTTCGGAAAAGTAGGAAGCAATGGCATTTGGAAACCTGAAAAACGCCACCAAGAACTAAAGCAGCAAAAATACGGAGGGCAAATCCCCCATACAAGTAATCCCCCAGTGCCAGACTGACACACGGGTTTTCAGGGCAGAGTGAGAGAATGGCTGAGAAAGGCAGTGGGACAGGCTGTCCCTCAGGTGGGCTCCGGGCGGGCAGGGCTCAGCAGAAGAACAAGTGACAAAGGCTGTGGCACTGGACCTGCACCTGGCACTGATAGAAAAGGAAGGAAAGAGGGTTTCAGAGAAGATATCAAAGTCAGCTCCCTTGCTTATGGCTATAAGCCAAGCTGCTGTTGCAGAATCTGATAAACAAAATTTGCACTACAGGAGGTAGTAAACTTATTACTTATTTGGAGAGGAACCTGTACCTGGAGAAGGGTGTGATGTTTTCCTTAATAGATTATGCTTGAAGATAAACTGCAAAATAATTTCTCATCTATATGCTTTATTTTCCACTATTTTCCAAAGAGAATATCTGTTTTCTGAACTCAGGTTAGGACTAACCAAATGACTTTTATTTTTCAGTAAAAATGAGAGTGAAGCATTCAGATTAGACATTAGGTTGCAACTCCACGAATGCTGGCCTTTAATAAACAATAGCAAAAAAACCCAAAACAAACTGAAAACTAAAACTCAGAGCCTGCAAAGAAATGAGATTAAATTTTATTTTATATTTTTTTTCAAATTCAAAGCCAACTGTCTCTGGTGTTGGCTGAGGGAGTGTTCTGAAGAGTTAGCGATGCAAAATCTGCAACGACACAAACCCAAACCGAAAAGAAGGATTTCCGTTCAGAAGCCAAGACCTGGGGGTTTTGTTGGAGGAATTGGAGCCCATCGGGAGTGACCCTGAGCTGTCTGCTCTAACTGTGCTGCAGGTGTTAACGAGGAGCGGAGGCGCTCTCCGGACGGGACCTGGCAGTCCCCGGGAGCCAGGTGAGCCCAGGGAATCAGCCCGTGTGCCACGGGAAAGTTCGCCGGGGTGCAGAGCAGGAAAAGCGGCAGAGTTACTGTGCAGAGGACAGTCTCCGCTTGCCACCTTTCCCCGCAGCTGAGTCAAATGACTTCTGCACTGATCGCGGAGGAGCGTTCGCAGCGCAGCTGGGGCCGGGCGGGAGGTGGCTGGGGCAGATGCCAGGTTGCCCAGACGCGGCCGCGCAGCCCCCCAGGGGTACGGGAGAGCAGCCCGGGGGAGCGGGGCGGCCTCACGGCCGGGGCTGCGGGGACAGCGCGGGCTCGCGGAGGCGCCGCAGGGCCGCGGGCAGGTGCGCGGGGCGGGCGGGGCCCGCGGACAATGGGCGGGGGCGGGCGCAGGTGCGGGGCGGGGCGGCGGGGCGGGCCGGGGCGCGGAGCGCGGCCGCGCGGGGCGGGGCGGGCCGGGCTCCAGCCGCGCCGCCGAGTCCGCCGCGCCGCCAGCCGCGCCCGGAGCCGCGCAGTCCCCGCCGGCCGCCGCCGCACCCGCGTAAGTCCGTCCCTCCGTCCCTCCGGCGCCGCGGCCCCGGCCGCGCCTGCCCGCGGTGCCGCTGCCCGGCGCGGAGCGGCGGTGCCGGGGGATGCCGGGCGCTGCGCGGGGCTGCGCCGGGCGGGTCTCGCCGCCCGCCCATTGTCTGCGGCGCCCCGAGCCTGGGGGCGAGGTGGGGCCGAGCTGGGCCGGGGCTGAGGGGGGGCGGCTCGGAGCCCCTGCCGGGGTGATTCCACGGGTGTTTTCGCGAGCCCCGAGCCGAGGGACTGCCGCCGGGGTACGTGGGTCTGTCCGCCCGGCACTTGGGGCGATTGCGAGCTCGGCACTGCCGGGGCGGCCGTTCCCGTTAATTCTTCTCAGGTGTTTCTTCTTTCCAGTTTTGCTCCCAACTGGAGCCTCAGACCTTTTTACTCTTTGAGTGAAGAAAGGTTTATTTATTTTAAATGATGTTACTTCTTCTCGGTTGTCTTGGAGCAGAAGCGGCCGTGCTGGTACAGGTCTCTCTCGCAGCATTCATGAATCTCCTTTGCCATCGTAAGACATGTGCATCTCGAGTAATCAGTGAGATGTATGAGGCGAATGAATATTCTCTGACAGGGACTCGCCGAGCACCGGCACCTGCGAGCATCCTCTCCTCTTACAAGTCTGTGTCCTGATCACTTTGTTTGCTGCACCCGCAAAGGTGTGTTTCTTTAGCTGTGCAAGGTAGCAATGATTCAAAATCTCTCATGTAAGAAGTGGTACAGCTCGTGACACCAAACTGTTTGTGTGCATCAGGTGGTGCTGGGTGCTAATCTCAGTGGACCGACCAAATGTAGTGCCTGCCTTGAATGCTTTTTGTTTGATGATCCTTGGTGGACTTGCTAAGTGCATTAGTCTGTTGAGGCTTAGAGTTTCCTAGCCCTCGGGAGCAACACATCCTGTGAACACCTCTGTCTAACGTAGAGTTTGATTTCAAAGAGAAGCCCCTGATGTGGAACTGGCATTGTGTTTACAGAAACTTACTATATATTTTCCTTAAAGAAACAAGAAACCTTATAGCGGTTTTAAAAATGAAATACAAGGTTTTTACAGGAATAAAATGCTTGCGTTATCCCTCAGTATAGCCATTTAGTCCCTCTCTACAACAGTAGCAATTTGTTTTAATTTTCTATTTTTATTTCTCTTTCTGTCATGATTTTCTCTTGATTCAATTCCTTTTCTTTCCTGTCACTGTGGATGCTGGTCCCTGGTCCAATTCTTAACAGCATTTGTAACTACAGTTTATGCCCTCATCTCAAGGAAAAGAACCCAATCTTATAGGCAGCACCCCTATTAATTTCACAACTTTGAATCTGTAAGATTTTCTTTTCCCTTTATAGTTTGTTTGTGTTCTCTTTCAAATGTTAATATAACTTGGCCCGTTTCAGGCAGGTCTTTATTGAGAAACTGACATATAAATGCACTGACTCCCTTTAATGACCATTTTGATTACTGCCATTGTGTGTTCTCCAGTTATAGTGTGACGTGAGTTGTAAGTCTTGAGATCTCTTCTCCCCTTGTATTATTCCTCTTCACCAAAATATTTAGCCACCAGGAAGCCCATTTTTCACATAAGTCAAATTTGGTTAAATATGGTGCTAAAATGCACAGAATTGCTATGGCGTCTTTCTTTCCCTAAGAAAAACAAGAAAGAATTTAGGATGTGTATAAGGAAAGGTTTAATACACAGTGGAGAACCCGAGATTTCTTTTGGAAAAGAGCCTTAACCAATCTTTATTGAATTTGCTTGTCTGCATGAAGAAAAGAACTGTTGTTTTGTTATCTAGCAGCTGTAGGAAGATTGACAGCTACAAATTGCAAATCTATGAAGGATCTGCCCATGACACAATTTTTAGTTCATTTAGATCGTTATCCTACACATCTTGTCATTTGCAAAATTATATAAACAAGACCAGTAAGTTTGTGGAGAAGATGTAAATGCAGTGAATATACTGTAAAGATTGTGAAGCTCTTTGGGATAATTAGCAGAGGCTTGCCTGAAATATGACATTACTACAGTAAATTTAATTCAAATAGGAACACACCATTGAAAAAAATATGTTGTAGAAAAGAATTACATATTTCAAAACATGCTAGCTCTGTCAGAAGAACATTAAGTGTAGTAGTCTTTTTGTTAAGGTAAAGAGAACATCACTGATGTTGTGGTGTGCTTTGCATTTCTAAATGGAATCTAATGAATTACAAACATTCATTATGCCACAAGCAATTGCTGAAACTTCTCAGCACCCCAAAATAGAGATTTATTTATGTGCTCATATTTGCACATTTTCTGATTATGGTGTCATTGTAAAAATAGAAATTAAAAAACCCAACAATTGTTCTGAAATTAGTTCTCTCCTAGCTCCAGATCTTTGGTTGGTCTTCCGCTGTCTTGGAAATTTATGTTTAAATACCTCAGTGTATTCAGGTTATGGAACTTACTGTTGGGAAGTGTGGGAAAGCTACAGGAGGGGGTCTGAGAGCATTCTTTCTTGGATCCTGGAAGAGTTAAGGGCATATAATCTGCAGCAGCAGAAGGTCAGGTTTACCAAACGTCTGAGAAAGAAGGTAGCTGAAATTTTCAAAGGTCAAAAAGAACAATGTGCTAAATTTAAAGGACATCTTGCATAAATATTACTTTTCTTAACATGTTAAAATTTGAAAAAAAAATTTCTTGGTCTGTGTTTTTATCTAAATGTTTAACAACTCAGTCTTTCTTAAACATGTTATTTGTAACACAGTTACTGTTTTTCTAATGCTGTATCCTTCTCTGTGGACTCCAGAATGAGCCACTGGAAAGGGTCTGTATTTATAGGCCCAAACCAATTTAGAGCTTTTGAATGCCTCAGTTCATGGCTATACTTGGCACTGTACACTGTGGACTGTCACTTTCCACAAATGGATTTCTTTGAAACATGTGGGTCTTTGGAGTTCAGTTTCATCCCACCTCCTCTTGGGTGCCAGGAGAGCACAGCAGAGGTGGTGCCACCGCCAGGGATGGATGGAGTGGAGCCCCTCACGTGTCCCCTTGTGCTCTGGCACTGGGGTTGACATGCTGAGGGTCGAGACAAAACTGGGTGGTTCCTTTGGGCATGTGCATGGAGTGGGAGGATCACATTCTCTGCTGTTCACAAGGAGAGGTACTGAAAATTTATTATTGAATTCTGCTGCTCTTTACAACTGGTTTTAATTTATTTTTAAATACTGTCTCTTAAACCTTTATCTTGGGAATTAATTCCTGCCTTGGCACTGTATTTCTAAATTAACTCAAACCCAAGTGGATTCAAAATGCAGGAGACCCTTTTATAAATGACTGTCAATGACAGATGATGAAACATGGGCTGGAGAATACATAGCAATTTACCTGTTGGTTGTCTGTGCCATACTACAGCTACATTGATTATTCCTGAAACTCCAGGTGATTCTCCTGGAACACATTATGGTGAAACAGAAAATTGCAAATTCCTGCACATCTGCAGGAACTCTAGGTCTTAAAGCCAGTCCTAGGTTTGATCTGAAGTAAGCAAGTATTGTTGGTCCCTCAAGGAAGTGCTTAATGCTCATCTCTTTTCCAGACAAGGATACAGTCAATAAGCATGGCAGGTACGGGAAGTTTTAAGGGAGAAAAGTATGTGTCTCAAATTATGGTGATATTGTGGATACATTAATTGTGAACTAATGTAAATGGTATCCAGAAAATCAGACAAATCTTCAACACAATTATTAATCAAACTAAGAGAAGGGGAAAGAAATATGAAGTATTTTTGAAGGCTGATACTGGGCAGTGTCTCACAGCTAAAAATGAATGTTATTCAATGAGAGAATGAGGGAGGGGTTTTGGGGGAGGTTTTTTTTTCTGTTTTTTTTGGTTTTTTTTGTGGTATAAAACAACTGTTTCTTCCCTTGTAAGCTGAAGATCACTTGACTTTATCATACAATTCAGGTATTTGAGACTAGCCTTTTTTGGCAAGGAAGAGTCATTGTGTTTCTCAGTGTGCTCTGCTCCTGTGGCAGGCCTGCAAACGCAGTAAGTGCTTACACTGCTGTTAGACAAGGGTCTGCTTCTTTAGCTTAAGTAGGAAAGATCTCCACTTGGAAGAGAAGCTTTTGAGTCCTTTCTTCCAAAGCAGGAGGAGTTCCTATCAGTTTTGCAGTAGTACTTTTAAGCAGCTTCAATTACATATTCTTAACTTTGTTTCGCTAGCGGGAGATCCCCTTTCAGTATCTCTGACCTTTTTCAGTGAGGTTAGCTTAGCTTCTGCTGAATCCACCCTGCCTGTTCTGCTAGGTTGTAATTCCCTTTACAAAGTCCACTTTTACCTTTATTTTGTGACTTCTGGTTTTGATCATATTCCTTCAATTCTCAGAAATATTTTGTATTCCTTAATCCTTATGTTTCCTGCTGATACACCACTTCTGTCTCTTTTAGTCTATCCAAAGAACCCAATTCCTTGTACTCCAACTGTTTGGTTTGCTCACTAGCTCGAAGATCTCTTTACACCTACAACTTTTTCTTCCACTTCAAAGCTAGTCATGACAATGTGACATATTTTCTGTATCCAGCTGTAACCTGTTTCTGAACTGGTATGTTTCTGAACTTGAATTTTCATGCCACTAACACTGCACGTGAAGTTTTCTCTGTGAAGAGGGTTCATCCTGACAAATAGTGTTACTATGAAAGCAGGCGATACATCCATGTTCTTGAAAACAGCAGAATTGCATCCTGAGGTTGAGAGCAGAACCATTGCACAGAATGGCTGAGACATGTGATCCTAATTTTCTTTGTTAAAAGGTAACTGACAAACTGCTGATGAATTCTGTTTGCTTCTAAACCAAAAAGAGCCGTGTTCTTGAGTCAATAGCCTCGCTCCTTTTCCTTGCTACTCTTCCAAGGCTCAAAACTTTGATATGAATTCCCTTCTACAGAGCTAGTTTTGGTCTACAATGTGTTACAAGGCTCTTTGGGAGAGGCTGAAGTACAGATCTTGGCTGTTTTTGTAGTTGCTCTAAAAAGGAGTAGTCCAGCCCTACACCTTTTCCTGACTAGTAGCGTCTTGCTTGTTTGTAATGGGAAATACTATTGCAATTCCAATATGGACCAAATTTTTTAAATCTGCTTTAAAAATGCTTTAACCTCATTTGTTTGTTGGTGTGTGGTAAGGAAAAGAGTGAGTTCTTCACATATAATGAAAATGAACAGTAGAGAATCAGACATAACCAACCTGAAAATGTTAGATTATAAAGTTCAGCATCTTTGAATTGGGGTTGAGGGTGAGGAAGGCCCACTTATACTTGGTCATTTCAGGTAAGTATTACTTTTTTCACTTTCCCATAATCAAAGAGCAGGTGAATTAACCTGTCTGGGGCTGTAAAATTAAAAAGAAAAATTGTCTTCAGAAGGATTGGAAATCAACCATTTATTTCACAAAGCAAAAGATCAAGATGAGACTTTTCAGCTATAAATGAGAAATTACATAAACATTATTAGCATGAAAATATGTGTTTATAGTGCAAATTCTAATTCGGTAATAAATACCTTTTTGTTTCACAAAATAACATAAAAAGTGAAAAATCCTAGCATATAAATGGTAGTCAAAAAGTCAAGTATCTAAATTCAAATTTTTTCTAAACTAAAATTTAATGTTTTCTAGACAGTTTCCTTAGATATCTCAATCCTTTTCTGTCAATGAGTCAAATCTTTTTCCTATTTGAAAATGGACAAAGTCCATTCTTTCTCCAAATTGCTTGAGGAGAGAAGCTTTTCCTGCTCATTGCCTGGATAGCTCCACCAAATTTTAAAAAACCTAAACAACTAAATAAATCTGAGGAGGGTTTTTCCATGTCCCTGAATACGTCAGATAAAATGTGTTGAACACATGCTGAATTTCCAGAGAAAACAGCTGTTTAACCCTAAACTCAATGGAGAATTTCCCACACTTATAAAGTAGCAAGTTTTTCTTCTTCCATGTGAAGCATTACTCTCTATCATGAGGACACATTAAAAATTATTTTGTTTTGATCAAATGTCAAGTCTTTTCACCAATACAGGAAAGCCTTCAGATTTTCCCAGGAAAACATTACTTGTCCCTGTTAAAGCATTCCCATTTCATCTTAACAAATTACATGCAGCAAACTGAAGCCCTTGCTTTATCGTACATGACTGATGAATAATTTATTTTAAAAACACAAGAAAGGGAAAGAAAAAACCTTTATGTAACATATCCATGTAATGACATTTGGAACAGGAAATGTTTGGCAGCTTTGGGCAGGCACACAGCTCCTGTCCCGTCTTGGGCACGCCATGGGTAGTCTGGAATCTTCCGTGTGCAGATGCCCAGGCCTGCAGGGATGTGTCTGTGCTTGAAAGCCAGCTAAGTAAGAAAAGCAGTGTGAATTAACACAACTGGAGCACTCCACTGCTACAAGGACTCCTGCATAGTTTGAGATTTCCCACTTTATACTTCTGCACACAGTGTCCCTGTGAGTGACTTTTTCTTGGAGGATGGAGCTGTACGCTGAAACCATTACACTGTGGGCATGGAGCTGGCATGTCTACAAGTGCACGGGTGAGGGGGAGAAATTACCTGGTGATGATGGCAGCAGAGATTTCCATAGCAATCCAGCCTAGGATGACTGCCTTACTCACAATGGTGATGGATGGGTGCAGAGTGGAAGGGACTGGTACGAGTGTAGGTATTTATTGGCTTGAAAGTAAGCTGGAGTGAAGATAAAATGCAGTTAAATCTGGGAGCACTGCAGTCTGAGAAGTAACACTGCTCTGCAACCACATTCCCTTGTAGAAATGGTCACACACATGGTTCAGCTCATGCTCTGTGAGTATGGAATTTCTGAAAATGGAAGTTATTTCCAAAAGGGGATTTACCTTGTTAGGCTTTCAGTTGTTTAAAAGATTTTTGTAGTGTAACTTTGGATGTGATGAGAGGAAATACATAATTTTCATGGGGCTTTTTGCTTTATTGAAACGGTAAATGTAGAGCTCTTCTTCCTTGTGCATTATTTCAGTGTGCTCTGAGCATCTACCAGACATACTCATTGAGAAATTGTTGGAAATGTTTTCACCACTTTGTTTTCTGGCAGACAGTTGTAATCCAGTTTGTCAAATGAATTTTCTTGATTGCCTTGCAGCATATGCAAAGTACTTAAAATTGTTGTAATTGCGTCTGAAGAGCTGGGGTGGGGGGAGAGAACAACACAAAAGAAAACAAGCAAAAATCCAGCTTTCTATTATTATGTAAGTATAAAAGAAAATTATACTGTATAAAGGCAGCACAAAAAATACAACAGGGGTAATATAATGACAGCAATCAAATCCTTCCGAATTCTGTACAGTGATTGGTCAGGGCTGGGGGAACACAGATTGCTGTGTAAAACATTGAACAAACTAAACTTAGACTATCAAACGCATTTACTGTCTGACTGTCACTCAAATATAAATATTTGAGTTGCCAGTTCTGCAGGACTCTTCCATGTGGGGGATCTTGCTAAGGTTCAGGGGTATCCCTCTGCCTCCAAGTCTACTGTTCAAAACTGCTATAATCAATTTCACTTCCACTACTGTGATATTTAATGTATTTTAGAATGCTTGTAAGCAATTATTATCTCCGTCTTTCTGCAGAATTTACACTTATGCTGAGTTTGTTGCCTACACTGAAGAAGGGAGAAATGTTTTTTCTGCGTTATTATGATGTTTGGGTTATAGGTAGTCTTGGGTTTTTCTTTTAAGTTAACTTACATTTTTCTTACCAAAATCATGCTTACAATATTTGTCAGGAATCCGTGGAGGGCAGAGGTATAAACTCTTAGCAAACAGACAGGGCTTCATAGTGAAGTGATAAAACACTTTGCAAGATTCATGGTATGAATTAAGCTGCTAGCTGATTAGCTTTTGCAGCAATTTTTCCAACCACTCAAGAAAGGCCAGTGTGTGGTACAATAAATCCAGAGATCTTAGAGCTGATATTCCTGTATCTTAGCCTCTTGCTTTCTAAAATGCCAGCAGTCCTTGTAAATCAGCAGGTTCTGCTTGGTATTCTGGGCAGTGTGCCTTTTGAGCCAGGCTGGAGGGAGCACCATGATTGTTGCCTTTTGGCTGAAACCCTCAAGAGTTTTCTGGAGAAAGCAGTGTGGGAAAAGACCTTCTCGATTTGTTGCCAGGAGGTGTCACTGCAGCTCAGGAGTAACTATTTCATCCCTTGAGACCCGTTTTTGTGGTGTCAGGGTCTCCTCTGAGTGCTGGTGCCGTGGGGCGCAGCAAGGCCTGGCTCTTTGTCACAGCACTGAAACTGTGCAGGTTATTAATTGACATATAGACAAGTAAAGAGAAGATGCTGCTGTGTACTGTGTTGCTTCCCAAAAAGGCCCTTTCTGCATCCATAGTGAATATGCAGCGCTGTGGTACTGGGGCCTCCTGCCTTTGGGAATTTGTGTGTACATGGGGCTACCTGGGGCAGCTGTTTGTGCTGCCCTGGTCCCGTTCACCTCTCGGGGCTGTAGCAGAACCTCAGCAGTCACTGATCAAATCTTTCCTGCTGGAATGAGCATGGCAAGATATCTGGTGAAAATGTCAGGCTGAAGAAGCTGGGGCCATGAGTAGTTTTGGGAATCATATCCTTGAAAGCTACTGATAGCAATCTTCCAAAACAATTTAAATAATTTATTTTAATGCATGAGGAGCTTTTTATTCACAATCAGTTTTGCACAGCATATTATATGTATTTTATACAGCCTGCTAATGAGCTGAAGACTTGTTAATTATATGTGTGTGGAATGGCATAGCTGCTGAATTATGCACATTATTTTTCTTTACAATGAAGCTTTCCTCTTAACTGTATCCATACTGCTTGAAATGTGCACCTCTGGCTGCTGATACAAACTCCTCTACTGTCACTTCATTATTGTAAATCTTCAGGTTTTGGTGATATGAAGGATTAGTCTGAAAGGTGGAAGAGTTAGTTAGGCAAGACAATCTACTGTTTAAAAGCAGCTTCCTGTGCTGCATAAAGCAGCTGTTGGGAATTTTATATCCCCTGAAATAAAAGAAAAGAGTTTGATAAAGGAGTATAAAATCTGTAATGGTTCACTTAATTTTCTTCCTTCATCTGTTTGGTTTGTAATTCATTACAGTTTTCCTATTCAATATTGTCTTTTTGAGGTGGAAAACAAAAAAAAAACCTCCAGGAAAAACTCAGCAACAAAAACTGAAATTATAGGTGATATTTACAGCAAAATATTTTGTAAGACCAGATCAGTGTTGTGAGAATTGGAATATACATAAAGATAGGTGCCCTGTTTCCTGAATTTATGTTTACAAAGTTTTTAAAATGTAGTGGCAAAGCTGATCAGCAGTTTCTTACCTTGGTAAAATCTAGAAAGCCACAAAAATATGCAATGCTGATGATACCAGTAACTTACCGAACAACACATTTTAATGTAAACTTTGTGTCTAGTATAGAATTTAAATCATTACATGGAAGTAAGATTTTCAAATTCCCTCTGTCTTTTACAATGAATTATTCATATTAATGAATACTCATATCTAGCTCAGTCTGTTGAATGAGAATGATGTTTCATTTACATGTGTTGGAGGTCATGCTCGTAGATCTTGGGGAAACATGGAACCTTTGCTTTTGCCAAGAGCTTTAACCCTCACACATATTTACACTGTGGGGCTGCTAAAGTCTGGCCATGGAGTGCTCTTCAGTGTGGTGTGTCCTGGAAGCCTCCACCCGTGAGAGATGGGCAAAGAAACTGAGACCCTGGAAAGAAATTATGACCCTGGACGGAAAACTTGGAAAATGTTGTGAGCTGGATGTTAGGCACCTCTGTCTCTTAATCTTCTCCTGGTGCTTCCAGGTTTCATTCTGACACTCAGTGTGGTGGTTTGGATTTAGCAGCCTTGAGTTGATGGAGATCAGGATGTGTTGGCAGCTTTTTCAAGTCAGTGTTGGACTACCCAAATTACTGGGCTGTGTCCCCTCCCGAGGGGTGGGCTCTGTGGGCTGCTGAGGAAACACTCTTGCATTTGTGCAGGTGCTGTTGGGAAGCAGGGGGAGTCTGAATCAGGATTTCTGTCATGTTGAAAGTCCTGAACTTTAACAGTGTCATGATTGCAGCAGGGCTGGTGGGCTGAAAGTCTGAATTGCTTTTCAGTAGCAAACACTGATGGCATTTTTGTGTTTGTTTTTGAAAGAAACACCCAAAAAACACCCAAAAAACAAACAAACAAAACCCACAAAAAAACCCAACCTCCAAAAAACAACCCAGACAAAAATCACCCCAACAAAAACTTCTCAGTTTTCAGTTTAGAAAAGGTTGGACTCCTTCTTTTTTTTTTTTTTTTCTTTGTGATGATAATTGTGTTGTAAAAACTCAAATTTGTGTGAGTGGGTAGGAAAAAGTAATTTTGCTGAAGATTGCTGAAACTTTGTGGGGAATGGAGAGGGAAGAAAAGCAAAGCCATAGTACTAATATTATATGTTTAATGAAAGGAAATACAGCTTAATTTATTGTCCTACATTTTTTAGTTCTCAGATGAGGGAGTTGTATATGGCTAAAATAGGCTGAAGAAGATTAGTGGTCCATCTTGATCACAGACCCAGGCTACATGAAAATCAGTACTGCCTTCAACAAACAAAATATTTGTAAAACTTTCACCTAAAGAACTGGTAAGAAGCTGTTCATAAGAGCAGCATTAGTGAGCTTCAAGCTGAGCATCTTCTACGTTTTCCTCTAGTTCTGGGGATATTTTTGTGATTCACAAGCTGCATTCTGGGTATGTCCATCTTGGACATGTACTCTTGGGGAGAGGAACAGGTACAAGGAAAAACCTCCTAAATTAGCCTGAAGGTTTCTTCAGTCTTTGCTATTGTTTATACAGGGTGTTCAGGAGATTTCATTTGTTGTGCTAATGTCAGCTTGTTTCAAACAAGCTGTGGAATGACTGTTAGACAGATGATGAGCCTCAAAGGATTACATACATCCTTCATCTAGGTGCTGCTGCAATAGAAGCACAGTAACAATAATCAGCTTAGTTAAATTCAGACAGGTGGTCTAAAGGGAAAAGTTCATTTTCCCTCCATCCTCAACAATGGAACATGTGATTATACAGAAAACTAGAGAAATTTCTTAGGGCCATTTTCAAGACTTATATTCTAGGGAGCTAGGGTTGTTTTGGTTTCCTGGGTATTCTTTTAACACGGTGATTTTGTGACATTGTAACATGGCATGGACATGAAGAACTTCAATTTCCTTATCTGCTTTGTAAAGTGGTATATCAGGGCAAGATGGTGAGTGGATTTCCCTTCCTAGCCAGCTGATGACCTTGCACTTGTTCAACTTTTGGTAATGAAAACAAATAGCTAGTTTTGTTTTGTGGGTTTTTTTCTTTTGCTGTACACAATATTGATTTTTCTCTTCCTACTTTGGAAATGTAGGACCTTTGCAAGTGAAGAGAATTTTTCTGTCCGTGGTGTGGAAAGCCATGAGAGCAGCTTTCAGGAGAGCTGAGCTGGGACTCTGGGCAGCTCCATGGCTTCCTCCCTTGGGTCAGCTGCCTGCCCCAGACCCGAGGGGTGCTTAGGGTTATCTCATGTGGAACATCTTTGTACCTAAGGCTGAGGGTTAGCTCTAAAACAACTCCTAACCACTGCACCTTTCCCAGTAGCTTGGGGCTTCTGCTTCCACAACAGACACGTTCTGTTTTTCTCAAGTTGCTAATGTCAAAATTAGCTTATCTTGGCAATAAACTCCTTGCTTTGTATATGTAAATGCCAAATTAAAGTGATATACCAAGTATTTTTATACCTAGAAATAACTGTAAAACCAGGAAAAGGATATGGAGCTGTGCAATTACTTGTGAGGATTCCGAGACTGAAGGAGTTATTTTTAAGCATTTCATTACAGGGCTTAATTAACTGCTTGCCAAACTTGGTAGGTTAATGTCAATTGTTCACAACCAGTTTGGAGTACAATTTATTGTACTGTCTTGGAGAAAATTCATGTGACCAAGAAAGTGTCTGAGGTAATTGTTTCTGTTGTGATTTAGAAATATTTTCTTTCCTACAGCATTCCTTTGGGTGCTTTCTGTGATTGGTATGAAACCATGATAGCTTTTATTTAGGGAAAAGGTATTTCTACTAAGAACATTTATGGCAAAATATAGTAAAAGTAAACACACAAAAGAGGCACAGTTTTAAGACTCTGAAATAAAGCCATAGAAATTTTTGTTAATTGGAGGAATTCAGAATGCTTTTTTTTGCTTTTGTTTAGAGTTTATTTGCGGGGGAGGGGTTGTTCAGTTTGGGTTTTGGTTTGTTTGGGGTTTTTTATTGGTTTTTTTTATTGTTGTTTGGTTTTTGGGTTTTTTTTTTGGTTAGTTTTTATAATGATTTAAAACTAGCATAAAAAATTACATGGAAATCCCTTGACCTACAGCTCAAAAAAATTGGAGGCAGTAGGTGCTGTAAAATAGGCACATTTTGTGGATTTGTGTGGGACAACCTTTAGGAGACTATTCAAGTCTGAATATTAAACTCCACATAAGTAAATTTCAAAGTAAAAGCCCAGGAAGAATTTGTATTATGTTATAAGAAACCCTTTTGTATGCATGAAGACTCTAGATATGGAAAAATGATTATTTGCTATAGTATTCTGAGCTCATTTTTTCATTTCACCTGGATGAGATGAAAGTACATTTGGGAAGGTAGATTTTCAGATTCTTTGTCATTATCTTGTTTTTGATTCTTTATGGATTGTCCAGATAAAGGTGTCAACATAGTGCTTTATTGCAGAGAGCATCAATATGTAAAAAATGCAGGGAGGAAAAAAAAAAATCTTTTTTTTCCCTGTGCTGTGCCACAAATAAATTGTGAGAGAAATGAGCAAGAAACTGATTCCACTTGAATTGTGGTTGAAGAAGGGCATTTCATCCTTCTCTCTCATGCAAATCCAGTTTGATTTTTTTGGAAATGCTATTACCCTCCAAAATCTGTTCTAGCTTTCCTCATTGCAATAGCTTTTGCTTATAATAATGCACAACATACTGTATCCTTTTGGCACAGATTGATCTGGGGGAGCAGAGTGGAAACATACATTAGTGAGACAATGTAAAGATTTCACACTCCTGCTGCTTCTGTACTGCTTGTGTTTGAGATAAATGACAGACTCCAGGACACCAATTCTCCCCCTCGTTCGCACTTTCTCTAGACACCGAGGAAAAGATTCGGGAGCCTAAACATAGATATCTAATGCCATTTTAAATGCTTTGGGTACCTGAGACATCTGTCAGGGCTAGCAGGTGTGACAGATGACTTAATGCCTTTTTAGCAGCGGTTGCGAGCCAGGGTGGGATGCCCTCAGGCATCTAAAATAGCACCGAATGTGTTCCTTTAGGTACCTGCATGGCTCCTGAATGCTCTGCTGTGAAATGAAGTAGAGCAGGTAAAAATGGTTCAAACAATTGTGCGGGCATATTTGTATGTGGTTAACCTGGGTATGGAAGTGAAAGTGATAAAAGTGAGATTTATCTAAATTTTCTTTTGTATCAATTTAAATTCCTTTAAAACTTGCTTGTAGTACAACCTCTGTGCAAATTTGCAGTTGTACAACAAGTGAGGCAGGGGCTTTGTTTTTTAAATGATCAGTTACAAAGCTCTAGATAATCCCTCCTATTAAGCTTGTTGTGTTTTGAACTACAAAGGTTGCTGCTTGCAAGCTAAGGAGTGTCAAACTCCAATCACTGGATCAGGCAGGTTTCCAGCAGTTTGAACAGAAGATGACTGTTCCCATCCAGCTGGTGCCATTGTGGAGGTGAGGCTGCGGTTTGTGGAGTGCAGGGCTGTGAGCAGGCAGAGCCTTTGACCAGGCGTGTGCTTGTGGGGAAGCTGTGCCACGAGCAGTGGCCTTTGTGCAGTGCCCTCGCACACCTGGGCCGTACCTGCCCCTGCTGTGCCCTCCCCTTGTCTCAGGCAGGGACAGGGAGAGCTGAGACTGAAGTTCTCTCTGCAGCAGAGATGCACCGAGGAACCTGCCCCCACCTCACAGACCGTGCCCTGGACGTGCTGTTAGTTCAGAAGTTAATGCAGCATCTCTTATTTTGAGGTGTTTGGTCGCTGGGTAATGCAGATGCTTAAATAAATTCAATAAATTCTAAATGACATGTTCTGGAAGCAGTAGTTACCCATTGAGCTCTGTGATCAAAAAGTAATGTTTCAGTATTCTATTTTGTGTTAATGTTCTCTGTAGTCAATGTGTAGTTAAACCATGAGGCACAACAGGCATTAATCCCTTTTAAATATACGCCTGTCATGATGTCAGAGGTGTCGTTGGAGATGTGCTGAAGAGTGTGGTAGTGTAACTACCTCAGTGGTACAATAAGCTTTCATTAATTCATTTCGGGGGGCATCACATTGCTGCTATGAAATAGAAATTTAAATAAATAAATGAAATCCTCAAGGAGTTGCTCTGCAGTTTATAGGGGATTTTAACTGAGGTTTGGCCTCCCTGCTGCTGCATTCTGTTTCCATGTGAGTGTTTGCTTTGTTCATGTCCAGACCAGTGTGCCATGGTGCCAGCTACCAGAGCTACCAAAGCTGCAGAGCACACACACAGCTGCACTCAGTGGTCCAAGCTACTTTTCCAATATGTGCTATCCATAATTTATTCAAAGCAAGGCCAGAAATAATGTGTACTTTAAAAACAGCTTGAGTGGTGAAAACCATAATGCAGTGCAAGTCATTTTCTTCTTCTTAATAGTGCTTGACACTTTCCAGTATGGAACATCTACCTAACAAAGTACTGGAGGAGCAAACAAAAATAGGAGCAGACTTGTTTCTTGGGTTTTTATATACAGTCACAGTTAGTACAAGATGTTTTTATTTTAAAATATGGGAGTGTATATATTCATAGGTTTTAACATCTGTTCATTTCTAATTGTTTTCTTACCAGCTATTCTTAAATGTTTCAGAGAAAGCCCAAAGGCTTATTAAAATTTCAGTGAGAAAGCTCATTTTTTAGGGCATACAAGATGTTACCTCTAAAGAAATATTAGTGAATTACTCCTTTCCCTTGACTTTAATGACTTTATAATTATACTTTGTCTTAAAGGAAATCTACACAGGTTTGCTGGTTTTCATCTTCACTGGGTAAAAAAGCTAATCTTGCCCTGGAATGTGGACAGATGAGGAAAACCATTGTAACCATTAGTTATGACTGCTTCTGTGCAGAAATTGTTTTTAACTTGATTTTACTTTGAGAAGGAAAACAAACACATTCATCCACATCCCACCATGTTTTGGTTGCTCTCTGTGTGGTGATCAACTGGAGGACAGTGATGTAGAGCACTTTCATAGGCTGGAAGCCTATGACTGCAAAATCAACATGGAAAAATAATGTCGTGTTAAGAGATGGCATAGTTAAGAAGCAGGCAAGAATGTATTCATTTTGTTTCCTTGTGAAGTAATGTCTTGCCAGGTATGCACTTGAGAAGAGTCTTTTCTGCTAGGGCCACTGAAAATTTTTCTTGTTGTCTTTATTGTGGGGTATGATCTGTTTCCTTGAGCTATTTAGAATATTTTTTTAATTGGCTATTTGCCCATGAATATGAAATACAGAAAAAGTCTTTGGTATACCTGATATAGTGAGGGTTTTTTTCTGACATTTGGGATTTTAATGCTAAATATCTTATTTTTCTCTTATCTCTGTATTTTATGGTTTCAAAGGAGACTGGGGAAGGGGATCCCTTTGTGGAACTGGCTTGATAGTGTCTCTTACAAGCTGCATGTGATCCTGTGAAGCCACAGTCAGTTCTCTTCCTGCTTTTGTGCTCTAGTGCTGCAGCACCTAATAAATGTGTTTAAAAAAATAAAAGCAAAGCAGCCAGCAGTACTGTGACAATCATAAGGGTGAAGAAGGAAAGATAGGAATTTTCATGTTAAATCTAATGGCAAACAGAAGTGTCTAAAAATTTGCAATATCTCATAATGAAGGACTAATCCAAAATAGAACAAAATTTATTCCTTATCCTTTCCTGAAGTTTATATACTCCTGATATTTATATATCATCTGTAAATTTATGATGTTCAGCTAAACAATGCTGTCTTACTATTTATTTATTTAGTTGTCTAATTCTTAGTCCATAGCTTTAGTATACCAGGCCTTGTATGTTCATCACCTATGGAAACTCGATATTCCTGGCCTTTAGAGCCTTCTTCCTTGCCTCTGATCAATTCAGTGCCCATCCCTGGACCTCCTCAATGTTTTCTGGTGGTGACTCGTGTAATTGCACTATTGTATTTTCAGTGTTTATTCTGCTTCTCCATATGCTGATACCTTTTCCCTGTGTGTTTGCAGTTCAGATTGAAGCTAACGTGTAAGCAGGACTGTGCAGGGGATAGTTCTAGCAAATGGCACTGAACCTCCTTTAAAACTTTGGTTAAAAACCATCTGCAGCAACTTCTGCTGCCCTTCACACCTTCCTTGCTCTGTCTTCTGGCTTCAGCCAGGACCCAAAAACACCTCCAGTGCAGAAGGCTGGTAGACCCTGGGGGTGTCACTGGCAATTCCAAGTCCACCTCAGTGCACTTTGGCAGCCCCAGCTGGTGTGCTGCCTAGGAGCTGTTGAGGAATTTTCCTGGCCTGGATTCTCTGCTTCCTCCTGCTCATAAACCCATTGTGAGCCACATCAAGGACTTTAAAGTGTGGAAAACTGGCATGTGCAAAATATTTTCTTTTTCCTTGTTCGTATCTCCGAACTGGCTTAACTGCAGAGGTCACGCTAGGGGAGGGCTGAATAAGCTCCCTGATAACAGGCAGTTGTTAAAGCTGGCTGGTTTTGTCCAGCTGCAGCCAAAGAGCAGTCCACGTTGTTCCCTCTGAAGTGCCCTGCCTTGTGCTTGAGCTTATTAATTTGCTATACAAGTTTGTTTTACAATTTACCACGTCTTCTACAGAGACAGGGCAATTCATTGTGTCACTCTGCCGTCACCTCTTTGTGCCTTGGTAACCACACTGGGATACTTAGGAAGGGAAAGACCTCATGGCACATTTGCTGAGGTTCTGGACAGTAAACCAGAAAACTAATTAGGTTAAGAACTGCATATTTTCACTCACTAACTCAATTCACTGGTGAGTTTATCAAGTTTTTTGTTTTTCCTTCAGTCTTTCCAGGACAAGAAAATTCAGTTGGTCCTGCTTCTTCAGTGAACTTTAAACCTTTCAAATCCTCTTTGAGCTGCACAAGTAGCAGAATTAATGCTTATAAAACTTAAAATACTTTGTCTTTCAGGATGAGAGAAACAAGATAGGTGGCAGAGTTTTATTATAGGCTCTACCAGAGACCCAATTAAAGCCTGCCAAATCTTTGTCTGCAGAAACCCACTGGAAGGCTAAGCAGTCAAATCAGTTTTATAGGAACCTTATACCCCATATTTCGGTAAATGCTTTTTTGTAACTGTTGTGTGTAAAGTGAATTCAAAATCATTACCAAAATAAAGAGGCCACTGTAGCATATATACTGATGCATGTCAAATGAATCCTTTAAACTGTTCGAGGGCTATTAAAATTGTTCTTTGCTTTCGGGGTCGGATATTTCTCTCCAGGAGAAAAAAACCAAGGCCTGAAATGTACTGAGTGTAATTAGCTGCAGCTTGCAGTGCCAGCTCTTCGGTGTTCGTCAGCAAGCTCTAATTCATTTCCTCCACACCTGATGATACTGCAGGTGCTGAAGGAACTCAGGAGCTTATGCATCACTAAGTGCTTGAGTGGTAAGAGATTTTGAAACATTTAAAAGAGGAAATGTAAGAGGAGAAAGAAACTCCTGATGATCTTTATAAATATAGATACATGCATCCTACACAATCCATCCTGTAGTATTCTGACGTATAACTGTAGAATGAATAACTTGGCATACTTCTCAAGACATATGAGTGTATATGAAATAATTCTTCTTGTGACATGACTCTGCCCTGTCTATAAATTATTTTAAGATGCAAGAGACTATGCATTATTCCTGCTGTAAATATAAAATTATTATTAACTGTTGGATCTTCCTATATTGACAGACGTGCTGCTATTCAGCAGTTTCATTTTATTATGCATGTAAATATGTATACAAAAAAGAAAAATCTGAATCATAATTGTGAATCCATATGCTAGAGACCTTCTTCTGAGTTTGTCATTGCAATATTTATTGAAGTAGAAGACAAAAAAGCTCTTTCAACCTTTGAGTGTGAATCTTATGTCGGGTGAGCAAGTCTGTCTGAACTGTGTTTTATTTTGTACATGCATGTGCACATAGTACCCATCTCATGGAGAAAAGGGGTAGGGTCATATTGTAAGCACAGAAGAAAATCATATTTCTTCCATGTGGCAGGAATGGATATTAAGGGAGGGAAAAAAGCCATATTTGAAGTAGAAGAATAAATATTCTGTTCTTCTAACTTATTGCACAGAACTGACCTTTCTCATAAATACTTGACTCACTGCAGAAATTGTTTATGCGGTGCCCACAGGGCCTCTGTAACACATCCACTGCTAAATGAGGGGGAAAATTCAATGGTCAATGGGTAACACCATGGACTGGCTAGAAAGGTAATAATTTTTGCATGTGCAGGTGTTGAATTTTTCTCAGACTTCCATAGTAGTTACTGGTCTGCCAAAGAATTAATAGAAAGAGTTTAGATCCTAGACTAAAATATGGAAATTGTAGTCATACACTTTGCATGCAATCAGTAAATGCCTTTCAACACTTGCTCTGTTGCTGAAAGCAAGTGTGCAGCTCTAACTGCTGCTTAGAGATTACATTGAGCAAAAGTAAGGAAGCACATTCCCAGGGGAAGGGAGCTGAATACAGAGGGGTGTGTACAGGTGTATTTTAAGGTCAGTGGTTATCTGTGCAGAGTACTGCATGGCATCCAGACTGTGGCACACTTCAGGTCCTCCTTTAGGAAGGAATTATACAGTAAACATTAGGGTACTGTGTTAAGATGGCAGATCAAAGTTATTATTGACATAGGCAGATAGAATCCCACAGACACATCCATTGTGAGCTGTAGCTTTGAGGCTTGGTGTTAACTCTGAAAGGAGCCAACAAAGCCAGATGAGCAGAAAGCAGGGCGGCACATGAAATTGATTTTTGACAAGTGAAAAACTGCTCACACTGGAAGAGCTCCATGTACACATTGCTTCTTTCTTTCTAGCCTCACATACTGCAGTGCTCCACCATCAGCTCTCTTTCAGGTGATAAATCATTTTGAGGTCTCATCTACTTACTGACTTCTCGTGTATGTGGAATAAGGTGGCAGAATCTATCCCTGATAAACCTAATTATATCTCTGTGACTGTGAGGAATCAGCTCTTTGTCTCAGAAAAGATTGCCTGTATCTAACACAACCTTACAAAGCCACAGAAAACCTGGAGAGGAGGGGAAGAAAGGATCATGCCAGAAGTACAGTGCTGCCATTTTAAGGAATTTGCCCATCCACATAAGAAGAAGGGAGAGGCACTGGCTAATCCCAATGTTTGTGTCTCTTCTGTGTTCACAGGAACTCAGAAACATTCATATATCAGATATTCATTCTATCATTAAATTCCAAGGAAATGTTCACCAAATATGAATTTCAGGAATTTTTGTCTTCATTGAAAAAAAGGCTTCACATATCATAAATCACTTTGACTGTATTTACTAAATAATTGTATGCTATAGAAATAGCATACCATTCAAAAATCTGAGTTGAGAGCTTGCCTTTAAGGAGAATGACAAACTGACTTCAACTGGGTCATTTTTCACATGGAATCTCTAGGGTGCTAGAACGGGAGAAAAAATAGTCTTTAGGGAAAAAAGCCCCTACCTTAATGAAGTACTGAATTTGAAGCTGATGGTGACCCAGTCTTAGTGTTTGAACAATTGTTAGAATTCTTTGTTAAATTTTCTTGTGTTTTTAGAGGGTTTTTTCCTATTCATTATTTGCCTTTTGCTTGCCAGTGCATTGCATTGAGTGTAGTCTGATGGAATCATGTAACTTTTATGTTGGCTTATTAATTAAAATTAGAGTTAAAATACAACTGCTCAGATCTTAAATCATCAGAATGGATTTTTTTTTTTATCAAGAGGTAGCTTTATCTTTTGCATGTCCCTTATCTGGCAGTTGTCCTTTTGTTCCCACTGTCAGTCATCACAGGTGTGATCTTTAGTCTGCTCTTGTGGAAGAGAATTCCTACATTTAAGAGGCAAAATGAACTGGTTAATATCGTCAAAACATTTGTCAATTTCTCAAATTAGGCGCAAATTAAAAGAGGTATTTTGCTAAGCAGAGCTACTAATAGGAGCTATATTAATAATGAAAGGTAATTTAAAAGCATGACTGCACAAGCAGAACAAGGCTTTGAAAGGTCCGAACATATGCCTGTGACTGAATAAACCCATTAATTCCTTACACATTTCCATTCTGATTCCAGGCAATCAAAATGAAAATATGCAACTCTTTAATAGCAACACTTTAGTGTAGCAAAGGAAGATGTGTTATATGCAGGATATCATAGTGCATACATGGTTGCCTATAAAAAGTCGTGCAGACTGGCAACACACTATTTTCCTCATTAGAAAAAAAGCATGGATTCTTGTGGAGGATGCTTTGCTTACAGAACTTCCTTTGCTGATCATGTTTCAGTTACAGCATGCTCAATGTTTAGCAAATCAAAGTTAATAATTTACAAATTATGGTAAACACACCACCTTCTTGATTTATGATGTGCAACAGGGAAAGAGAAATAAACTACTGAAACATTGTAGCCTTTGTCCTACTGTGGGTCCAGCTAGTCTTGCATGCTTTTAAATGTCCGTGTATAACATTGGAGGAGTCACTCAAATATATAAATATTTACTTGAGCGGTGCTGCTGTGATATGTTGATTTGCAACAATTTTTTTTTTTAAATCTTTGTACAGAAGTTCTGTCAGTAGTCAGTAGACCTGAAAGGATGGATCTTGCTTAACAAAGAACTGATGAACTGTTCTGGCTGGATTTGCAACAAGTAGGGTTAGATAACAGGTCCTGTAAGTGATCCCTAACGTTTCACCCTCCATCTCTGACCTGCTTTAACTGAACCAAGAATTATGACTATCTCTAAATGACTCTGCATGATTGGGGTTTGTGTTGCTGTTCTCTTTCCCAGCTATTCTCTCGTGTAAGAAAGGGCAAAAATCCAGTACAAGTCTTATTGATGGGCACAGCAGTTTTACAAATGAATGGGAATTCTTCCCTTGAGATCCTCTGCCACCAATGCTGAAATATTTGATAGAGGAACTTGCCTGAATATTTGGTAGATGTGAATACCTTTGGTATCATGAGGAGACATGGGGACAGAAAATAGAGAACAAGAAGAACTATTTCAAGGGGAGAAATGAGGAATAGGAGAGAAAAGACATAAGGAAAAGAATAGAAAGGTTACAATTGAGGAAGGAAAAAGAAGGTGATAATGGGAAGAGATACACTTTTTAAAGAATTGTATGAAGAATTCTACACTGAAACTGTAAAATGAAGGAAGGTAAGAAAAAAGAGAAATTGAAAGAGAATGGTTATTTCAGTCTCTTAAACTAATAACTTCTCAACATCTGCATTTAAAAGAATTCCTTTTTAAATTCAAGGAAATTAGAGAATACATCAAAAAGACATGCTGTGAAAATGGCTGACAGCAATCAGGAAATTCAGAGTTAATGCCAGCACTATCTCTACTGGCTGTTGTACTGCTTTATTGCTGGGGTGGCTCACACTTGTTGTCCTAATCTTTAATACAAGATGTATTGTGCTGCCTATCAGAAAAAGGACACACTACCCAAATTGGTACACCCATTACTTCTCTTATCATCCCCTGTTTAGACTTTGCTTCAGGTAATTTTAAATGAGAATTTCTGAAATCTTGAAATTAAACTTTAGTTATTAGACATGATCCTTCAGACCTTGCGTAGGGAGCAACTCCTCCTCATTCTGAGTTGGATAAATGCTTCCCTGCATATATAATAGAGTGGCCCTGAATGAATTCATATTTGCTTTTGCCTCAGGAAGAACAGCCAGGTTAGGCAGGTGACTCTTAAGTAAGATCCTTTGCCTATTGACATTATTTTTAAATGCTTCTTCCTCAGGCTGTGGCAATGTGCACTAAATAAACACACATCACACCTAGCAAAGCACATGCAGCCACAGAGGTGAGTCCCAGGTAGCTGAGAGCTGTGTGTGTGAATTATTTATTTGGGGAAGAGTCTTGATAGTGTTATCCTGTCACCAGTTTTTTCAAACTACTAGTGTTTGGGTACTCAGTGATGGAAATGGTTAGTATCTAGCTTATTTTTAAACAATTACAATTAAAATCAGTAAAATTCACTGTTCTGAACATCAGAAAAACTCCCAAGAATGGAATAAACTGCTGCTTTTCCAGGTGGCTGTATTGGTAGTCCTTAAGTAATGTCCCAGAAATTTTTGCCTGACAAAGCATAATGTTTGTAATGGTAAAATTGCTAATTTCTTGTCTGATCAAACAGATATGCTAACTGGTGGAATACTCAGCCTCTTCCAAAGGCCAGTTTCATTGTTTGCTTGCAATAAATAGAATGCAGTTAGGTACATAACCACATATAGCAAACAACTTTTGTTGAAGAAGTGAAGTACCTTGATTCCAGCTTCAGCTGCAAAGATAATATTATCTGTGTCTATCAAATTATCTGCAGGATGTGTGTCTTTATTTTCTATAGATGCCAAAGCAGTTAATATAATTTACCTACTGCTTTTACAGGAAAAGAGAAGTTCCATATGATAACTGTGGTGTTCTCATTCTGAAGCCAATCCATTAAACTGTGGGAGAAAGCCTATCAGGAAGGTCACTTGGAGGAAGGAACCAATGTTGGCCAGTTCAGGCTTATGTTACTTAGGGGCTCAGATATGAAGATGGAGCAGAAATTACTTCTAACTCTAAGGGGATTGATTATTCCATTGACTGTGCCTTTCATGCTTTATGTTTTGTGCTGTAAATATTTATGGCTCTCATATTTTGTTTGTTGTTTTGAAACATAATGAGTTTTTGTAGCATAAGCAATCTCCCTGCTCTACCAGCCCAAAAAGAGACAGTGAGTGCAATGGAAGTGTCAGGAGAAGCCTGGCATGGCTATGATGTGACACTTTGTCTAGTACATTGCCATGTTATTCCTGCAGAAGTTTGCTAATTAGTCATTAAACTAAAGTTACCCCTACAATCTTGTCCAAAATGTCACATGGATAGCATTGATTCAGAACCAACAGACAAAAATGATAATTTTTTTCATGCTGTCTGCATAATATTGCATTATTTTATGTGGTGCCTTTCAGTCCCTGCATGGTATGTGCCCATTTTAGCAAGTGCCACAAGCTGGATTTGGAGAGGGGAAACAGCCCTAGGGCTTGCATGCTGGAATGACAGACCCTTGTGCAGCCAGGGCTGCTGTGCAACTCCACATTCTTCATGTGCTGATGTGTTTTACAGTCCTTGCTAGATTGGGTGCAAGGTTTGTATGGGGAAGTGACTGGGGCAATACTCTGGCTGTGCCTGTATTAGAAGTAGATGGTGCATATGTCACACTGTCTTCTGTGCCTTAATATAATTAAACCCCTCTAAAGGAGTAAAGAAGTAGAGGCAGGAGGGCCCGTGTACCAGCCCTGTGAACTACCTGCAGAGACCTGGGCTGACTGAAGTCATTGAGATGGGGATTCAGTAGCAGATGCATGGTGTCCACACTCAGTGGAATTTCTCTCTAGTTTTAGTGCTGTTGTTAACTGAATTAAAAGCCTGGTAACTTGCTGCAAGCTACAGATGTTTTTAGTTTGCTCTAGGGGACAGGCCTGTGAAGAGTGGCCAGTGTAACCCCTAGAGAGATGTTAACTATTCTTAATTATTTGGCTGTCACTTAAAAACATAAGTCTCACAAGAGCACTGAGACCCAGTGGGCCCCTCTGTGTGATGGGGTGTGCAGGGGACACGTGTGGACAGCCAGGAGGTTCCTCTGTCCACAGAGCTCTGTCCCAGCGCCCTCCAGTGTGAGCCAGCCCCAGTGGAAGAGAACTGAACTTCCCCAGTCACCTCAGCAAGGTGTAACATTTGGCAGACTTTTGTGTACTTTTTTTTTTTCCAGGAGAACTCACATTTGAAGATCCTGTCTCTCACTGTAAAGTTCAGCTGTTCCCTCAGTTGGGTCTTTACAGTGCTTGGCTCAGTGGCTGCATTTATGGGTTGTGTTGGGTTTTTTTAACAAAAGTGAAACACCACTGAAAAAATACTCCAACAAAGCCAGAACAACACAAACAACTCCCTTCAGTCATCACCAGTTTTTAATATGGCATAATTTTTAAATGGGGGTTCTTTACCTTAAACCAGCAAGCTGTGTTTTTCCATGTTTTGTTTTTCAAAAATGAATGTTGTAAAAAGTTTGGTGGTACATAGACCTATTAGAGGAGTGGGGAAAATTCTTGCAGTGAAACATTTGATAAGCCAAGCCAGCACATTTTATCAAAAGTTTATTTGAAGATAGTTTAAGATGTCTAAATTTTTTGTAGGCAGAAAAAACCCAATATATAGAAAGGGTACCTTAATTTGGAAAGGGACAAAAAAGTTCACATCTGAAAGAGGGCTTTTTTGTTATTGTGGTGGGTTACTTGTTTTTATATAGTAGGTCTAATTAACAATTAAAATGATACGTTGATAGATGCAGTGAATTTTGTAGGTTGTGGTGATGTTGGTTTGGAAGCATGTGCTTGAGAAAGTAATTGAAAATGCTGAAAAGATATTGTAATGGAAAAGAAAGTCCTAGGCATTGTACACTACCTAAGGATCGCTTTTTCTTGCCCTTGTAGGTCACAGCAGAGGAACCATTGTGTTACTCAATATGAGGCTCAATATAGTTTAATTGGAAAGCAGATACTCTGGTTATTAGACTCGTAATTGAATTAAATGAAGGTCAGATTTAAATAGCTAATGGCCTTTCTGACTTAAAACTCTTCTCAGACAAGTGAATGGTAGTAGCAGTAAACTCTTCTAAGTGATGATGGTAGTAGCAGTACCTCTCTTAAAAAAAAATATTAGAATGTGAAAATCCTAAAATCTAGGAAGATCTAAGTGGAATTATAAACTATTTAATGTTCTCTTGGCCTTATTGAGCAATTGAGAAACAAGTTTGTAGCAGCCAAGAACTCTTACAGTAACTAGAAGTGACTGGGAAGTTGAAATAGATCATCCCAGAGGCAAAGATGGAAAAAACCAGCCACTATGGAGAAGACATGGAAGCGATCAGGGTTGTGTGGGAAATGTATTTCTCTAAGAAAACCAAAATTTTCATTTCAAACCTAGTTTGTTCTTTCCTTTTTGTTTATATCCAGGTAAGATACTGCCTGTTCATTGATTTGACCTATGGGGAGAAGTTGAGAGCAGCTGTAAGTGCCATTTTGAGAAAAGTTAGATCCTAAAAACTGCTTATGTGAGTGACTGGCTGTTGTGGGCAGGGTCTTTACAGAGAAGTTGAGATCTGCTGTTGTGGGAAAATTGTGCAGTAATGTATGATGCAGTGTATTTCTCAGTGCTGTGTGTGTGCTCTGTGTGGTGCCTGGGAGATGGACATTAGGCTCTGTGGGAGCTTCAGCATCACCTTCAGGGAGAGCAGGGTATCAGGATTTGTGCATAATCATTTCACAATTTATCCAAAGGCTCGGGCAGGCATTTGGGCACCTGATTTCAGCACAAGGCTCTGGAATGGGAAGCTTGCAATGCATGTCTGATATTCATTTGAAAGGCTTTTTAAGTGATGTGGTATGCTCTTTACATGATTACTTTTGGGCCTCAACCAACAGACATTAATATGTGGGAAAGCTCCCATTGACTTTAATTAGGGCTGGCTTAGTCACACACTGAACACTTAATTGCTGTCTGAAGCAAGGCCTAAGTGAGAGGTACTTTATAGCTACCACAGGTAAACAAACATTATTGAATGATTTATTTATAAGTAGGAAGTATGGTTGTCTGTATAATTCTTACTATTTTGCCCTGTTATTTACTAATAAGTAAAATAAACTTTCATTTAAACTGTTGAGTAGCTACACCATGGCTGTACTTTAATATAACACGAGAGTGATGTTGCCTGATTTGAATTTTTAGAGATGGAGCCCCAAGGCAATTTTTTTGTTTTGTTTTGACTGTCTTTATATTAGATTTATGAAAGGTAGAATGTGTGTAGCTCTGGGTGGTTCTAAACATGAACTTTTCATTACCTGCATTATTTGTCTTACTGATGCTTCTTTTTTTGTATTAAAATATTAAAGCTTGCAGTGAAATGGAATAGAATGCTGATTTAGAGGACTTCCCTTAGTACTCTGAGCTAAGTCTGGGACATGCCTTTTGGATACTGTAATGCCTTCCTCAGTTACATTTTGCAAGAAAAAAGGAGACTTGTCCCACAGCATATGACAGTTGAACAGACTGTGGGGCTGTATGCATGTTAAATTCCTGTTAACATTAATCAGAAATACATGTGCACACTGAAATTAATAAACCAGCTGATATTGCCTCAGATACCTCACAGAAATGCCTCTAACTCCTGCACACAGTACCCATTCCTCCAAAGGGTGCATTCATGTGGAATCTGGGAGTTGGATGTGACCATGAAAGAAAATGTGGGTACCGAATGCAAAGATGAGAGTAGCATGACCAAGGCAAAAAGCAAGAAAAGTAATATTTGCTGCAGAGTTATTAATGAATAAGCTCAGAAAGGGCAACCCACCAGGAAGAGAAATGATGTAATATGGAAGTCCAAGCCCAAATTTTTAACTAGTGAATGAGAAACAGCATGTGGTAGATGTTGCATTAAACTTGTATGTGACTTGGTTTAGAAAGTTTTTGGCTGATAGTGTTGGTTAGATTTTGTCATTAGGGGTAAGGAGGATAGGTGTTCCTTCTTTTTAGATGAAAGGATCTAGAGCTGGGTACTTTATTTCTGACCCCTTGGGTCTGGTATGGTAACCTCAGCCCCAAGTGCAGATATAATACTCAGACAAGGCACAGAAGAAGAAAGAGGTCCAAAGGCTGAACCATAAGGTTCTTGTGAAGGGCATCCTGAAGAGAATTAGAGAGGTAGAGAGAGAATCAGGAGAAAGCAGGGCTGAAAGAGGGAAAAGACACTGAGCGGAGTCTGATCTCTGTTTTTAAGCTGGATCTGAGGGTGAAATAGAAGCTGGAATATTGAGTGTTACTAAGCTTTTTGCTAGAAATTAGGTTGTACTTCCAGGAAGAGCTGCATGTGTTAGAAGGCAAAAGAGCAGGACAGATGTGACATTGTGGGGGAAGTGGCATGGGGATGGCAGTGACATTGAGGAGGAAGAGTTACTGGAGCAAACAGGGGATAAAGTATGAAAAGTGATGAAAAACTTATATTTTGATGTAAGTTGATGCTGAAGAGATGAAAGACAACAAAGAATGGCATAAGGAAAGTCAGCTTCTAGGCATATATTGTCTGAAGAAGTCATTAGATGCACAGGAAAAAAATGAGAAAATGATACCAAAAAGAGGAGGAAATGGTTAAAACCAAAAAGAACTAGCATAGAGTAGTCTAGGATTACAAGCATACAATTCTGCCAGGGCAGAGAACAAGAGTACTTTAACTAGGAAGATGTCAGAGCTGAAGGATAAAAACATTTATAGTAAAAGATGTCAAGTTGGTCAGTTCTCTCCTGCCAGGAATGCCCACAGCAGGACAGAATAGTCAAGAAAGCAAATGTTGTGCATGAACTGTGCCTGTAGGTTGGCAAACCAGGCCTTTCATCTGTAGGGAATTAAGAGAGAGCTGTGGTTAGGAGTAGAGCCTGGAGGAAACCAGAGGTTCACAGAAATAGACCTGAAGAAAAATAGGAAAGGGAATATTTGGAACAGAAGAGAAGTCAGCATTGTGCATAAGCTGGAAGTAGTTACACAGATAAGTATGAAAGAGGGGCAACTGGGAAACATTTTGGATATTAAGAAAATTGTGGGTATTCTGTCAGAGTCCTTCCAATTTGGGGACAAGTTACATGTTAACGCACACCAAAAAAATGAAACGTAAAATTGGAACTGTTTTTATGGGACCAAAAAAAAGGAGTTGTGTATTATAGTGAAAGTGTATTTATTTAGTACCTTTTGGCTATATAAAATTGGTTTTGGACTGGTTTTAGGATTCTTCATAAAACAAAGACTTATTAAATTTACTTGGCAGCTGTGCAGTAAGGTAAAAATGAAATAAGCTGTGCTTGGTTGAGTTTTTCTTTTTTTTTTTTTCTTTCCTTTCAAACAGCCTTTGGCAGTTTTCCAGGTTTTATTTTAAGCAGATTAGACCCAAAAACAGTGATTACATTTAACATCTTTGGAAACTTTTGATCATATTTAGCTATCATGAATTGTAGGGGGCAGTGTCCTGGAGTCCAGTTTGTGACCTAATTCAGTGTAGGTTTAGTGAACAAGCTCTGCTCCCTGGGTTAGCTGGGGTAATTAGGGCCCCGAGAGGTGGCACAGTTTCTCTTTTATCCTGTGACATGGGGACTGTGCTGTACTGAGGAGTGTTAATGAGAAGGGGACTGTGCTGACTGAATTATTGCTGTTGAGCCTCACACACTAAATTAATAGAAATCTAAATAATAGTTTTTTGAAATGTCACTCTACAGGGATTTTAAATATGAATGGCTGCATTGACAGGTCAAAAGTTTTTTTCCTGAACTTTTTATTTTTTGGAATTAATAGTCATTTCCACCTATTACTTTAATGAAGAAATTCAGATTTAAACAGGTTTCATTCATTTGCAAGGATTGGCAAAGCAATTTTCTATATATAGTATTCAAAATATGGTGCTGCCCTCTCCAGTAGGTGTAGTGTTAAGTCAATAAAAAGATTTGTTTGCTGACCTGCCATTCTTGATGGTAACATTGGAAAAATAAAGTAAATATATATAGACCTTGCAAATAGAGACCAGTGTTTTCAGAGGAACAAAGGTAGTAGGTTTAAGAGAAATTACCTAATAAAAGGTACTTGGTGGGTGCTTTTCAGTATTGCTATCTATGTAAAACCATCCTTTTTTGTAGAGTTTTGGATTCCTTCTTGAATTTTGAATGTTGAAGTATTTTCCATCATCAATAAATTTTATTCTAGAGCTTGACTTCTTTTTTCTTTCTAACTTTGACTATGTGAGCATAGTTTAATTTCGTATACCTAAGAGATTCTACAGAAAATTTCAATTTCTTTCCTTTTACTGGAGTCTTAGCTTAAACGTCACATAAGTTACATGTTCTGCTTCATTTGCCATCTTTACCTTCTGAATGAAAAGAAATATTTCATCTGGGTTTTTTGTTGTTTTATGGTGGGATTTTGCCCCTCTTTTATGAAAGACTCAGATTTTAGTACCAGTGCCCATGCTGCCTGTGTTGGCTGAAGGCTGTAGACTGTAGCAGTAGTGGGCTGCACCTCAGATCTGACTTGTTAAGTGAATGCTTTCTTTAAATGCAGCCTTGTAACTTCTTTGATGTTAAAAAGTGAAACTTCTGGAGAACTGCTTCAGTTGGAGAGGTCATTGTTCAGCTGGAACTAAGCTAATTCTTTGTGATCATAAAGATGATGTGTGGAGTTTCTGACTTTCACTGGTTTGTTCCTGAGTCTTTTCCCAAATGCACTAAGGGCAGGCTATTTTACTTTGCTGTTAATTTTATCATTATTTTCATGTTCTCTTTTGAAAAGTTTCTGTTACTGCTGTAAATTGCTTTACTCATAATAAGCATGTTGTTATGTTGAACTTTTCGAGGGAAATCTATTCATCTTCAAATTGAAATACAGTTTTCAATTTGTTTACAAAAGAGGAAAATACACTGAGCACTTGAGACATAAATACTGGTGGTGACTCAAGGAGATTTTTGTGAAAGTGGATTAGGTCTGTGCTTAAAAACAACAGTTTGTTGCTCATGTATTAGAAATTCTAAAACATGGTACTTGGGCAAATTGGAAAGCTGCTTGCAAGATGAAAATAGATAAAACAGAGGCTTACATTGCTACAACATTTAAATAAAATCGTGTTGATTCTGTGATATTCTATGCATTATGGCCTGAACCTTTAAATATTTGTGCCTATAAATAACTGATTATTTGAGTAAGTGTTCCCATTTGTATATATATTATCAAGAAAAGATTCTTGCATCTTAAAAAAAAGCTTTACAGAATCATTGTGCAGATCTTGTTATCTTTATCTAAGACTTTTATTTCTCTAGAAATTAAAATATAATGTAGCATGTGACCTATCTTAACAAGCACTAGTTGTATTGGATTCTTGCATTTTCAAGGGTAAATATTTTCCAGCTATGTGTGAGCATCCCTCACCCTGGGAGAGATTTATCGCAGGACAAATTCAAAACTTTGTAACTTGATTTTTTGTACACTTGGCTATTTTGTTCTAGTACTTAAAATGCAAGAGGCAAATATAAAGGCAGGTTCACTGAATAATTGCCTCCAGCTCCTGAAGGAAATAATTCTGAAGACTAACTAAAACAAGAAAGGGATTTTAGGACTGAGTGAACACTTCAAATAGCCTATAATTCAGAAAGGCTACCTGTGAGGAAGGAGAAGTTGTCATGAAAGGGAGGCAGAAAAAAAATCTGAGTGTGCCACTGAGCAGCTGGGAGAGTGATGAAGTACTAAATTGTACCAAAACATTTGAAGACAGAGCTGTAGTATACCTTAGTACCATAATGCCTCTATATGTATGCAGCTGTCATAGGAAAAATTATGGATGACCTATTAAAAGTGAGAGAGCTTAGAGAATGCCCAGCAGAAATCCATCTAGAAATGCAGGCAATGAAGAAACCATCATGTGGAAATTGCCTGATCTAAAGGAGATTAAAGAACAATCTTTGTTTGTTTGTTTGTTTTTTCCAAAGGAATCAAGATTTGTTTTTCTCTCTGTGTATGTCCCTTATGCAGGGAAGGAGGTGAACTTTAGTTCCAACAAAGATACATAGTCCAGAATGCTCACAACTGGGCTCTTTCTCCTCACCCATTTATCAGCTGGCTGTGTCCAGCTGAGCGACAAGGACACAACCAACAAAAAATGTTATGGGCCTGGGACTACTTTTTCTGTTCAGAAAAAGTGACACATTTATCTAAAACTGTGTAGAAAAGCACTGTCCTTGCAAACATGCCACTCACTTCTGACCTCTGGAGTTTTAAGGTTTTAAGGGATAAAATTAACTCAAGGCAATATTGTTGGTTGGCTCTCATGCAAAAGCCTCAAAATTGTGTTCACAGTGTTGGCTGGTAGAGTAACACCAATGTAGAGTAAAAAGGTTTTACACTGAGGAAGGAGCAAATAGATTCCTGTTGAGCAAGTCTCCCCTCCCACAGGTGCATTTTCCACTCTGTTCATGAGTTGGGCAGAGGGAGGCTGTTATGTACAGCTGTCATTATGCCAGGTGGTCCTGGGCACGTGCCACAGACTCAGACCTCGCTGGTCTCTGAGTAGATGTTGGCAGCTGCTTTGCCTCTCAGAATCACCTGCAAAGCTCTTTCATCTCAGTTCATGGCTCTATTGGCATTGAAGACAGTGGGGGTCCAGTTGCATCACTGGGGAGGAAGCTGCAGCTCAGATAACTGAGGGCCCTGTGGGTCTGCAAAATGTGATGAGACTGGAAGAGACTAACTTGATTTCCCTGCTTTAGTTTCATTTCGAGATCTAGCAATGAGTGGATGGGGGAAGGAGGTTGGGGCATAGTTATGGGCAGGGGAAAATCACCTTGTTACATGGTTATATAATATATATAAAATATATATTTCCAAAGGACGGGACACATGAAACCAGGTAGGGCTGGCTTTATAGAAACCAGGCAGGGCTGGTTTTATAACACAGAAAGCCCAGTAGCTGCATAGCCACATGATACTTAAGTGTAATTAATTGGAATTTGAGATAGTGAATAAAAAATAATCTGAGTGAAAAATTTTAAGTATAAAACCATTTATGTGTCTCTATAGTTTACAGCAACATATGAAATCCACAGCTGCATGCAATTTTTAAAGGAAACAGTCCCTTTTGTTTAAAAGATGAGTAAATTCCTACACAAACTGTCATGATGTACAACCTATAAACCTGCAATAGACAATTATCCTTACAGGGTTTTTTTAGCACCTTCATTTTTCTATTAACAGACATGAACATAGTAAATTCTAAAGAGGATGAACAATGAGAAAAGGGGAGGAAACTGAAAATACTAAAACGCGTTTTCTTTTTTTTTTTCCCATGGTAGTAATGAGAAATCTAGTAAATAGTAAGAAATGGGAGGCACTGTAGTCACATAATCAAGGTTCACAAATCATGAGCAAACATCTCAAACACATTGATAGAAACCTTTTTTTTTTTCTTCTAAGTTCCCCAGGGTCTCAGTCTACACAATTTTTAGGGTGGTTTTAACATTCTGGGGCACTGCTGCTTGTCATCCTGCACATCTCTGTGGGAGCAGAAGGGGTGGAGGACACTGGACCCTCTAGGCTTGTGGCAGCTACTCTCACCAACACAGTGAGCATGCAGGGGGTGAGGAGTCTGCACAACGGGAGCTCCCTCCCCAGGTGACAAAACCCTTTCAGAGCTGCCTGTGACCTGCAGGGGACACTGGTGACATCCTGCCTGTCCAGGTGCTCTGTGGTGGCAGTGTGACAGGGCTCAGGCTGGGATCCACGTGGGGACTGTGTGTGGTTCAGGCTTCAGACTCTCCAGACCAGCTGTGATGTGTAACCATACAATCAAACTTAGCTGCAGTTGGAAACTTGTGTTAGTTCATACCCTCATATTTGTCCTGAGAGATTCACTGCAATGTATCCTACATTAAGATTTTCAGCTAAATAATGTTGATAAATACTGTTGGAATTGGTTCAGGGGCAGAATTGGTTGAGCAGTGAACAGTGAAAAGAGAGCCCTGTGCCTTGAACCATGAGGGATAAAACTAAATCAGAGCAATCCCTCAGGTCCCCAGCATGTGAATGGAATTACAGAAGTAGCAAAACAATATTTTTCAATGTAATTATTTTATTTACTTCTAGAGCACAGATTTCTAAGCAGAAATGAATTTAGAACAAAAAAAAAAAAAAAATCTTGCTGTGGAAGCAGAGCTGTATTTTAACTTCCAAGAAAGGCAGACATATTCTGGTGTTGTGGAAACATAAAGGCTACTTCTACAAAACTAACTACCACATGAGTATGTAATCTTTGAAGGCTGCATTTACTTTGATTACAGAACAAATGATGCACATCCATAATTTTATTTAATGCAGTTTTGATTGCTTTGGGTCATTTATCTTTGGCAATAAGAGTAAAGCTGATTGGTTGTTTGTTCTTGGAAGCCAAGAAACAACAGGTTTTTGTTTGATCAGCATGAAAGCTTTGTTATAGGCAACAGATTTAAAAATAATTCCAGGAGGTAGGACTAATCTGGAGTAATTACACAAGTGTGTCATCTGTGTGATTTAATAAGATTCAGGTAAACCAAAGAGGCAAAAGTATTTTATTGTCACAGGTTATGTTGCAGTTTTGTTCTTGTAAGAACTGGAAAGAAACAGGACTCCTCATCTGAATAACTGTGCATTCTCTAAAAAAGCTCTGCTTTTATATTGCAGTGTATTAGTTAACAAAAGCAATCATGCAAAACCAGAGTACATTAATGCAGCCAGATAATTTCTTATTGTGTACAGCTGTACAGGAAACAAATACAAAGTTAATGTTTAAATTTATCAGATATTTTCCATTAACTCTCTATTTAACAAATTATCAGATACTGTGTGTAATATCCAATCTCCAGAAGTCTTAATGATCATGGATGTGCACAGTAAGAGATTAGCATAAAATTAGCACTGATGCAGCTATTAAAGAATCTCGAAAGATTGTGATATCCTGGTACATAAATTGGGCTGCAGAATGTATCTGAGCTTTGTCAAAACCCCCAGGCTAGCTGAGTTCAAAAATACTTCTTTTCCCCTGGGGTGCAGTCCCTATGCTCCTTCCCCCTGTTTATTACTTTGTACTAATCTTCAAATTTACAGAATAATTTATAAAGCTGTAGGGGACCCGCTTCCAGCTGATGCATCTGTTAGGATCAAACCTGAGAAAGGAGGCAAATTGCTGAGTGAGTCTTGGGCTTCTAAGTGTTTTCATTTCCATATTTGCTTTTTTAGCACAGTGCTTGGGGTGGGAGTTGGGGGGTGTCCTTGGTTTTTTGGTTTGTTGTTGTTGTGTTTGGGTTTTTTTAAACTTTCTGAAGTTTGCACTTTCTGGGACGGGTGCAGCAATCTCACTGTATATCATGTCAGGGTGTCTAAATTATGGCTTCACATCGTCTGGTACTTACTGTAAATCAGTCTTTTTAATTGTACTGTGATAATGTCCCATTTCCAGTCATTTTATTCAACCCTGCTCTTCTCAGAGGGTCACACTGAATTGCAGCTTTTTACCCTATTTCATCTCTCTACTGAATGCTTCAATTTTTAAGATATCTAACAGGGAGCCAAGCATATTTTTAAAAGGATCTCTTAGCCCTGTAGGGAATATTGTCACTAAAATGAAATATTTCCAACATGAAGCAAACTCTTTAAATAGTCTGAAATTAATTCTGAATCTTTTCAACACGAGAATTTGGGATGATGTGTTTTCTTTCATATTCCTCCTCCATCTCTTCAAACTGGCTCGTTTGTCCCTTTTGGATACAACTTCCTTCTACTTGCAAAGCAGTAATTATCCTAATTACGCTTCAGCATTTAAAGCCATCTCTGGAAGATGATTTACAAGAATTACATAAGAGATCTATATACAATGACACACTTGCTTGTTTGGCCTGAAGCATTTTATGTTTTCCAGCTTAATCAGAATTCTTATGATGAGTAGAGAAGTTCTAATGAGTTTCTGCATGAGTTTGTGCCTGAAGATGCTTTCCAAATTGTACTTTTTTCTCTCTGAACAGCTGAAGTAGTAAAGCAATGCTTTATTACTGTGACTTGCTCTAAGGTGTTGTGACTATTTGAGATCACAGTTTCCACCAGTGTGTGCAACAGTTTCCACTAGCTGAAAAGGTAAAAATGAGCAAAGACTGAGTGGAAGCTAGAAATAGTATCAAGAACAACAGGCAGATTGATACAGTCGTGTGAACCAACACCTGATTCTTGTTCAAAGTGCAAAATTTAAAGAAAATATGAACACGAGATAATCTGCGAAAACACTGAAGGTTTTCTACCTCTGCTTTTGATATCTCACAGCTGAAGCTTGGGACATGAATTTGATTCTCTGGGTGGTGGTAGAGGAAACAACAGTGGATTTTTTTTTTTTTTATGAGGACCCTATGGCAGCATTTGGTTCTTCTGTCTATTTATTCATCAGATACAGTTATTAGATCAGCTGAAAATGAGTGGTGGGGCAAGATATGGCAGTAATTTGATTATGTTAATTTGGAGTTTTGCAGTCCTACCCAAGATTAATCTCAACTTTGTTCTGCATTGTTATTTTGGAAAGTTGGCCATTGACACAGAGACAACACACATAGTGAACTGATACTGCAAGATAACACAGTGACGAGAGTCATGATTCAGTGAGCTTGAATCCATCCTGAAAAGCCCACAGGAACATGACAATATGGCTGATGGTTTGAATTAGCAGCCTGGTTCAAAAAGACTCCCATCACAGATAGAATGCTTTCAGTGGAAAATGTGTTCCAAGTAATTTTCTAAGCTTCCAAACTATAATCCCTATAACATTTCTGAGGTGCAGTGCTTGCTTGCAGTGCAGTACTAAAAACACAATCTTCAAAAGCTGGTTTTTCTTCACTCTTCAGAAGTCTCGCAGGAAAATTGAGAATTTATTCCAATCCCATTTGGCTTACTACATCTCTATATACACTACTAAAAGTATGAAGTATCAATATAGAGGGGTTTAATATACATTTAAAATTGATTATAGAATCATCCAGGAGCTTCGCTTCTTGTAGCTTTTGCATCTGCCTCTAAAATAGTAATGGGAATGTGGTTCAGTACAGAAAATCTGGTGGCTTCTTGGGGTAAAACTGTTATAGCAGAAGTGCTTGTAATGAAGAGGAAAGTAATTGAGTCATCTACCATAACATATTCCACTTTCAAAATGTTGAGGTTATGATGATGCAGTCTTGTCCTAGACAACATTTAAGTTTTTTCTTGGGATGAGACAGGCTATGCCAAGCTGTTCTATTAGGTGAGATTCCCTGCTCAAAGTATGTGTTACTGCTAACACAGGGAATGACTTATAAAAAAATAAATGATTGACTGATGTTTTCTTAAAATATAACATCAAATATTAAAACTTTCTTGCAGGGCAGGTTTTTTGAACAGACATTTCAAGTGAATTTATGAAACTACAAAAATGCTTCAGCTGCTGACCAAGCAACTGGAAAGGTTCACCTATGCTTCAGTGTTGGTTCACATCCCATTATTCCTATGACCTTAAGTTACTGGGTAGGGACACTTCAGAAACCTCAGTGTGGTAAAATTGGGGTATTGACTAAAGTCTACTGCTGGATATTCCTACACCAGGCAAGGATTTTCTTACTACTTCTCAAATTATATTACTGCCTTTTCATAAAAGTCTGCAAAGTAATTGTGATGTAAATGACAATACAGATTTCATGGATCTGGACTTCATTTGGACTCATCTCATGTTTTGAGAGGCAGAATGTAAAAGGAGGACTTCTGTCTATATGCATACTAATGAACACTAAATTGTTTTGGGAAAGAATTAGGTCTTCTGATTATTGTGCTATATTGTTCAAGTCAAATATGACCTCAGCAGCTTAGCAACCAAATTATTTTCCAATGCCTGCTCTTTAGTCTGCTTTGATGTTCATGCATAATGTTTTCTTAGGTGGGTCAAAGTTTCTTGTATTGTGGGAAAAATGGGCAAAAAGTAATTAATTTTCAGATTATGCTTTTATTTGGGAATGTGAATACTGAAGGAGATTGTGTGGCTTAAAGCTCAGCAAGTAGTCAGCATAATAGAAGGTGAAATGTGATATTGACCAAGGAAAAGTTTTGCAAATTAAAGTAGTTTCAACTGCTCATAGAGATTACAGGCATGTGATTACCTGTAATCACTCAAAGGGAAAAAATAACCTCGTGGAAAGGTTAAATAGATGTATCTTTGAAGCAGAACATGGTGGTCAGGAAAGTTCATAACATTGGATAAACCTAGAGAATGGGGTTTTGGAAAATAAATCTGAAAGTACTGCAGTTCTGTATTTGGAATCAATTGTCTACCACAGTTTTAAATCTTGTATTCAGTTCTGTTGAGCTATTCTAAAAATGATATTGCAAAGAAGATAAGGATTGGTGGATTGGTATTCACTGCTGTAGCATATCATTGTATCAAAAAGCTTAGCAGGATTCAAGAAAGGATTAAACATTTCCTTTAAAAATTAGAACATCCATGTTTATGAAAAATAGGGTAAAAATTTGTTGGAAATATGCCCTGAAGCTGAAGGGCTGAGAAGTCAGACACTGACTAGAAGTAAACAGAAAGCAGTGTCTGCTAGGATGGTTTCCTGGTTGGAAAACAAGTTTCCCCTGCATTTGCTGGAGCTGCAGTGCTGGGAAGTAGCATTGTAAACAAAATATAAATGTTGTTTAGCATAGCACAGGGGCTCTGTAGCTCTCTCCAGTGTATGAGAGACGTACATGTGTGACAGAATTAATTGTGACAAAAAATACACTACCCTGACTGCAGATGTTACATGTTTACATTTTAAAAACAGACAAATGGGAGCTTGAATTCTTCCTGGAAGAGATTATCAACCCAATCCAAGGAATTCATGAAGGAACTCAGACTTCCCAGTGGGTTTTGAGGTCTCTTGCTGAGGGTACCAGTGTTACTAGCACTATAGCTGGACATAAACTTTAGGAAACAAAATTCAACAAAAAATAATGTCAACATGACATCACACAGCCCAGATCCTAGTGAGATTTTTTTTTAATTGCATCTTTCATTTCTGTAAATTTTTCCAGAAAATCTTTCCCCTTGTTCTCTATTTTGCTGCTATTTTTATTTTTTGTTAGATTTAAGTGTTTATATTTATACAATATGTGGGATTTTTAGTTCAGCAGCAAAACTTTAGCTGCGTGTGGCTACTAAAGGAAGGAAAAAAAATGGCACCAGTGAACAGACTATTTCTGCTGGAGACTGTGTGCACTCATTAATAGCTGAGCCTCCAAGAGAGAGCGGAGATACTTTATTTGCTTACACTTTTCCTGTTTTCTTTCTGTAACAAACTACCTGTATTAAAGATTTTATCACTTAGCATTGCATATGAAGGGAGTGTGATTGCCTAAATCATATTTTATAGTGGTTTTGTTCATCATACTCATTCTAATTCAGTGAAACCCTGTTTTTGCTGAATTAGCTTTCCTGGAAACAATAAGTAATACTCCCTGTCAATCACCTGGCAGGAGGTGTTTCCGAGAGTGCTGATTAAGCAACACATGGAACTAGAGCCTGCAGGAATCACTTAAAACCAAAAAAAAAAAAACAAACAACAACTCAATAAGAACATTTTATGAAAATTCTTTTGGTGGGTTTGGGAACCTGAAGCGTGAACACCAAAGATGGTAATGCTTGAAAGCATAAGAGAAATAAGATAGGAATGGAGAGAGTAAATTTAATTTTTTCTCTTCAATTTACTCTTACCTTGCACAAGTCTTTTTGAGTCAAATGTTGAAGTTTCCCATTTCCTGTAGAAACTGTTATGGATTTATGTTGCTGCTTTTTTCTATTAACAATATTGTCATTTTTTAGAAGTCTGTCAGTCTATCCTGATGACATCACAGGTTGATGCCCTACCAGAAATCTATGATGTAGAATTTTTGTAACTTACTTTATTACATGCAAATATACAAACCATGGAAAAGGAGGAAGCTTCAAATGCTACAGACACTCCTGTATTCCCAATATCCAGTTTCCAAGAATTGCTTCTAATTAGAATTGCTTCTCTGTTAGAGCATAACAGAGAAAACTTCTCTACCACCAATTTTACATTAATAATAATAATTAACAAAAAAACAAACAAGTAAATAAAAGCAGCCATTTGTCTTTGTAGAATCCAAAAACTCACACTGTTGGAGAACTCATTGACCTGTGCATAATTGCACATTTTTAATCCCTTAAGACCAAGATTGTGCTCACTGTGATATTAAATAAGGACAGCTGTATGGAGCCCTGCTAGAAAATTGTATCTAAATTATTCAGTGTTGTAGCCATGCTTCTCTTCTTTCAAAGAGACAGGTAAGATCCTAATTATACAATTTTCTTAGTGCTTTGTGCCAACTACCTTTACCTCTTTACCTTTAAAACATGTTTTTGTGTTGCCCTCAAATTACTCTCAGACATAAACCCACACTGAAGTATTTTATCAGTCATATTTTGTCTCTGTGCCATTGCTGCTCAAAGAGTTTGAAGTGCTGCTCAGTGTTGGCAAGGGTCTCCAATCAAGAAAGTAGTGGAAAGGAGCCCAAGCCAAGAATTCCCAGGGTGGGAGGGAGATCATGTCTGTGCCAGAAGCAGGGACAGGCCCTCCTTGTGGCAAACTCAGGTTGGTGCTGAAACCTCTCAGAGGAAGGCAGAGGTGTAGTTACCACAATTTGCAGCAGGCAAGGGCCACTGACACAGTAGGTAAGAGACAAAGCCTTTTCCACAATTTCTCTGTTGTCAGGAACCAGAAGAGCTTTATTTTATGAGCTGGGCAGCTGGAGCTGACAAGACTGAATTTCTTGGGAATAAGTAAGCCAAGAACTTGTCATAATCACAGAATGGTTTGGGTTGGAAGAGATCTTACAGAGTGCCTAGTTCAACCCCCTGCCATGAGCAGAGATACCTTTCACTGGAGCAGGTTCCTCAAAACCCCATCCCACCTAGTCTCCAACGTTTCCAGGGGTGGAACAGCTGCAATTCCTCTGGGTAATTTGTTCCAGTGCCTTACCACCCTCAGAGTAAATTGGAACTCCTAATACCTAATCTAAACCTGCCCTCTGTCGCTTTAAAGTCCCCCAGCTTGCTGGCCACACTCCTTGGGATGCAGTCCAGGACATGTTTGGCTCTCTGGCCTGTGGGTGCACATTGCCAGGTCGTGTTGAGCTTCTTATTCACTGCCACCCCCATGTCCTTCTCCTGAGGGCTGCCCTCAATCCATTCTCCCCAGACTGTAGCTGGGCTTGGGACTGCCCCAGCCCAGCTGCATATATAATGTATACTAGATTGGTGTTTTCTTCAGCAGTTTAATGGAGTGTGTTTTCTCTCAGCATCACGCTGAAGTGGCATACTTTAGAAGTAAAAATGCTGGGGTCTTTGAGGCTTGTGAAATTGTATGGTGAGGGCTTTTTTTGAATCCCAAAAGTTTGGAAAATACCAAATTTCTGAAGGTTTTATTTGGACATCTGAAGCTTCTATGAAGCCTTTGATAGCCAGGAGGGTCAGTGCTGTGGAACATGCTTGTGCTCAGCACACCTACACCTGACTGAGGAGGGGCTTGGTGTCTGTGGTGCTGAGAATCCCTGGGGTTTAAAATGCTCATTTGTCAAGCATAGTGTAGCAGAGCTCCAGACAATGCAAATCCACAGGCCACAACTGCACCTGCTATTCATTCAAGGTGTAATTAATGGGAGTTTGGAAAATCAGTCGTGTATTAGATTACAAAATTAAATTAATAATGGTGTATTACCTGTCTATGAAATCAGAGGAAACAAGGAGCATCTTTTGATGAATAAACATCTGAGGCTTTCATTTTCTGCCCTTTTTACAAAGCTAATGCCTTTTCCAGGTTTAAAATCGCAATATCAAATAAGTTGCAATTGCTAGAAGTCCAGGCTATTTAAAAAGTATTCAATTAAATCTGATAAAATTATTAGAGTGAACAAGATTTATTTTTAAAGAAGTTTATGTGTAACGATTGCATTTCTTACTCTTGCACAGAGAGACTTACTCCCTGTGCAAGAGTATAGATCAAACATCTCTTTCTGCTTCCTTGGAGGAGAAGAATAATGGGTGCTTTGGGTTTTTTGTGGAAAAGTCAGAATGGTTTCTCACTCCTTGGGTAAAGAGCTGCTGCCAGCTTTGTGATAGATTTGGCCTTAAATGGATAAAGACCCTTGGCTTTTTATTGGGAACTGTGAAGGAACCCAGAATTAGCCTCCAAACCAGGTCCTGATACTGAGTGATAGATGATTCTGTCTGGAGTGCCTACAGTTTCTCCTATCCCTTCCCTGCAGTGACAGAGAGAACATTAATTTTCTGTAAGTGTGTTGCTGCAAATATGACTTTAATATAATTTTCAGATGTTTGACTAAAACCCTAATGTCTTCCAATAATTCTCTTCTATAATCCTCTGTCACTGATGATTGTAGACAGTGACAAATGCCAGATCATGCCTGATGGTTGTCTCCTGCCTCCAGTTACCTTACTGGTTTGGATAATGTAATATTCTTTGTTAGGCTGTTCTAAGTTCATTATCCTTCATAGAACAGCAGTACAGGGGCTTGATGGATGGGTGAGTGCACAAGCAGATCCAGAGAGCTGCAAACCACCAGGGAAGGAGGGATAAGAGCTGGAGGCAGTGCCCACTGCAGCTGAAGGTACAAATGAACGTGTGCTTGTGGCTTAAACGGGCATGGCTTTCCCCCTAAACATTACTTTGCAGAAGACAATAGTTTGGGGCTTTTTCCCATTCCTTTCCTCTTTGCTTGCTTACTACACAGATATCTTGGTATTGCCCTTCTGCTGCAACATAGGCTCAATTCCCTTCACTTCCACTTCCCATCCCTGAAATCCAAGTCATGAACCCTGGGACTTTGTAGAGTCCTGATGTCCCCTCAGTATCCAAAGCTGCCCTTGCATTTCTTCTCTTTTCTGTGTTTCAACCTGTGCTTTGTCTGCCTTTTACTCAGTGTCTGTAGCTGGCAAAGTAAATGTAGAGGAGGGCAGAATTACAGTGAGAAAGTTTATCTGCTGTGATTCTTCTACTTTGTTTAGCATCCCTGCTGAAGAAAAACACTCAGAAGTGCTACATTTGTGGCATTAAATGGTGTCCCAGATACCAAGAGAGTACTCGTGTAGTCTCTGATTAGTCTCTACCAGTATAATTGAATTTGGATTTGCAGGAAATTTTGAAGGTTTTCAGGAATTGTAGCTGGCATTAAATTGCTTTGAACATTAGGGGTACAAGCAAGTGCAGTGACCATTTGCCATTATAAAAAGCCTCTATAAGCAGTACAGCATCAGAGAGGCACTGCATCGTGAAGAAACATTAACAGGAATAGACTTTCAAATGCAATTGTCACTAATTTCTTAGCTAGTGGGCAGAAAAATCACTGGAACTAAATTTCTATGCGTTCATACTTGAATTTTGAAGTCAGCAGCCACTGTGATCTTATTCCTTCAGATAATTTAATAGTAAATTCTGTTTTGATTTTTGACCGAAGAAAATGTACTTGAATTAGTAAGGAATGCTGTGCATTTCAATGTCTGTGAAGAGGAAAGAAACACTGTTTAGTTACTGGCTTGTGAAGATTTTCTGTGTTTCTCTAATTATTGAAATGGTTTTGCTGTTGACCTCTATAAGTCTCTGACTCTTCTGTATGTAGACTGAGACATCTAAACCAAACTCTTAAAGTAGGTTGGGTTTTGGGATGTTTTCTGGTGGTTTTTTTGTTTGTTTGCTGGTTGGTTTGGGGTGGATTTTTGTTTGTTGTTGGTTTTTTAATTTTTCTCTTTTTTTTTTTTTAATTTTGTTGGGAGGGTGTTGATTGGTTGATTGGTTTCATTTGTTGGTTGTTGGGGTTTGGTTTCTTTTTAAGAGTATGCCCTGACTGCCAAAGTCCATTCAACCTGATCTTAAATGGGTATTCTCAGAACACCCTTGTTCTTGGCTGGGTAGGCTTTTCACTTTGCATCCTCTCCTAGCTGTGTGATAAGAGACAAGAGGGGGAAGTGTCTTGTCCAGTGGGCCAAAAGGCTTGTATGGTAGCAGGAAAAGTTGAGAAGAGGTGTTGCTGAACTCAGGAGTGGCTTCCTACTGAAACTGCTTTTAGCCTTTGCTGCACTCTTTTCCAGGATTGCTTTTTATGCACTTCTCTTTAGACACATTAGATGTGAGAGAGGGGGTTCAGGCCAACATTGCCACCAAGGGCATGGCTGTGGTGCAAGAACAAGGGATAACAGAATATACAGACGGCCAGATTCACTCTGAAGTTATTTAAAGCTGAGAGTAGAGTTCATGTTGTTTGCAGACATGTTTTCTGTCAATGGCAATTTCTCTGTCTCTCTCTTTCCCCTCCTCTCATCCCCAACCCTGGGGAGTCAAAAGGGGATTTTCTAGCCCTGGCCAGCAGAAGTCAGAGCAGCTCTGAGGATTGACAGGTGTCACAGTGCTTTGCACTGGGTCAGAATGCAGTAAAGATTGCAGTTCATTAACAAAACGAGTGATTAGAAAGAAGGAAACAGGTAATCAACTTTCTAGTAAGGAAGGAGTGTTTTCTTACTATAGCTAAGCACTGACAAAAGAGGATGATGGCATTATTTCCAAGAATTCCTATAATTATTTCAAGCTTTATGGCTTTGTACTTTAATGATTGGTGGGGGCTCTTTTCTAGCTATCATTGGCCTTTTTCATTTGGAATAGTAGAATTAAAACTGAGTTTGTTTTTATCTGAAAGTGCAATGTCTTTTTGTTTTGGTCTTGTGACATTTGTCTTGCCACTGCATTTGTTGTACCATGATGTCATGAGATTAAAGAAGTCCATCACCTTGATCTTTACTCTTATTCTAAAACTGGTCTTGATATCTCTGATTGCTTTATAGACATTGTTTTCTTGGCATAAGGCTGCTCCCAGAAAAATGGAACAATATGCCATGGCTGAATATGGGTTTCAATCCCATAATTTCCATGAGCTGGCAAATAATAGCCCCTTGCAGACTGAGATGCATAATTTAAATCAAAACACATCTTCTGTAGAATTGGCACATACTGTGTTGAGGACTGCAGCTGATAATCTTCCACAAGACAATCCTGGTGACTGTATGAATGTGTGTGCTAACTCTGACACTATTCTTCTGCTGAACACTGGCATTTTATTCATGGAGTCCTATTGCTTTTATTTGAATAGTTTGATGAATAAGGGAGGGAAAGAGCTTTCTTCAGAAGGACTAAGATGGCAGCATCAAGAATAAGGATTAAGCAATGCTGCTTCAGGGAGGAGCATTAGACCTTAATATTTTTGTGTTATTGCCACTGAGATATCTTAGGCTAAATTCTCAAAGGTTTGCAAAGGGTTTAACCACACATGCCATTCAAATCAAGGGAGTCATGGAGCTAAAACCCCATGTAATGTTCCATGAATGTATCTCATGGGTGTTAATTTCATCATCTAAAATATATAGCATAATGGATAGTTGCTGCATGAATACAAAGTTTTAAGTCCCTCTAGGGACTCTGCTAACAGCACAAACCATGAGAGTGTATCTGAGTTGTTTATGAACAGAAGCAGAGTCCCAAGAGTGAGACACGGCTATAAATTCACTGCAGTCTGTGCCTATCTATTGTTATTTGTAATAACTGAGAGAGCCATTTTGCTCTAAAACTACTTCCTTTAAGAGCTTTAACTGAGAAGCTCTGCTTGAAAATCACTCCTGATAGTTGCAGAGCTTTGCTGGAGAAAAGACTCCATTTTCTCTATCAGTGTTTGTGTATTGTATCACACTTTCATTTTGTACTCAACATGGTTATTTAGTCAATTCATGTGAGTGTGTCGTTGCAAATGAGTTTAGGAATGCATTTTATTACTGGACCTTATTTGGTAATAGATAGTCTATTAAGACAATTACATGTTTCATTAAAATGTGGTATTAACACACAAGGTATATGCATGTGCTTAAGAGACTTTACACAACTCAAATGTATTGGGTGTTTTTTTGCTAAGAAAGAAGAGATGAAATGTCTGATGAATTGTTGGAGTGTTCAATTCCTCCCTTTTTCTAACACCAAACACACATTAGGCCCAGTCAAAGCAAAGGTATAGCACAATGGGGAGGAGAAATTTCATTTTCAACCTTGGAATTTACCACAGCATATTTCTGACAAGTGTTTTTATGAAAACAGAATTTTTATAAGGTCTGATTTTTATTAAAATGGCCAAATGGTGCTGTAGCTGTCACTAGAGTGACCTAAATAGTAGCATATTACTTTTGGTTGGTATATTTATATATTTTAAAAATATGTCTTTATTTAAACAGGATGCTTGTTTAAATTCTCATAATGCTGGCTGAGAGGCATACCTATGCAGATATGGTTTATTCTGGGGCTATGGGCAGAGAGTGGGCAACACTGACTTCCTCTGTGAAACATTAGATTGAAAAGTTAGGAAAACAAGGGCTCCTAGTAGCAAAGAAAGCTGATAATACTTGTGACAACACAAGTATTTTTGAGTCCCTCAGAGAAAAAACCAGGAAATTTCACACATTGCTTCTGTACTTGATAAGGAAAAGGCTCGGATCATTATTCTTGTCCTGTAATTTTTGGCTCCAACCTAAAAGAATTTACCACTTCTTGCATTTGACAGAATTTTGGGGAGTTAAAGTACTGGTGGAAGGTTTTACTTGGTGCATATAGGACAGTCTTGTCCAGCATAATTCTGCTGATAAAACATTTGAACACTGGGGTGTGGTAAGCACATTTCTCTCTCTCTCAGGATTTTTCATAGAGGTGCACAGAGAGAAAGAAAGAGAAAACAATTTCTATTTCTGCTCCTTGCTTTTCCTATGTGGAATGTGTTTGGAGAATTGTTTACCTGGGGTGATTGCTTGATTGGATTCTGGTGAGGATTGTTGGAGGCTGGTGGCCAATCCAATCCACCTGTGGCTGGACTCCTGCGCAGAGGGTCACAAGTTGTTAGTAGTTAGATATAGTAGTTAGAAAAGTAGGTATGTAGGTTTAGTATCTTCCTTTATATAGCATATTAATGGATTATAGCATAGTTATAATAAAGAAATCATTCAGCCTTCTGAACTGATGTTGGAAGTCATCATTTCTTCCCATTGGGTTCATCTGCATTTTACAATACCAGGGCTTGTACTCTTGCTCGTTCTGGACCTGTTTTGTTTGGGTTTGCTTTGTTGTTTCCTTTGCTGCCAGAAGTGAATCAGCACTGCCTGCTCACTGCCCCTGCTGTGTGGGGCTGTTTCACCTGAGGGACCTGCAAAAGAAAAAGGGCAGAGTAAATTCCCATAGTGTACTTAGTGAAACTAAAAGCAAACAAACAAAAAACCTTGGAAAATGTAAACAAGAAACCCAAACCTACCAAATCTGCAGAATTTTTTGAGTTTAAGTGGGATCATACTGGGTTTGTTTTTAACAAAGAAATATATAGTCATCATGGCCCTGTTGTCAAAGGAGAGGAAGCTTTAAATTCATTCTAGGTCAGGAGCAATGGGAAATTTTTGTGGTTTAGAATAGATATGATTATATCTGGACTTGAATTTCAAATTTTTTTTGTAAAATGTATTTCTGCAGTAACTCTAGAAATTAAGTTATGGCTCCATGAATTTGCTGGCTATCAAGACAAACTTTCTGTTCCTCAGAAGCAGCATTGTAAGAAAAAAATCATAAATGCTTCTGTTCTTGTTTCCTGGCAGTTGGTTTTGAAAACAATGGAATGCATTCCACTTCATCTCCCTGTTGTTTCTTAAATAAGAGTTATTCTACTGAAACAAGCAAGTGGCCCTAAAACAGTGTCATTAAAAAACTTAATTTGGACTGCTATGTTTAGCTTGAGGGACAGGGATTTTCTAAAGAGGCTTCTGTGACAACACCAGAGTTGAGAAGATGATGTTGGTAGCAGCTCTTCTGAGCAATTTACTTGACTGCGCACACAGCAGTTCCTGTTTCGTCCTCCTGTGAAGAACATGGTATAAAAAAAGTATAAAAACAGTGACTGATAAGGACATACATACACATTGCAGTCAAAAATACATGCAGCAGAGTTTCATATCTACAGAGAGTTTCAGACCATATAGAAAATCAGTAAAGTAAAAAATGTGGCAGGTTTTTCCTTCAGTTTTTCAGGCCAGAATCCTCCTCTGCAAATCCAAGTGCCCAAGCAGCTAGGACAGGACTTGTTCTTTATATCTTGGCTCAGTCTTGCCTAGGATCTGACTTTTAGAAAATTTAGTTATTCAAAGGAGGCAGCTCAAACCATTCTAAAACTAAAGATGCAGTCAGAAAAAAAAAAAAACCATTCAAGGCAACTGAAGGTTTCCCATTCACTCCAGAGCTTGTTAGCTTGGGCTGCATGCACTTGGCACATTGCCTTTATCAAACCCCAAAGGCAAGTAAATTTCCTCAACTTCTAGAAACCACATGATCTTTAAAAAGTATTGCTTCTTTTCAGCTATGCAGTATTTCTGCATTTTTAATGCTCTATTACTGTGTCCTTACCTGCTGGCTCTTGTACAGGAAGCCTTCAGTGAAGGCCACCATCATATTTTTAAAATATGCATGTCTTGAGAATCTCCTCCATTGAAGTCAAGCTCACTCATTCCTAGGAATGATATGTGATACTAGAAAACATTTGTGTGTAATGATGTGTTACAATACAAAATCTAGTCAAAAAGCCAAGTTAAGCTTGTTTTTCTCAGTAGCCCTATGTTTGGATGAAAGCTGAGCATTTCACAAGAGAGCCAGGAAGGGTGCAGTGTCTCTGATCCTGAAAAAGCAGCAGCAGTGGCTGCCAGGGCCCTCCCTGGCTGCAAGTGCCCACCCTGCAGCCACCACAGGATGAGTGACCCAGGGCTGCAGCAGGAGTTCCAAAGGAAGCACCACTTGCCCGACCCATGCCTGGGCTGATCAGTATGGAATGAGGTTTAGTTGAGTTTTGTTCTTCTATGTAATCACGAAAAGCAGTTTTGTGTTTCTTTTCACAAACAAAATCCTTCAATATCTCTAGGATGTGAGGGAGGAAGTGTCTGCTCAGTTCTATGAACTTCTACAAAGTTTGGAATCTGAGCAAAGCGAATAAATTGGATCCTTGGGTTGATGACTGTAAGATCTGTGAAACCAAACATATGCAAGTGATGTGTGACGCTAATTTCATCTCTAAACCATTGCACTCAGATTTACTTCTTTTAATTTAGGCCATTAGCACAGTGAGAAAGGTTAAGCTGACAATTCTGAATAACAGGTCTCAAGAACATGTGTTCCAAAGGCTATTTGAAAGTCCACAAAATGTGCCTTAAAGGACCCAATTCATAAAATATTATTTGGTCTGTTTCCATGGGATTCTTGAAGTATTTCCCACTGATAACCATTCTTTGTTTACAGTTACTAAGACAGTTTTCACTCTCTTGGAGTTCTTCCACAGTCTTCTGTGCTTGTATTTTTAAATAAGTCCTGTCCCATTTCCCCTGCAGTTCCCTGCAGGGAAAGTTTGTATCTCTCAGCATACAACCTTAAAAAAAAAAAAAAAAAATCAATCCTGATTATTTTGAATTGCCTTTAAAAAAAAAAATTGATTGCTGTTGCATAACCTTTCTTTTGCACAAACAATTTTGCACAAATTGTTGAGTAGGTTACTGAAAGCTTAAAATAGTATTCAGTACAATGACAGTACAGTGATCGGTGTGAAGCAGGAAATGAGATTGTACAGCAGAACTAAAGAGTGGTGGAGCATTTGCCAATATTCACTATTTTGGTTCATCACACTTGTAAAAAAATATTATCTGCTCTACTGCTCATTTCTTTCACATGACACTAAAATCTTAAAAGAGGTAAATAACTGTGGGGTTTGTTTTGTCTAAAACAGACAGCAGTGCACATCATTAATAATGTTAGCAAAGCTAGAACCTAAATGGATATATAGACAGATGACTGAAAGGGGATTTTTGGGAGCCATATCTGAGCCTGTGAACTCATTTCTGCAAGAGGAACTTGTTCTGGAAGTCTGAGGTATTTCTGTAGTTTTGTAACCAACTGAATAGGAAAGTTACATTTGAGGAAAACTATAGTTTTAGTCCAGCAGTATGTAAATAATGATTCATAGCATTCTGTGATCTCTCTGAAGTGATTTTTTATCTCCTCTTATACAATCTTTTTAATGTAAAGAACATATCTAATATGCAATTATACCTTGAACATAAAATAAGCAAAAGAACACATATCTAAAAATTATGCTTTCTAAAGATGCCCCATGCATTTTTTTCTTAACTTTTACCAAAAGGACACAGAAAGATTTACCCCAAAATATGCTATTTTTTACCTAAGTATTGACTGTTAGCATAATGTTATTTACCCAGGAGATATTTTGTATGGTTGTCATCTGATATAAAAGCAGATAGCAGTTATAGTTAGAAATGGCTGCCTGCCATTCTGCTTAAAAGAAGAACTTGTGTTATTTTTCTAAAGGGCTTAAAATCCACATTGAACAAACCTCTAAGACTGGCACCAACAGTGTAGGAAAGAGAAACCAAGTAGCTTTATTTAAGAGTTTAATCTGCCTAAAATGTGTGTGTCCAATTGTCTATCCCCTTGGAATGAAAAGGCTCAGAAAGCAGGTTCTGAATTCATTCCCAGTTTACCATCAAGATTCTGCACATCCCTGAAAATCTATTTAAGCTAAGAAATAGCAGGAATGAAAGCAAAGTTTGAACTGATTAAAGATGGCAAAGTTTAGATTTTCCCATGTAGAGTACCTGAGTACTCTTCTTTCATGCAGAAATAATCTCAAATATGTGTAAGATGTGATAAAGAGTGAGTTTGTGATAAGGCAGACATTTGGAGAGAACAAAAATCTCAAGATTTCTAGCATTAATATGAGTAAAGAATTAAGTCTCCTTTGCAATATCTATTAATTTTAAGATTTACTGCATTCTCTTTTCTCTTCCCTAGTTATTCTGGAACAAAAGGAAAATAATGTTTTTTGTCAGCGATTATTTTCCCACATTGAACAGTATCTCACTCTGTGAAATTGTCATATGGAAATTAGAATCTAGGCTGAAAAATATGCAGTGTGAGCAAGCCTGGAAAAAAATCTATTTTTATACTTATTCTAATCAGTTAAAGAAGTATCACTTAATTGCTGGTCCATTGATCATAGACAGCCCAGTCCATGAGCAACAAATTCACTGTATGACTGTGCTTGCAAAAATTAATCCCATTTCTGCAAGCAGGGAAACTGTGGAAATGGAAGTAATCAATGGGAAGTCAAAGCTTAGGCTGATTGTTGCTTGGCTGTAAATGCAGGCCACTGTTTGAAATTATACAAAGTTTTTTGTTGCATAGACTAAAAAAAAACAATGACCTGAAGTATGCCTGCTATTGAAATGTCTACACATTGCAATATTATTTGAGAATGAAGAATAAAAGTCATAAGCTTAAAAAATTGCTCATGTCACAGGGGCACTATTTGACTAAATGCTGATGTTTATTTCTGGTAAATTATTTTTGACCCGTAAGTTCTGGTTCTGGTGGTGTATTTGTGTAGCAGTTTGGTGTCTCAGGATGCTCCATGAGCATTCCAGCCCAGAGCACACTTTGGAAGTGGCTCTGCCAGCCCTTCTCCGTGTGCTTTCACTGCTGACAGGGCAGCTGTCAAGTGGAAAGTGAACACCTTGTGCCTGCGACCACTCAGAGGATGCGCTGCAGGTGGAGACCTTGTGCCTTCCAGCTGCTGGCTGCTCTGTGCTCCAGCAGACCAGGCTAGGATGACTCAAGTGAAACAACACAGAATAGATAATTTGTAGATATTTGGTTCTCACCCCAAATTGCAGTGCCTACAGCTCCAGTTTCTGTGGTTAGACTGTATGTTCTCTGATTGCACTTCCATGACTCCGGGTGCACTCCAGGGTTGTTCTGGGGTTGTCTCCTCCTTGGAACACGCAGCCTCCCAGGAAGGCCATAATGGAAGAAAAAACAGGACTAAATCCCCATGGTCGTGTCTGTGAATTGAATATTTGAGGTTTCGTGTTCCTCTAGAGCTTAAGAAATAAAAAATCAGAAATAAAGCTTTTATCAGAACAGATTTGGTTTGGATGAAAATTCAACTTGGTCATAATAAACAGTTTTGCTGGACCTTGTATAGCAATCCATCCAGTTACATGCCAAGGTAAATGATACTCAGATACTGTAGTTTCATACTGATTGCTCTCACAATTAAAAGAAGGCTGGAACTTGTATAGTGTTTCCTTTAACTATTTGAGTCTTACTAGGAAGACAGTGATTTGAATGAATTGCCCTGATTTAGGCAGTTCCCTGGTTTTCATAATGGGGGCATATTTAGTTGCTTGGTTACCCATTTGAGATGCCTGTATTTTAGATAATCGCTGATGGAAATGTAATCCAGAAAGTGAGTGAGCAGCATGATGCAGATTTTCAACAGGCCACAAATGTAAAAATAGATCTGTGCAAGCAGAAGAGAGATTGCAATAGATAGATGTAATTTACCTATTTCCCCACACTTGCTGGACACATTTGCACACCATTTGTATGTGCCACTTTGTTGTTGCTCTTGCATCTTTAGGCTGAAAGACAGTGGAAATCACAGAAGTGTGTGCTTTAGATCAGTGGGAATGGTGATAATGGATATCCCATATAATGCTGAGAGAAGAACCTGAGAAAGTGCATAGAGAAATTGGGCTCTTGTAGCTGATTAGACATCCATTTATTCTGAAGTCTGCAGCGGCTCAACCAATCTTTATTTTGTAAGGAAAAGTTAATTTGTTTATAAAACATGAGAAGTGCAATCTTGAGTATGTGAAATAAGATTCATTAAAATGTTGTTTCTGATGAGAGGTGCCAGCTGCTGACTTGACATGGGGCACCAGTCAAGATTAAGCCTGCCTAGAAGTGAAGCCATGCTGTACAATAGAGTGACATGGGGGGTTTAAATGTCTCTGTCTCACCTCTGTTTAATTATTTTAATTATTAAAAAAAAAAAAAAAATCCAAACTTACAAAAAGCAAGTGTTAATTTTGCTGTTCAAAGGGAGTTTCCACGGAGATGAATCAGAAGAGTTAAGGGCACAGGTAGTGCAGGTGACAGTTTTCAACTGCTTCTACTCTGTTAAACCTCAGAACACACCAGTGTGGTCAACACTTGACAGTGGCTTTTTTTTCCCCTGAGTCTCGTAGGTCTGAGTGGGTCTTCAACCAGCAAAGGAAACTTCCCTTTGATGGCTGAAAAGAAGTGCATAAAAAGGAAGAGGAAGAACAATTTAAAACAAACTCGGAAAAAATACAATTGTCTTAAAGACAAACTTAAAATTTTAGAGGCATCTTCAGATATCCATACCTTCTGTATCTCTCCCATTAAAAGTCCATTGATATTTAAATAGTTTAAACCTTGTGTTATTTTAATCTGAAACTGATTTAATTTATTTAAGCTGAGATGCAGATATCATTGCTTTTTGCCCAGAAATACTGATCTTGATAGAAGATACTGATCTCTAATTGAAGAGGCAGAAGAACAATTTCCAATGATTTCGTGAGGGCTGGCTGGTTGTAGGAGCAGCTCTTAAGTTCTCCATACAGCTCCAAGTCTTACTGTGTCAACAGTGTCTTACTGTGACAACATCTCACATAAGATACTGTGCATTTGAAAGATTTTGCCATGTGATAAAGACTAAGAGCAATTTATAGGTAAACAAAAATGGATATAAAAGGGAAAGTAGGATAAGAATATTTGTAGTTGTTAGCATTTTAAATTTTTGCAAGGGAGGGTCACCAGAGTGTGGGGGATAACCCAGCCACAACTAAAGGTTAGTGTTCTGCAGTATTTTCAGAAGGGAAGGTTGGAAAAGGCTTATTTTCTTAAAGTTCTAATATACATTATTCCCCAACTTATCAGAATTTTTCTGTTCTTTTCCTCCAAATATGAACTGTTTGCATTCCAGCATTTGAGCTTTAAGGGTATACTCTGTTTTTAAGCTCTTGCATCAAAGCTACAAGAGCTCATAATTCCATGCTTGGACTTTTTCTTGAGCAGTTTAGGATTTTATTTTTATTTTTAAGAAAGCAGAAGTTCTCATTTAGTCAGTTGCTTCCAGGATATTGCTATTTCAGGAAAGAACTAAGTACTCAGACTAGGCAGTCAGCAACTAGAAACTAGAATTTAACAATTTGAAGTCCAGTTATCCCAAAATCTGTGAAGAAGTATTCTGGAACAGGATGAAGCATCATCATTCCAAGGATGGTCTAATGTTATGTGATATATGAGGCAATAGTACTAGATCAAAAGTGGAGTGTAAATTCCTTTGAACATGAAGTTCTTGAACTGATTCAGGTGTGTCCAGCTGGACTGTGTCACCCACTGGGACTGAGTGGCAATGTTTGGATAGTTGATGTCCACGTTCCATTTCAGGAAGGGGTGAAAACTGAAGGTGGTAAAAGCTGGAGCTGAACGGAGCCAGCACAGTTCAGGTGCCTGAATCTTTGTGATGTACCTCTCTGATGTTCATCTCTTTTTCTTTCTTGTTTAAAAGCATGTAATTATCCACTCTCCTCACTGACTTGTGATACCTAGTTTTCCTTTCAGCCTGTACCACGGTAGGAAGAGATTTCTACTAAAAACACATCTCTCTAGTCATTAGAAACCCTACTGCCATATAGCAGCTCTTTAGTGTTTTAACTGCAATAGTACTTCTGCCTTATGGGTCTTTGTATTGATTTTCCTTGTGGGAAATTTAACCCCATCATTCAAGAGTAAGTAGTGGAATCAGCTGTTTACAGAGTGAAACAACAACTTTTTCATCACTAGAAAGGGCAGCATATGTTGTGGCTGCTAGTTTTATTGATGGAGTTTTGGGGAGCATCAGGGCCAAAAACCCCAATGGCTTTGCAAGTGCATCTGATGTGCTCTGCATTCCCTGCGTGACCTGCAGAACAGACCTCACTGGGTGGAGCTGCCTCTGGGGCAGGTGGCACCCTGCTCTTGGCAAACAGACTTTGTTACAACCCTGTGTGTCTGGACAAATGCACATGTTCATCTTTACTCTTATTTAGGATGCAAACTTCTGATGTGTAATTTTGAACCTGTTGCTTGTCTCTTAGTATCATTACATGACTAATTCAGCCCCACAAGTCAGATTCAGGACAAGGAGGTCCTGAAATTCTTAGGCCAGCAAATTCCCACTGATCATGGTAGAGCTGCACTTTTCTGGCCTTTCACAGAATTAGGTTGCTCTTGGTTTCATTCTTATTTATTGGAAGTTACCTATATACAAACTTTCAACTTCTAAATATTTTGCCTTTTTGTATTGTGACAGAACATTTAACAGATGTCATTTCTTCTTCACAGCAGTGTGGTAACAAACATATGCCATCGTTTCCTAGTAAAGGAATATTAGTATATTTATATATGTGTGGTATTAGATGGAGTGGTTTTGTTTTAGCAAAAGCACACTTCAGTTTTGCCTTAAACTCTTATCTGACTTTAAAGCCTGAATTTACCCATCATTCAAGTCATCATGGAAGAGACTTTACCTAGGATTTGAGTCCTTTGGGCTTTATAAAAATAGGATTATAGAACATCTGGCTGCACAGTAGGAATATTTCACTCTGAAGTACAAAAAATAAAACTACAAAAGATAAAGAGAAAAACATTCCTGGCAAGAAATTAACCTTTTCTTTATGTTTCTTGTATCCATCAAACACTGGCCCCTTACAGATGGAAAGCAAGGAGACAACGAAAGAAAAATTGAGAGAATTCAAGAGCCACATCATATCATTAATACTTTGGCAGTTTTGACAGCCATGAGTAGCAATGAAAAACACTGCTGTTTCAAAGCCTGAAACAAATAGGGAGCTTGGTACCTTCTCCAAGTCAGGTCCTCAGTTCAAACTCACAGAAAGTGAACACTCCACACCCTTACTTGATGATGATATACTTAAGAGCAGAAAATTAAAAAGATAAAGGGTGTTATGAAATAATACATGGAGAATGTATTTTTTTAAGTCTATGACTTCTATTAACTGAGAGGTTTTTAAATTAAAATTTTATATATATATATATATTTAAACAAAAAGCCTGACTTTCAGGGATCATTTGTTCACATCTTTAGTAATTTTTTGTGTCTCAGTTAAAAACCCAAAGGAAGCATATCCTGGGGTTGAACAAATGTTTTTACTCTCTTATTTCTGTCTTTTGGTAATCATAGAGATATAGCAAAAAATATGAGGTTTGCTTTATTTTCATTAACATCGTGTCAATACAAGAGTAACTTGTCGTGACAGTTGTTGCCTGCATAAAATAATAGCTATTGTTTGAGATATTACTTAAATATTAATTATGTAGCAATGGGGCCATGAAAGTAATTTAAAAAATAATTTCTTAATCCCAAGATAAAAAGCAATAGCTAGGTATATTAGTTCTACAAAAACTTGTCTAGATAATATATTTTATAATTTAAAAAAATATTTTGTACCTCAGAGTTGCATTGCCTTATATCTGATCAAGAAAAATAAACTTGCAAATGAGATATTGTTAAGATAATATATCCTAAGAATATGATATAACAAATCCATTAAGTGTGCCATGATTTAAATATTTTTTTTTTTTTTGTAAAAAAGGGGCAATTCAGTTTAGGGAAAAAAAAAAAATCAAAGCAAACCAACCTCAAACAAACCAACCAAACCCCCAAACTTTAAGCACCCTTTGTGCTCATATCTCTACAAAGCTGATCTCCACAGCCCAGTCTGAAGAGGTGTTGGCTTGAGAGCAATGCAGGCATTAGCTCCTTGGTACATTTTCCTTGCCCTCTGGGATGACAATCACGAGGTTTAACTGGTACATGTATTTAAATTGCCATTCTTTGCTTTGCTTGCAGGCAGGCCACTGGTTGTGCTATTTCCACCGTTGACTTTCAAGCCACTTCTGGCTGCTCGTGTAGCAAAGAGAGTGAAATGCTGTAACTCACTCTGATAACACAAGGCAGCTCCTCTTCTTGTAGAAGTCAGCATTTTCCATGTTAAAGCATGGCAAAAGTGCAGTATTAGATAAGCATTTGTTTTGAGTTGCTAGAGCTCCAGCGGCTATGATCAATTATTACTTCTGTTTTTAAAGCAGATTCCTCTGGAATCAGGTCCACCCCGCATTTGTGCCTGTGCAGTGCTGGCTGCTTTAATGATTGTCTTCTTGGGGTGAAAGGAGATTAGAAGCTCTCAGCAGGCATTTGTACAGTGTTCCCCAGTGCCTTCCCTTTTGTAAGCGGGATCTGAAGCTGGGATCTGTCACTTTCCCATGTTAATGTTTCACTGGCTTCAGGGGAGGAGGAATGTGTTTCTCAGTGTTGTGTTGACAGCACTAATATACATCAAACGTTTCAATCAAATAAGTTAAAACAGTCTTGGGCCTTTGTCTCAGGGCTGATGACAAGCTTTTGGCTCGTTACTGCTTCCGTTGAACACAATGAGACCTAGTACTTCCAGGAACAGGAATTTTGGGAAGCTTGATATCCAGCTTTCCTGCACTAGTGTGTTTGCTGCCCAACTGCTTGGGCATCATTCAGTGTAACAGGAAGATGGCAGAGGATCTCAGCAGAACCTGTGTTCCTCTTTGCAGAGTGAAGCTACAGCGGTACGGAGTGAGGCGTAAGCAAAATGCCTTGATTGTTTTAAGTAAGCCACCATTATTCCTAGAATACATAGGATCTTTTGAAATTGTATGGAATTTTATATAATTTCTTTCAAATTATTTGATTATCTTTTCAATGTATTAAAGATTTGCTAAGGAAAGACTGAATAATTTGTAATAGGTGTAATACCTTCTTAATGAATTTCCTTGCCTTATGTTTTAATTTTCCATGATGGTTCACCCACACTACTTAAAGAGCAAATCAAAAACTGCTGTTGTGATTTTAAATTCTTTTCAATTGCAGTTGGAAAGGTAGATTTTTCCTTAATACTAAAAGATAGCAATTATCTTGAAATGAGGTTCAGACTGCATCTTGCTGATGATTACAGAGATCACGCTGCATTTTAATGTGAGCATAAAGTAAGCATATTAGAATATTTTTTTTTTCACTTATGTCTTAAACATACTAAATCTTTGGGTTTTTTTTTAAGATGGGCAGTTTACATTTTTAAGTTTTTTCTTGTTAGAGGCAGTAAAAAAATGTTAAATATTTATTGTACACATTGACCTGGATATGTGTGAGATACATATCACACCAGAAGGGTTTGTGATACATCAATACAGTGATGAAACAAAAAATACTGGGTTTTCATTATTCACTCTATAGTATTTATTTTCTACATTGAATATCATGATAGTCTTACCTATTCTAATATTTGTCTGCCAGGGAGGGCTTTGTGGAATAGGTGAGGGCACAGCCATTTCCCAGCTGAATGCTCTTGTACCTGCTGAGCTGCTGTGTGTGAAGGGGATTTACTGTACACAGGGATTGCCATGCAGGTTGGTAATTTACAGTTCATGAAAAAAATTATACATTCCCCATTACCTATTTAATAAAGCCATGCTTAGGACTGTTTTTAACTATTTATATTACAGCAGCTCATAGAAGTATCCAAATTACCCAGAAAACTGTGTAAGATTGTGGTAAAATACAACCTTTACTCATAACCCCATGGAGGGTAAATGAGTTGTAAATATAGGCAGGACACAAAGACACCATATGAGTTGTTCACAGGTATATGGGAAGCATATGAAGTGTCCAGTAAAAGGATTTTGGTTTCCTGTAATACAGGAATGCAGTGCTGTGGGCAGGCTGCTCTTTGCACTCAATGCAGACAACGCAGCCTTGGCTTGTGTTGTGTACCCACAGTTCTTTCCACAGCCTTGTGAAAGCATCTGTCTGCATTTCTCTGTCTCTCCTTCTACCCTCGTGACCTATGAACCAATGGGCCAGTTGTGGGGACAAGAAGCAAAAGAAGTGGAGCACTTTGGGGTAAGTTAGTTCTTCAGATGGGTAAAAGAGATACTCTGTGACACAAAGTGAAAAGCTATGGAAGGAATTCCTACTCAAAGGACAGGTCTCTGTTTCATAAGATTCGTGCCCTGACTTACTGGAGGGATCAATCAGCAGTTGCACTTTACCAGGCAGCTAAAAGCTGAAGACATAAGTCTGCAGAAAACCAGATTGCCCTAGCTGAACTGCTCAAAACTTCTCTTCATTTTAAAGCAAACACTGTATGTGTGTATTATGGACTTCTTATTTCAGCCAGATCCTTATGTAGTACCTGAAAGGAAGCCTGGGCAAGATGTATTTCAGATACAGGTCCAGCTCTCCCTTTTCCTGGAAAAGTGACCAGGGCACAAGCTGTATCATAATGCTGCATGTAAGGAGAAGTGGAAGTTTCATCCTGTGGAGTTCGTGAGAACTCCAAGAAGAGAAACATGGAACCATGTAGCATGCAACAAAGAGGAAAAGGGTGTATGAACTTACCTTAAAAAATTACTCAAAAGCCAGGGAATCCACCCAAAGTGACCTGTTCGGCAGTCCCTGTTTTAAAGAATATATAGCCTTCCAGAACAGAGCCACTGTTTCATGTTCCTACAGAGGAAAATATTCCAGTGATGAGGATATATTAAACATTGCTCAGTTCTGTGCTGGGACAAAATCTCACCACCATGCTGAAGTGCATTGGAGTCAAATGAACATTTTCCAGGAAAGTATCTGTCACATAATTTAGAGACCTATGAGTTAGAACTGCTCAGTAAAATAACCAAGGAGTCTCTTAATGCCCAACTTGTGTTCCTGCATTCATTTTTTCCAGTTTCTGTATTAATCTAGATAAGTGAATATCCCAAAGAACTATTCTACTCACTAACAGAATATTAATAGGGAAAATGGATGTGAATAAGCAGGTAATAAAAGCATGGACTCTAGAGAAGCTTCTTGCAGACAACCATCTAAATTATCATTAATTCCCCCACCATTTCTGTTTTAAGTATTTGTCAGGAAAGGCTTCATCATCATATAATTGTGTTCAAATTATTTATTTTTATCCTCTGCTGTTATTTGCAATTAAATTCTAAAGAGAACAGACGTTACTGTTCAAGGGCTGAGTGCTAATCTTGTACTTAAAAGGACTTTTTTCCTTGGCAATTGAGTAAGCTCAGCCAGACATAGGATGCTGTAAAATTTCCAGAGCATCCACTCTACGCCATAGTTTTTATATTACTCTGATTTTATGGGTTTCAAACTTTAAAATGATGGGTTTTACATCAAAGAAATTGCACAATGCAGAGGGATACAGAATGCTAGAAAGAACCTGCTGCAAAAAATACATGTTGCAGTGCTGATACCACAAGTTTGCTAAATATTGGAGAAAGATCTGTTTATATATCAGATATGTCAGTCCCTTGTAGTGTTCTTTCTAATCTCTTAATCAAAACTTTTAGTAGTCATAGCAGTGCAACATTTCCAGCCTGGCTGCAATAGGCATCGTGGTATATGTGTCTTCCACAGTCAGGTCAGAATCAATTTATGAATCTATTACTTCACCCTTCTCTTTTGTCTCCTGTTGAGGCATTCTACTGTTGTATCTGTGGCCATCCATAATTACGTAGGCTGCTGTTTCTGGTTCAGTTGAAGTATCATTACCAGGTATTCTGGAAGTGCCTAAAAAGAAGCTCCAGTCTTTCCTGCAGCCTCTTTACAGTTTCCAATTTTCATCTAACATGGACCCGAGCAAAAAATTTTGAGAGTAAATAAGTTGCTGCTAAGAAAGAATTTTTGTGATCCCTCTGTTTCTAACTGACTTAGATCTGCTATATTTAGAAGCATTCTGTGGTATTTGTGTCTGTCTGTTTCTTGAGGCTTTGGCTCTGCAGGGAGTTACTCAATAACAACAATTTCTGAGTGCTGATTGCAATCTAAACATTTTGGTTAACTTAGGACATCTCTGAAAGAGTAGTATTAGGCTATAGGTATCAGGGAAGAGGAGGAGACAGTAGTACCATCTTTTATTCTCTGCAGAAGAAAAAGGGTAGTCTTGTAGTTTAGAAGACAGAGTTTTTTTAGAACATCAGGACTCCAGCATCTAATTCTATGACTGTTTAAGTGTTTTGTACAAAAAACAAGTGCCTTTCAGAGAGCAGCTGGAGGGGGGAAAAGTTCATTCCTCTGTATTATCCTAACATGATGTTTCAGCTTGTCTCTAGCTCTGTCCCAAGTTAGGAAAGAAGGGATTTTTTGGATGGGTTTTCTCCATCAAGCATTATTGATGTGAGCACCAGCTTAAAAAAATAATGCATCCAGTATTATGAAAGGCACTTCAGCTGTCATGGGAGGCTAAAAAAGCTGGCTTGAGAAGTCCCACTCTACCCCATAAGCAGTGCAAGACATTTTTCACCATTGCCAGAGCTGTGTTTTCAGTTCTCTGAACTGACCTGTACTGGGACAATCCCAGCACAAGTGGAACGCTCTGCAGGCTGCGTTAGTTGCTCTGAGCTTGCTTTTGCTCCTCGAAGTGCAGACAGTCAGGCCTGCTGGCTGCCTGTGGGACCCTGAGAGCTGATGGCATGTTCACAGCTCGGAGCTGTGCTGACCTTCTGCTGTGCCTGCTCAGCCCAGCCGCAGGGCAGCGCTCTCTTTAGAAGGGGCGCATGAGTATTCTTGTTGAAACTCAGCTGCTGTCTCTCCTTGTTACAAATATTTTTTGTTACTGATGTTGCCAGTATTTATTATGGATATTTTTGTTTCATTCACGAACATAACTGTAAGTTGCTAATGTAGAAATGTAAGCTGATAAAGCCCTCAGATGAACATGTTTAGGTTGCAAGCAAACTTTTTTTTCATTCTGAGGATGTGAGAGATGCACAAATCCTGTTGTTTCAGAAGTGATGCCAGATCCCCAGATAATGTCTGCCCGCAAGAAATGTGCGATACATCTGAGCAGGATAACAACAAAGTGCAGCAGAGATAAAGATTTGACGTTGATTTAAAGGGATATCCAGTATCATTTTCTAAAAGACTAGATAACATTAGCTTCAAGCCAAACACAAAAGATAGCAATCTCTTTTAAAAGGGGTGACCATATGTTTAACAGCTGATCAATTTGCTACAATACAAAGAATTAGTAGGAGGAAATTAGGAAAAGTAGAGGAGCTTTGTTGGCTAATCCATGTTCTTTTTGTGTGTCTTTCTAATTCAGATCTCCATTTTATATTACTCTTTATTTCCAATTTTTTGCTCCTTACTGCACTGTTACCTTTATTTCAATATCATTAATTCATTTTGATCTTGAGCACAGTTGGTTGCAAACTGCTGTCTCTCTGTTACAAATTGATTTGTCCTTTAAAAAAGGGAGACAGACAGAAATGTCAGACTTGTTTCACAACGGGAATGTTGAATGTAAGACTTGGCTCCAATACAGTGTCCACCCAGTGGTTCTATGAATAAGTGTTTATAGATTGTACTGAGCTTTCTAGCCAACTCCTAGTGTCTCCTATAATTGCTACTGTAGGAAACAAAAATGTTTGTCTGAAAAACCAAACTCTTCATTTAAGCTGTGCAGAACTATTATTCTGCTTTATGTGTAGTTTTCTAAAGGACTATAAATTTAATGTGTTTAAAGAATACAGGAATACAAGATTGACTCACTGCAGATTTTCTTTCAACTTCAGTGATGGTTGACAATATGGCTCTGGTTTACTTGACTTCTTTTAGGGCCTTTCTGGTTTTTAGTATTTTGATGGGGGTTGAAAGAAGTAGTCCATGTACTGATCTTGTTATTTTGTGAGTGTCTCCTCTTAATTGTTGGTTCTACTCCAAAACATTCTATCGTTGTGTCTACTTGCATTTTTTCCATTGTATTTCATGTTGTTTAAAATTGTAGAGAAGATTAGTTTAGAAGAAATGGAAAAAAATAATCTGAGAAAAATCCTCACTATATTGACAAACGTAATGATTTGCAGCAGGCAAAGTAGCCAGGAACAGCTGTAAAAGGTCTCTCTAAAGGGCAGTGGAAGAATGTGCAGAAGTACATACTTGTGTCTGGCATATGGGATCATGCAAGTAATGAATGATGGGGGTTTTTGTTGTTATTTGCATTAAGCAAATGCACATGAAATAGTCCATATAGCTTTAGCTTGATTGATATTGGTAATTGCTCTCTGAATGTATTAATATGGGCCACATGCTAAATCTATCACTAGCTTAAAGTCATAATCTCTAAGTAAAACTTACTAGATGGTACAGTGACAAGAGTAATTAAAAACTCTGAGATACATGTTGTAGAAACTGTCATTGTTCTACAGTGCCACTCTGCTTTTTAAATAAGGTGGGTCCCATCTAAACACACAAAAAAGCTATACAGTAAAAAAAGAGGGAAAATAAGGAAAAATTGTATACCACCTGCTGATGTGTGAATTGGATAGCATTGCAGGAAACGACATGTGTTAAGTTACTCTGATGATAGAAGGAAGAAAAGTTAGAAAGTAAAAGATTTATTTCAAAACACTGAATTAGAACATAGCATGTGTTCAATGTGAGACACAAAAGCTGAATTCAATATAGTATTGGCCACTGTCACTTAAAGTTTGAACAAATGCAATGACTCTAAAATTTAGGTATGAAGTAATAGAACATATTGCTATAATGTGTGCAAAGAATTAAAGATTATACTTTATTATATTTATATTCCTTCTCTGAAAGCCTTTCAGCCTTAAAGCCCATTTGTATAGGAGCATGTGTGCAATACTGTGTGTGCTTGTGCATGGAAATATAATCAGTTTTCAAAAGCTCCATGGAAATGCACTTGTGGCTTTATATGCAAGCGTCAGATACAGATTTTTGTACTGCTTATACATAGGAAGGTAATTTTTTAACTTTACCCTTTGTATGTGCTATTCAGCAAAAAATGGAGAATTTCAGAAGCTAATGTACTCATTTGTGTAATACAAGTTCCTCTATATTTATGATCCTTTAATTGAGGCATATTGCTGTATATCCAAAATGTCAAACTGCTATTTTATATTAGAAATATTAGTCGCAAATCTTGGCAGTTTGTGATATCACATCACTAAAGGAGGCAGCCTTGGTCATAGGAAAATGTCTTTCCAAAAGTCTGTTTTGCTAAGAATTTGTCAATGTGAAATTTTAGAGGGTGTGGGGGTGGTGGGATGACACAGGACAAAAACAGAAGTTTAAATCTGGATTTGCTCAGGAAGAATGCATTTAGTGTCCAAAAAGTTCCAAGTGTTCTTTCAAGAATGAGCAAAGAATTGGCTTAAAGGCTGCTCTAACTCGGGTCTGAACTGGCAGCTGGAACTGATAAGAAATTAATAACAAATCTTGTAATAATGGAAAAAATTATAGTAATCCATATAAAGAATTCATGAAAGAGAAGATTGAAATGGAAAGGTAGAGTTATCAGGAGAAAAGATATAATTGATATGGCTACAAAAATGGGTCAATTAGGAAAAGGTTACATCTTAGCTGTAATTTTGCCTGTTAGTCAACAGGAGTTGCAAGATCACCAATCAAGTATTAAGAATGCAGTGTACTTTTACTGTTTATTTTCTGTCCTGGGATGGATGCAGGACAATGTACTCATTACATTAAGAATTGTTTGAAGTCATTTAGTAACCAGTAAAAATATTAACCATGATTTAGGTCTAGGTAATTTATATAACATCCATGGTTCTGCTATTTGAAGGCTCAAATTTATGTGCTATGACAATTCAAAAAAGGTGCTGAAAAGAAAGATAAGATGGTTGTAGTGTTTCCTCTCCACAAGAAAGACTCTTTATTCCATGTAGTTATCTCATCCAGGAAGTAAAATCATAGCAAGAATCATCAGTTGGAAATTGAAACATAATAAATTCAAATGAGAAATCAAACAGAAGATAAATCAATCAATCCGTGGTGCTGATTAACCTTGAACAAACCTGAGTGCAGAGGTTTTCCAGTTCTTGGCAAGCTGTGGTCAGGACTAGGTGCATTTTTGGAAAGTCACACAGAAGATTTTAAGCTCAATACTGGAGCAACTAATGACCTGTGGTATACAAGGCCTTATAAATGCCTCTGACTTAAAACATTGCCATTTACTAATCTTGGAGAGGGGGAAAGGAAGCTGAAAATCTGTTTTGGTCCCTGAAAGACAATAGGCAAAAGCCAAGATGTTTCTCTGCAGAAGGAAGGCAGCAGGTGAGGCTGGCACAGGGGCCTGGGGATGGCAGCCAAGGGGCCATGCCCAGCTGGCACTGCAAGGACAGTGAGCAGCTGGCTTTTCTTCAGGAGCTTTTCTCTTAGTGGCTGTTCCTCAGGGCTGTCCTGTTCACCTCTGGCTGCAGCTCTGGGCATACTGAGAGCACTGCTGCTCTTGTGCATAGTCAGAGTTGTGGAAAACTTTAAAACAAACATCTGCCAGCAACACATCATTTCCTGTGGTTGTCCTAGCCATGAATTTTTTACATTGCTCTGCCTTCCCTCATGCACATTGCTACACTCTGATCATGCTACTTCCCTCCCCTCTTATTCACTGGTGCAGGTTAGCTTTAATGTGGAGACCAGCTTGCACTGCTGATCACTGAGTCTTTTCTTTTTTTTCCCCTAAACTGTATGGAAAGATTAGGTCAAGTTTCTCCTCTTGTGCTGGCTAGTTGTGCTCAGTATGTGACATTCCTCCACAGTTGCTCTGATTATGCCACGTCCTACTTCATTCCTAGACTCTGCAGAGCCAGATTTGCAATTGTCTCCTTTTCCTCTGCCTTGTTTCATTCAGACAAGCAGATCTGCCCATCATCCAAAGGGTAAGTATTGACATATTTAGAGCAGTGGTCATCAGGCTTTTTACTGCTGTCAGCAGCTTGGATCATCCAACACTCTTGTGCTGTGCACCCAGCAATGAGAAAATGGGGAAACCACAGAAATACAGCTGTGTTCCAAGTAACTCTTGTTTACCATTGTATATAAACATGCATGGCTTTTCTATTTAGATATGCTGTCTCACTCTCTCTCCAGTATTCTGGTGGTTTCTACAGCATATCACAGGAACAGACTTTAAACTGTGCAACTAAAACTAATTTTTGAGTTCAAACACATGAAATGATCCAAAGTGATGATTATTTGTTACAAATCAATATATATACAAATATATTTTTGCAGGGTTTTGTTTTGTTTTAACTCCAAATTAATTTTTTGAGGCATTTGCACTAAAAGGTCTGGGGGAAAAAAGAAGTCTCTGACTGAATTCTAGTTCTTCTGGCAAAGTGGCAAAGAAGATACTCTCCAGCCCATTGAGCTCAATGATTTCATGCTTAACCCACAAAATAGAATGAAAATATAGGCTAAGATTCTGGGAAATGGAATTTACAGAGACTCTGTGAAAAAGTCTTGGATGGGTAGGGCAGGAGGGTTTGGTTTAGTTTGGTGGTTTTTTTTTTTTTTCCTTCTCCTTGGGAGCTTGTATTTTGGAAGGAAAGATGGATGGAGAGAATGGTGTCATGGGGAATGCAGAGCCCTCTGAAGTATTGTACTCATAGCATGAGGGAGTGTAAAGGCTGCTCAATAAACAGAAGAATTTGGGAAACACCTAAAGAAATAAACAATTGAGCAGCAGGTATAGCAGAACAATAACAACAGTGCTGTCCCTGGGAGATGGAAAAGCAAATTGTAATTTTGGCACCACAAAAAATAATGAAATACTGACTCCAGAAATCCGTGGGGCTTTGTGGCTGGTTGGGGTTTTGTGGGGTGAGAAGAGGAGGAGATGGAGTGGTGGTACAGAAAATATTAGACATTTGTGAATCATTCACAGGTTAATGTGAGTCCACCCATTTTATTGATGACTTGAAAAAGCTCTTGCATGTGGAGGCTTTTATTGAGAAGGTTACAAAATTATTGCATCCTACAAAATGTCCATATTTCCTTTTGTAACTGGCAGAACACATTGGGTCTTGCATGACAATACTCAGCTCAGGAGGGGGCCTGTGCATCTTAATTTTCTTTAGTACAGTAATGATCCAGTCTGAGATAAGAACTCGTGTTTAGCAATTCTGATTTAATTTACAACTCAGCTAGAATATAATTATTTTCTGATTATATGTAGAATTTTGTGATAAAAGATAGGTTTTGAAGATTGTAGGAAGAGGAAATACTCAAAACCTTTCGTAGTCAACATTTTTTTCTAGAAAACTGATTTTTCTTCTAATACAGAATAGTTGATGATTTTTTTTGAGTTTTATTTATCTTAATGTCAGAATTTATTTCAAGCTGAAGGTAGGTAAGAGCTAATTACAAATTTTAAACCGCAATGCCCACACAAGAGTTTTGCTAATTTGTACTGATGACTGAAAGATTTTCAAATTAGCTTGTAAATATTATTAGAAACAACACCAAATTATCATAAAAGGTCAATGCTTTCATTGCCAAAGACTGCATAGGATTTGGATATTTATTATGAAGCTAATGTATCAGCAAACATAGAAAATAAAGACTTATGAGACAACAGTTTAGCACCATGTTGCTGCTTCAAGCAGTTCTTACATTCCTATACCTCTACTAGTGCATATTTCAGATGGCTTTTTCTCTTGTGTAGTTGCCAGCAGTATTTCTGAAGGGAGTCATACAGGAAATGTGGGAGACCAAGGATGGGGCTGGGGGGGCACAGAGGGGCTGTCACCAGGCTGGAGCGGAGAGCACGGAGCAGGGATCTGTCACAGGCATGGGGGAATTGCCAGAGCAGGGATCTGTCACAGGCATGGGGGAATTGCCAGAGCAGGGATCTGTCACAGGTATGGGGGAATTGCCAGAGCAGGGATCTTTCACAGGCGTGGGGGAATTGCCGGAACAGGGATCTGTCACAGGCATGGGGGAATTGCCAGAGCAGGGATCTGTCACAGGCATGGGGGAATTGCCAGAGCAGGGATCTGTCACAGGTGTGGGGGAATTGCCAGAGCAGGGATCTGTCACAGGTATGGGGGAATTGCCAGAGCAGGGATCTGTCACAGGCATGGGGGAATTGCCAGAGCAGGGATCTGTCACAGGTATGGGGGAATTGCCAGAGCAGGGATCTGTCACAGGCATGGGGGAATTGCCAGAGCAGGGATCTGTCACAGGTGTGGGGGAATTGCCAGAGCAGGGATCTGTCACAGGCATGGGGGAATTGCTGTGTTTGGGTCTGGGGCTGCTCTGAGGGCTCGAAGCACAGAGCATGTGGAAGCAGAGCCATCAGACAAGCGTTAAAGGCAGAGCTCGCCTTTGTCTGGTGGTTTGAAATGGAGTCAGGGACTCCCAGAGATAAAAGCAAAAGCTTTTGCATCTGACAAGCCACACTTAGGTGCACTAACAACATATTTTGTGAAGTGGTGCTGAGGGAGACTTGTGAGATGTGATAATGTTTCCTGCAGCCCTTTTCCCTTCTTGGTCCAACTGAGTGCACTGGCCACCCTGCAGTGCAATACCTCATCACAGAAACTCAGAGGTGACTTTAATCACAAGGATGAAATTCACCCTTGGGCATCACCAAGTGGAACTGGAGACCTTTCTTCACAGAAATGAACTTAACCCTAGAGGAATAGCAGCTTCACAGATGATGCCAAACTTTGGTTTTTTTTCAGACCACATAGTTTTTCTGGGGAAGCAACATGGTTAGAAATGGAGGAGTGAAAGCAACAACCTATGGGCATGGTTACTGCATAAGAAAATAGTTAATAGTGTTGCTATTTACATGAAATACAACTTCCTGATGACTCAGTAACATATCCCCATAGCTAATTAATAAATATTTTGAAGATTATTACGATGTTGTCACTTACAGGCTTCTAACAGCTCCCTAGGGATAGGACAGCTAGTTAGATCAGCAGATCTTCCTCAATTAGGCCCCAATTTCACATCAGTATTAGAGCTTCTGTGTTGTAGATATTAAATATTAATTTTGATCCATGTAAGGGGTGAATGCCTAGTCTGCCAGTGCTTCCTGTTGATTTGCATGGAAAAATTGTAAGGATTAGAGAGAAATCTTGCAGAAATACTTACGTGTGCCATTCAGGCAAGCATCTCAAATGTCTTCATTTGTTTTCTTGTTAGAGAAACTTGATTAAAATTTTCAGTATAGAACTTTGAGTCATATAAAAAAGTTGATTTATTAAGTATGTCTTTACATATTTTAGTGAAATTAATGGGCAGAAAATATTACCTACGTTTGAATATGTTACTCTTTTAAAATAATGTTAATTTTCAGAAAAGAAGTGGAGTAGTAAGACACGTGGTGTTGGAATTTAGTAGATGCTAGAAGTACCTTTCATTTTGGTAATGCAAGCCTTTTCCTGTTCTTCCATTTAAAATGGTTGAATTAGATTACTAATGTCTCTCAAAGGATACTTAATCTAATTGGGAAAGAGCTTCTCTCCTCCCAAAAGGACCTGATAGGGTTGTCCCGTCTGCCATGTATTATTTGCATTAGCAAAGAGAGCTTCTAGTACTACTTAATGAGAAAGGAAAATGGAATCATATATATTAATGGTCAAAACCTGAGTAAGAGCTGATGCCCCCTGAAACAAGTTCTGAGTGCATCCTTTGGGAAGCATTTCCTGCACAGATGTTTCTATTAAATGTATATGGAAAATGTACCAGGCAATAGCACTTCCAGCATTAACAAGTTCGTGTGCACTTGTCATGTAGTAAAGGCAAAATCCTCAGACCCATGGCATCCATAGCCTACAGCTTGCACCAGTTTCATTAAAGGCTAGATTGGATCTCCTTGTATATCATAAATCATAGCCTTCCACTTGGTTACAGCAACATGAGTTTTAATAGGTTTCTCTAACTAAAACAAGTTGCTAAGCCATACCCAATCCAATTTTCTATTGAATGCACTGCACCTCCTTAGAGTTTCTAATGGTTAATTTAAGGAAAAGGGAGTTGTATTTGTAACTTTAATTTGCTTTGTTTCAGCTTCTAGCAACTAGATCTTACTATCCTTTGCTTTTTGGTATTAAAGAACCTCTTTGTAACAAATATTTTCTCAGTTATGGTCACCAATCTTCTTTTGCATATAGTTAACAGATAAAGCTCTTGAAATAGTGGAGGCCTAAAAACCTCTCCAGTCCTCAAAACATTTCCCTTGTTTTCTTTTGTGATTCTTGGTAAGTTAGAGTTTCTTAACAATTTATTGATTCCTCATCTTAAAGGGGAAAAAAAAAATCTAATCCTTTAATATATGTGAGAGTGCCCCTGTGCAGAAAGTACTCTGATGACAAATATAGTTGTGAGGTTTGTCCAAAACCATACTACTGCTCTCAGTTCATGATTTGCAGTAGCTGCCAAGATTTCCTTTTCAGTTCATCCTTCAGCCCTTCAGAGATGAGGGCTGGGTGAAATAGGGCACACCTTTTTTCTCCCCCCTAGCTTTGTTTCCTAGTCCAACATGTGACACTTCATTTTCACTGCCTTGCAAATGCTGCATGCATCTGTTTCTTTGTGTAGCAAATCTCAAGATTTACATAAGTAAATAGCTTTCAGCACTCTTGAAGCCACAACAATGTACAAACACGTTTGAAATTGTTGAACTAAAAATTATATTTGACTGCCTGCTGAGAATAAAGATTTCAGGGACTGAAAATTTTATTAATGATTTCAGTGTAACATCATACCAAGATGATTAGGTTAACTGTGTATGTTGAAGTTTTGGGGCCCTGTTTTTAGTATGAGCTTCTCCTAAAAGAGTTGGAACCACACTGCACTGCCTTCATTCATCTGCAAAAATGGTGGAGAGCCAAGATAGTCTGTGAGTAGGAAATTGTGAGATATCCCGACTCCTCCAATAGTTTATTTTCATAAAGGGATTATTAAAGACACTTGATTCTTACTCAAAACCTGGTGTGGTTTTATTTTGCAGTGTAAATACATCTTCATACTTGTACATAGGGAAAATATTCTAGAAACTATACATGTAAAAATACAATATCACTGCCATTGAAGTTTTCTTACTGGGGGAAATATCCACTGCTAATCTGATGATGGCACATGTCCATTTTCCTCCTTCCTTTCCACTATCTAGCTGTTGGTTTTTTTATCTGACACAGCTAATTTCAGAGATGATCCCTTTAATGGTGCTCAGAAGGCACCTGTCACATATGGGGCACTACAAGGTGTAACATAATGATGATAATCAGTCCCAGAACTGAACTGCTGTGATAGTAAACATGAAGCCTCTACATTCCCACTTCCTCTAAAACCTGTCAGTTAACTTTAAGTAGAAGAGCTGGACTGTAAAAAGAACATAAAAAGAGCTTCATGTGATAGCTGCAAAATGGAAATAAATGCCTGGCTATTAAAAAGAATAGGTGCTTATTTTCCAAATTATTTCAAGGATATTAAAAAAAAGAATAAAACCTGTTTACAAGTCCACTTTAGCAAGACTCTAATTTAGACTCATGGCTTTTTATCAGTGCCATATGTATGTAAACACATGCAAATGTGACCCATATTATGATTTTGCTGGTAATTCTTTTCAGTTATTATTTAATTACACATAGTCCTTTACTTAAGCACTTGTAAAAATAAGATCTTTGAAAAAAAATAGAAGGGTTTCAGAAGGAATAAATATTGTCCTGCGAGTTCAGCCTTTAACGTATTGTGCAAACCATTGAATTAAAAGCAGTGGATATCACAGGTCAACTGCACTCACTAATCACTGCCTCAGCAAAAGAGATTGACTTTGTTGCTAGCTGGCTGCAGTAAGAATAGTAAATCACTTCATAGTCTTTATATTTATTCAGTTCACAGCTTGATCACCACTGTTTCACCTTTCCTCTGAAAATCAGTAATGCTCTCTGCTTTGTCCAGGAAATAGAAATTGTTCATGGAATCTCCTCACTATTTGTTTTAAGTGAATGAGCAATATGGCTTATGCCCACTGGTTCCTGAAATGAAGCACTGTCATAGCATGAATATTTCTGTTGAAAATTGGAAGGAGGGATTTTTGCTTGGGTTTTTTTAGACAGCCTCTGACAGACAATTGTGCTGCTTTATGCATTACAGTTTCTGTACTTTGTTATCTGTGAAGTCTGCCATAATATAACTTTGCAGGTAGAGCTGCAGGCAGGCATCTTCTGAAGGATGAGCTTCCCGGGATACTGATTGCATTACCATGCTAAACAAAATTGCTGTAACAAAAATGTTTAGCCAAATCTATATAGAAAAGGGTAACGTTCATTCAAATGCATTTTCAAAGGGAATCTTTTGAAATGGACAAAGTACCTAAATATGCCTTTGAAGTAACTATATATGCAGATGTAAGATGAAAAATAAGTGTTTGTTGACATCCTGTTTCAAACTGTACAGTTTTAATTTTATTTAGAATGAAAGTGATGTGTTAAATACTTACACAAATGTGTCTTTGTGCCAAAAACACAAGTCTTTATGTCTAGAGCCAGGTTTGGAAAGATAGATTTGGTGAAAAAATTTAGTCTATAGCAAAGAACTGCTATGCTGAGGCTGTGGGACTGAGTGTTTCTGTGGAAGATACATGCAGATGTGGGCATATCCTTCTGGAAGCAAATACCCTTCTCCATTGACTTCACTGGTTTGAGCTAATGTCTTAAAAAAAAAAAAACAAAGGGCTGCATCAAATATGAGCTACATGCAGGTCTGCAACACCAAGCCATGTAGTAGGTAGTGTGTCCTTTTGTAGCAAATCACTAGGTAAAAACAAGTAAATTTGCTGCTTTGATGGTGGGTGTTTCTTCTCTAACTGTTGACCTAATAAGTTCTACTTATAATTCAATGTGATTATCAACGTGGAGTTATGTGAGCTGACTGCCTTGTAAAGAGGGAGAAATGGTTTCAGTTTAGAAGTATTCTAGTTCACAAAATGGGGTTTGTAAGATGCTGAATCCTTGCCTGAGTGCATATTTCAGATCCTGTTAACAGCAAAACATGTTGCTATTAAACTATGAAATCAAAGGGGTTTGCTAGTCCTTTGTAAATCAGTGGCAAGAAAAAATGAAAGTACAAAAAATTATTGTTAATTTAAGCTGGAGATCCAAAGCTATGTCACACATGCAGTTGCATTTAAATGAGTATGTTCTACACATGCAATTAAATTGGTTGGGGTGCAGCTAATGAAATACAAGCATTGCTTTTCACGTGTCCTCATGAGCATTCAGACTTTAATATATTATTGTGCTTAAGGCATGGTCTTCAAATATGGGAGTGATGTTACTGTCTGTTAGTCTCAAACATAGGAAAACATGACATTGCCATAAGATAAAGACATCTTAAATCAGATGTAATAAAAGAAAAGCTTTTCAATTAGCTATTATTTTAAATGATAAATTGTAGCATATCACTGTTACAAAATAAGTAATAGTCATTCATTAATCTGTCATGTGTCATTATTTGGGGGAGTTTGTGCTTTTTGATAAAATGTACCTTTTCAGTAATTTTGCTTTGTAAAGAGGTTTCTCTGCCTTGATAATTTAGTGTATTTCCATCATTCTGAGTGATTGGGCTGGGAGTCACATTAAATTCATACATTTGCTAGTGAGAAGGTGTGAAGTTTGCATCCTTTTGGAACAGAGGCTAGGTAGCAATAGCAATGAAACAAGCTGCATTATGGTAGAAAGGGACCATTTTTGTAGAACTGGGGGCAGTTACATTTTGGAAAAGACTACTAATATTTGACTGGAAGAGAATACAGCTTCCAATAGGTCCAGGTGTGTCTGACCTGGGGTATCAGCTGCTTGATGCTGACTGAGATGATATAACAGAGAACATGAGCATTTACCACATGCATCAGTAGTAGATGAATTATATGTGCCTTTATGGCGATAGAGAGATAGATATGCCTATAATTAAATGGTTTTTAAGAATTATGTGGGGCACATCATGCTATATGCATATTCAGACTGGGATTCCTACACTTTCTTGGGGTTCATGGACAACTCCAGCCTAATAAAAGCAAGTCCAAGGAGAAAGAGCTGTCCTTGCAGGACAGAGGCAGACCTGCACATTCCTCTGTTCTGTGGTCCTGGGTTTCTCTCCTGCAGGGTGTAGGAGTGCTGAGGCAGAAAAGAGCTGTTGTGTGAAACCCTGCACCTCACCCATGTTCTGTCTTTATGGGGGAGTCCAGATATTCTTGCTTTAAGTCTGTCTCTGAAAGCCACTCCCTTTTCCTTGGGGCAGTGATAATAACAGCCAGTAACTAAAGGGAAACGGGGCACTCTGTACTCTTTGGGTGGGAGGGAAAACTAATCTATAAAATGCTTCCATGGTAGTGGTTTTCTATCTCTCTTCCAGACCCTCAGAATATTAGTTTAGTAATACTTATTATCTGCTTCTACTTCTTTCTCCAACTAATGTGCATTACAAATGTTCACTTATCCACCTGGGCTCAATGGAGCTTTATATACCATTTGTACTTCTGTTAAAGTCTGAACCTATTTTTATATTACTTCAGGTTTTCAATTAACCTTGCTTCCACATATTTCACAGCATTAAAAGCAGTTTAGTGTTAAACAGAGCTCACATCTCCTCACACCTCCTCTCCTTCCCTCATAAGACATTAAAATGCAGCTTTTCTATACTGTATGAAATTTTGTGACAGCTGAGTTATGTAACCAATTTGATATTGGATTTACATTATTTTGAGGAAATAACACCAGTAGTAGTTTTCCAGTGTTTCACTCCACTGTCAGATGTACTAGCAGATGTTGCTACACTGAACTGCATTTCTTCTTGGTGAAGCATGAACATCTTTTCAAGGTGTATAGATGCAGCTTTTTGATGTATGCATATACATCTAAAGAATTTAAAAATTATTATTACTATTTTGGAAAATTCCTTTAAGTTCAATGTGTTTACGTGGAAATAGAGAAAGAGTAGATTCACAAAGCAGAGGAAAAATGGTGGAAAATCTCATTCTAAATTGTTATATTTGGTGCTACTGGATTTCTTCTGTTGTGTCGTGGAAATAGTTTGCACAGATTCATGATGTGTAAATTAATGAGTATTTTATGATAATCTATTCAGTCAAGTTAAAGTGTAAAATTAAGCACTGGGTTCCTGCAGAACTTTTTGGGCATTACCAGTTCAAGCATTAGTTTCTTATCTCTAAAGTTTTGTGTCAGTGTTTGCTTGAGAATAATGTTCCTCTTGCTAAGGTCTTTCTCTTTGTTGTAGTGGATACCATCTGTGACACACTTCTGAGCAAGCTGGAGTCATGACTGCCATCACAGATCCTTGTGATTTACAATATAAGCTTCATTTTTAGGGAAACATCAATTATGTCCTCTCAGCTGATTATTTCCCTCTAAACATGCATTTGGATGTCACTTGAAGTTGTCTTTTTTAAAGCTTTTTCACTTAAATTTTTTGACCATTTTTCTCATTGTCACTCCTTTAGTCTCAACTCCTGACTTTGCCAAAACAGTGTAAAATTTCATCTGAATCCTTAATATGAAAATGTCTTCATTTTTAAAAAATATCTATTCTCAGTGTCTTACAATAGTTTGCTTTCACTAAGCTTTCTGGACCACGAGTACCATTGTTATCCCCAAGTTCTCTTTGCTTCCCAGGACTACAAATTTGCCTCATAGAAATCATAGCACTAGCTTTCTCAGACATTGTATCAGCCATTTGTTTGACAATATTTTGAGGGGTTCACTGCTGCCTCTGCTCAAAACTCTGTGCTGAAAACCATCTGCATTGCCAGAAATGTGATATGCATCTTTCTAGCCTTAGAATGGCTTGACCATGAAAAGTATGGAAATTGAACCCAAACCACCAACTCTTCAAGTTCTCACACTGAAATATGTCCCATGAATATGAAATATTTCATATGTTTTTCCTCAAAGTACAAATCATGGTATTTTTCTGAGATAAAAAGCATAGTGGAACAAATATGCCCTTGGTGTCATGTCTGAATATAAACCAGGTATTCAGAAACCTTTTGTGGATCTGCAGTCATTTTTGAAGTGCTGGAACTTCATGGTATATTAAATTCATCCACTTGTCAAGTTCTTATCAAGTTCTATTCACCTGTGACAGACACATGAGAGTTTTAAATAAAGACCCACTTACTACATGGTCTAGCAAGGGTGGACTATGACCAGCAACCTATTGTCTCTCCTCCTCCTTGCCCAAAAGCAAGTGATGTTCTTGAACTGATTGAGTTCAATTTCTGCCTTCTCTCTGAATCTCTCAAAGCCACCAAGACCACTGTTCCTATAGATATTTCCAGCAGAGAAACTCTGTGACCAAGCAGACTCCCTCCATGGCAAAGACACTCTTTTTTCTCAGTTCTATCAGTTGCCTACCTACTGTAACTGAGATCTTCACCACAGCCCTAATCTCCTCTTCAGCACTTTTGACTCATTCTTCAAAGCCTCTTCTCCCACCACAAATTCTTTATCTGAAGAGGATCTTGGCAATTTTTTCCCTGTGAGAACTGATAAACAAATGATCTTCATAACTGCTCCCTTCATGGGCCGCTCTGTTTCTGAAACAGTCCTCTAGCCTGTCAAAAGTTATAAAGTTTTCTAACTGCTGTCCTCTGCTCACCCTCTTTATGCTTTTCCCCATCCGATCCCTTTTTTCCTTCAATCTGTCACTCTCTTCTTTCCCTTTTGTTACAAATTTTCAAGTTTGCCTTATAGACTTTCACTTATTCAAAATATCCCAGTGCTTAGCCAGCCTGTTCTGAGAGGCTCTCATCCCTGAATGCATGGAGCATGCTACAGTCATTTCCATTCAATTCCCACTTTTGTAGTCAATGGGAACTGCTCAAACCAGTCTGTAGTAACTTTCTCCAGTCTAATCAGAGTGGGTACTCCACCTCTGACCCTGTGAGTCAATCAGCTGTTTTAACTTCAGTAATCATACTGCAAAGCTTTCCTCTTCTGGCTTCCATAGCACTCCTCTCTCCTCCACGTGCTCCTTGGTGAATTTGCCTTCTCACATCTCCAGTTGTGGAGGTTAGAGGGAAGCCAAAGATTACCTTACACAACTCAAATAATGATGTTAGAAAAGTTATTTTCTAGTTTCTTCTCTTTTTTTGGCCGTATTGTTTACTGACCATGGGAATCAGGTGATTCTCCCATTTTTTCAGCAGCTCATTTGTCCTTTCTCCACTCAGTGTCGATTTCCTCCTCAACTCTTGTTTTCAAGGCGTCACCTTTGTGCTTTCTCTGCAACACTTCAGATGCTTCTGCAAAGCTGGTTCTTCAAATTTCTCCTCAAAATGTGCCTTTACCAGGTTCCCTGAAGAAAGTCCTGCCTGTCATAATGGCTATTATCTTGTTTTTTTTCCCCTCTTACTTCCTACTGACCTATTGCCTTTTGTCCTCAATCCACTGTACAAATTCTGAGGAGTGTTTCCACTGTGCATTTAGCAAGGGCTGATGCTGTGGAGTCCTGCTCCATGGGTAGAACTCAGAGGTGCTGTGGTAAAGAGCAGTGGAGGAACAGTAAAGGCCAGGAGCAGTTGAAGTCATGGCTATGTTACTGCAGAATGGGCCTGGCACACTATTCTAACAGTTAATATTTTTGGCAAAAAATATAGATATGGAAACTATGTCCATGTCCAGATGTGCATACAGAGAGCTGCCAAAACAGAGTAATATGCACTGTAACACACTGTTTTCATATGTATGAAGAGATGCAAGAACTTACCTTGGAAAAAGTGAAATGCTGAATAAACTCTGGGATCAGCAGCTATGGTTCTGGGGTGTTTAACCAGCTAAGTCATTCCCTCCAGCACCCTTTCGTTATAATCTCCCTCCAAAGATATTAAAAATACAGAAACCTTAGCCAGGTTGTGGTCAATCTAATTTATAAAACATTTTCTGGGTATTAAAAGCTAGGGCAATGCACTTTTAGCTTTTAAATTGTGTTAAATATACTGAAAACTCCCTGAAAGAATCTTTCATTGAAGATTATTGTATGAAGATTTGAAGATTAAAGTGTCTAGATTAAAGATTAATGTGAAATGCACTGGGATATTGTTTGATGTATAAGGAGCTATATAGTATATTTATACATTTTTCAAAACTGCCTGGGGGAATTAGACACCCAGTTCCCTACATGTCTTTGAAAGTCTCACTCTAAGGAATTTGTTGTTACATATGAAAATGGCAATATTTTCATTGGGAACTGGAGTCAAAGAGGAAAGGAGAGATGTGGAGACCCTCTGTGTTCATCTAGGGCTTGATGATGGCTCCTTAGAGTTTCTTTTTTATTGTTTTGAATTTGCTCTGTCATTGTAGAGACAACTTGGATTTGAGTGTTACAAGATCATAAAACTGGTCTGATCCAAGAACATTGCACCACCTGCCTACTTCTTGTTATCAATCCCATTTCTTCTTTGCTCTCACTTCAAGATAGTTTTCATGTTCTCCTAAACAGAAGTAATTTAAACCATGTATAACATAACCATACAAACATTAATGAAACAAATGTATACATGTACATATCTGTATTTACAGTAACATATGCAAATTTATGCAAAAATAATTATGTTACGCATGTATTTTTTTTTAAATAATACTTTTGCTGGAGTTTTTCTCCATCTATTTTTTTGTCAAGAAACAGAAATACTTTAATTAAAGAAATCTTCCACATATGGTAGAAATTACAAGTTTTCTTGTTCCTGAAGTGCTGTAATACAAATAAGCTGTTAAATGCCAACTCTGAATGTTATTTTTCAGATGTTAAGAGAGATAGTCCTGTACTAAAACTATTAGGAGGCAAATTTATTTGAACTTCAAAACCCCTTTGATCTGAAAGGAAAATGGACTGCATATGAGTTGTACACTTCGTTAATTTAGGGTTGGCCAATTGTGTGCATTTTTGTTTGTTTGCTTTTTTCCGGGAGACGTCCTTCTATTGAAGTTTATTAAAACTAATGCTGCAATACAATGTTGTTTTTTTCTGGTAAAATATGTTTTCATGCTTTCATGAAAGGACAGTTTTTCTTCAGAAAGTACCCTCTGAGAATCAGTATTCAGGTTCACAGGCACTTGAAAAGCCAATGTGCAGGTGTGTTGCATTCAGAGCTATTGTAGTGGTCTTATCATTAAACCTGCAGTAGGCATTTATAAAGTACGGCTTTCACGGGTACTGGCTAAGTGTGATTAAAAATAATCATCTGTCTGATGAATATTTTCCTCTGACTTTTGGCAGGCTAACCCATCTGAAGTTGTGCCAGAGTTTACAGGAACACTGATGCCAGCAATTTAAGGATCTTCACATTCGGTCTCAGTGGTAAGTTCTAAAAATGCCATAGAATTCCATGTTAGAATTTAATTCCTATGGAATATTCTATTCCATGTTAGAATATTACTGGTGTCTTTTATGTTACATTACAATTGAATCTGTGTGAAAAATGAAGCACTTCCCATTGACCAATACAACAATAGAGAGATAATAAGAACATATATTGATCTGTGAGAGATTGAGCTCAGGAGCTCAGGACACAAGTTCTGAGCAATTTTCCTCAGTCTAAAATCAAAAGGGCTTTTTTATTGTCCTCTCTACTAATGTAACTGCTCTCAGAAGGTTTGACATTGTATATTTTGGAGAATGTAACCATTGGACAGACTCCAAAGAAAAAGTAAAATGCACAAAAAGGAAATCCAGTGGCTTCTTCTTGCTGAAAACAAAGCAATAAGTTGTAAAATTACAAATTATTTTTCTCTTGTAATGCACTCTCTGTTGTAATTAGTCTGATTCATTAAACCTTGAGTCAGATTTTCAAATACTGCTATGGAGAAATTTGTAGGAAGACATAATCTTTCTGCATCTTGAAGCACAGAAATCCTGCTGCAGAGATGGTTCCACAGGTTTTGTAAAAGAAAGGGAAGAGAGGGTAGCTGCATCCTCCTGTACTTTTGTGTCATTTGGAATAGACCTTCTACAGTAGCTGGGTAGAGTGGAATAATTCTTGAACTGGAACTCCTGTTGGTGCCTAAGTGCTCAGCTTTTTCAGGAAGAAATGCCTAATTTTAGATTATGTTGTGATAATATTGTTGGTCAAAATTATTCTCCCTGTTATGTCATATACCTCGTGGAGTGTTTTGGGCCCTGGTGAGGTGGGAGGCGTGGGAAGTCACCCCACTCCATGTGGCACTCCTGCACACAGCAGCCACTCAGGGTCACTGCTGGAGGCAGGGCCTGGCCAGCCCTTGGACTCACCTTGGCCAGTCGTGCTCATGCTGCTTTTAGGTCACTGTAATACAGATGTCAAGTACCAGCACTTCCAAGTCCTTACAGTTACAGGCTATTGAAGTATATATTTTTTTAAATTAGATTACAAAAGCAAGAACTTTTCTGACATAGAAATATTCCTTTATCATTACCATTAACCAAATACTTCAATAAAATCACTGCTTCAGTTTAAAGATGAATTCAACAATAGCAGTCCTATTCAGTCATGCTCTATTCATATAAAAAATGAGCATAATGCTGTGTTATCATGAATCCTCAAGACAGATTACATTTCATTATTGCTGGGTGACTTTTATAATGTGGGAATGTGATTCTAATAAAGGACAGTATCTCCCTCAGAGCATACTGTTCTAGCAATGTTCTTTATTAGAAATAAAAGAATACAGCATTCATATCATGTTTCTTGATCACATAACCAGTGTGCAGAACAACAAATTATCAAGGCAGTTTTCTAAGGAAATTATATGATCCTAACAACACTATTCTTAACTTTTCAAATTGTTATTTGCCATTACTAAAATCTCTAAGCTCTGTGACTTAGAGAGTTGAAAGTCAATGCTGTTCTGACAGACAGAATTCATGAAAGCCAGAAGTGACTCGACTAAACTACTAGATCTTTTTCCCCTGAAAAAAAGTAAGACAGTAATGACCTATCAAAGGAAATAAGAGAGCTGCATTTGTTGTCTCTTAGCTGAGGCAAATGAAAATCCATTAAAAGTCATCTGAATCCCAGCCCTGTGACAAAACTCCCATTCACTTCAGCAAGAGCCACTCGGGTAATGGACATTTAAGGACTAAGAACTATAACTGGGTTAGATAAAGTCCTTTAGGATCTAGGAGAAAAATTTGGCGGACTAGAAAGACATAGAGGGGGAGAGAGAGAGGAACTTGCATGTTCATGTTATCAGTAAATACACAGCATATGCCTCGGAAGGAGCAATGACCTTCAGGGCATACAGATGACCAGCTCGCTTGTTGAACTTTTATGGAGTTTAAAAATAGTTCAGTATTCGGTGCAATTAAAGGAAAGTGTGTATATGAACGTCTGTTAAATTAGAAAAGAACAGTGTTCCTTCTTCCTGCCTTTCTTTATTTGACCATCCCTTCACACTTCATTTCAGCCTTTATATGGGTTTTGTGTTCAGAGTTTATTATATTTTCTTGAGGCAAGAAAAATTTTCAATCAGAAGTTGATGAATGTCCATATTAAATTGGATCCCTTTTTTAATTAAGTTCATCTAAATTTAGTTTTGCAATTTTACTTTAGTAAACTCGTCTGACTCCAGATGTTGAATGTGATTTTTCTATTCCTTCTCTCACATAAAAGATTTGTAAATCTTTTTTTGTAAAAGATTTATGACTTAGAGAGGCATTTCTGAACACTTTTGAGTGTTTTCAGCATATGTTTTATGATTGGCTGGTACACATGACCAATTAGCATCCAAAAAATACCACTCTGCACCTAGGCCTTCTTTCAGTAGAGTGTTACTTTTTATTACTTGTATTTTAAACAAATAATCCGTTTTTTAAAAAGTATTTCCAATGCATTTTAAATTATAAAGGGATATTGAGTTCTACAAATATTTCAAAAGTGAAAGAGTAGTCTTCAAAAGCTACAGAATTCCATAAGAAAAAATGTAAGAATGACTCACTTTGATTAAAGGAAATTCCAAACAATCTGGAGGGAAGGGTTTGGACCCTTTTCTCTCATTACAACTGTAGTGGTAAATTGTTTGGAGCATGTTACTTGGACTTCATAAGCATGGGAAGCATATACTGAAGTGCCCATTGGTCTTGAATATTTAAGATTTACTATTTTTTTAAGATTTATTCATTTCACTAACAAGAGCAAAGGCATTGCAGATTTAACAGTCACTGCATACTTTTCATATTCTGTCATGGCTTCTGGATCAATGTGAATGGCTCTAATTTTAAGAATTACCCAGAATCTGCTCCTTAAATCTGGACATATCTAATAGCTTTGTATGTCACACATACAAGGCATTGTATCATGAAGGCTCTGCTTCTCATCAGAGAAACAAATACCCAAATTAAACTTTCAGATAATACTAAAAAGAGAATAGTCCAATTGTAAACAAAAGGGTGGTTGTATTCTTTTTTTTTTTCCTTCAAAATGAAATCGTTTTCCTTGAGATTTTTCTGGTGTAAGCTTCTTGATATATTAATTTGAGATATTTATCCATGAAGTCAGTGAATCCAGTTTTGAACATTTGTGTCAGTTCAAGGCTCGTGGGATGCAAACTGCTGGGGGTGTGATTGGCAATGTGCTGCTCCAGGTTTGTTTGGAGGCTTCCTCAGGACGAGTGGAGTTCCCAGAACCAAGCAGCAGCAATGTTAATATGAATCAACTTCTCTAGTTTCTCCTTTCATATTCCTCCAAGCCTCATAATAGCACTTGGCAGTGACTAAAGGATTTGAGGAGGTGTTGTTATTGCTGTAGTCCGTGTGTTAGGGAAGGGAAAGGGTGAGTGACCAGCTGGGAGATGTCAGTGGCAAGTCTGTAGAGCTGTGTCTCTAATGATTTTCCATAGGAGTGGGGGAGGTCAGTTGCAGGGAGCTTCTCAGTCAGAGCAAGACCATAAACCCTGGAAATTTGACTCTTCTTTTGTACTCAGATCGTGTCTTTCTGGTGAAAAAAAAAAGGCCTTCTAGTGAAAATCTCACTTCTGTGAGTGTTAGGTTTCAGCATCTTTCTCATAATGCATTTTACTACCATTATATTAATTCATCTGTGTTTCCTAAAAGGGCTGTTCTCCATTCATCAATAGCAGGTGTGATTTGCTCGTTTTCCTAGCAAGAGAAAGAAACATAACAATCTTCCATTGGGTGAAATGCTTCTGAGCTTGAAAGGCTTCATGTGTGAGTCTGGATGGAACCCAAAGAAGGAACCACTTAGAAATTACAAAATGACACATTTTATGTTATTGTTAAATTGTCGAGATTTTCTGTATATTTGCTGAGATTGTAACCATACAGGGTGTTTTCAAAGACACTACAGAAGGGGATGTAAAACCTCCATGGAGTTAAGAATTCCTAATGACTGCCTGCCAATACGGCTGAATCCCGCAGGGTAATGGGGGGAATGCCTACCATGTAAATATAAAGGGGGTTATTTAGGAGACCCAGTGAGCTGTGAATTATTGCCTAGGTTGTCACAAAAAAAAAAAAAAAGGAAAATGAGTTGTGAAGAGGAAAGAACGTGTACTGAGTTCTGAATAGCTTCGTAAGACTTTTTCTGAGATAGATGGAGGAACTTATATACACTCTCTGCAAAAAGAGATATCTGTTCTGTCAGATTGCAGATGCATCAGCCAGCCAGATTACTGTGAAAAACCCATTAAAGAAACAAAACTGGGTTATTTTTATGCCTGAAAAATGCATGAATCAGAAGAAAATAATATTAGTTCAATAGTTGAATTTAAGGTCTTTGTGGATCTGGTTTCTGGTGAAGTCAGGGAGAATGTTTCCACTGCATTTAGTAGGGCCTGGCCTGGACCCTTGGAGATTAAAGAGTTAAGAGCTGGATTGATAGCAGAGGTAGTAGGGACCTTCCAAGCCTGGTTGTGTTGTGCATCGTTAGCACAAAATAATTGAAATTATAAATTTAGAAATACTTCTAAAAAATTTCAGTTAATGTGCTGAAGCTCATAATCTGTATCCCAAATGGATAGTCTGAAAATCTACACTGTGCACTTGTATAATATTACATATCTGCAAATATTTAATTTTTTAATGGGAAGAATTTCATCTACATTTTGAAACTCATCTTTCTGTTCATTTCAAGCACTTTGTCACAATTGAGGCAGAAGACCCTAGGGAAGTAAGAGCTAAAGAGGACATTGTATTTACTATACAAAACTCATACAATCTCTGTACTTTTTGCTCCATTATATTGTAACAGGAAGTTAATTACTCTCAGCATTGTATCTTTTTAAATGGAGCCAGTGGGTTTATAAGTATGGTGACAGAAAGAGCATATGAAATGAAAGAAACTTATGTCAGCTGTGTTAAGTTTTTGCAGCTAGTTTCTTTAGGCAGATCTGGTTAGGAATAATGCCTTGGTTTTCAAAATTTAAACTTTCTTAATTTTTTTTTAAATCCCACTTTCAGTAGAATAAATAAAATTTTATGCAAACAAAGACTGAATAAAAGAGGAAGGCTAAGACCACAGAATGCTAAGGAAAGGGTATTTCTCAAGGAGTTGATTTTTTTCAAGAGAAAGAGGTTTGATATTTTACTGCTGAAAATGAACAGCTGAAATTAACAGAAAAAGTAAATGGTTTTTTATCTACATTTGAAGGTGGAGTAGAATTCTTCAGATCTCTCAGTAATTTTTGTTAAGAGCTTTCCCTTCTGAGCTGAGTGGTTCTAAATTAAATTATTTGTTTTTCAATATGAATAAGATTTTGTTATCAGTTAGCTTACATATAATCAACTTTAACACAGTTTTAGAATGAGATGAACCATGTCAGTGTATTTCCCAAGATGAGAAATGAATAGCTGATGAACTTCATTCTTCCAAGATAAAAAAGAATGCATTACTTTAACATTTATTCCTGGTGATTCTGTTAAGTAGTGGTTAGGGTGTTGGTTCTTGTTACATGTTTACCAACATACTGACACTTCTTGTAAGTCTATTAGTAGTGAAATATCCCCAAATATCTTAAAGACTTTTCCAACAGAGATTTTATCAACAGAACTGTTGGAGACCATCAAAATGTAATTAAAGGCAACAAATTATGCCAGCCAGAAAAGAAGATTTGGTTTTGAACAAAACCAATGGTTTTGGAACGTGAAGTATGCACATATATTTGAACCATTGCCTTATTTTTCCTAGGTTTCACCTGGCAAAGGTAAATGTGAAACTATAATCTGAAAGTAAACCCAGGCCCCAGGGAGGAGGGAGAGATTTTTGGTAGTGAGACAAAGTGAGGTATTGCAGGGGATTTGGCATCGAGCTGAGTTCTATTTTCTCCAAATAGACTGTGAGATGATAGCCCAAACTCCATGAGACATCTTGGAAGGGTCTGAAGGCAACTGTTTGGGTGCCTTCCATGAAGTGAGGTTTAGTCCTTTCTCGTTAAAAGAAATATAAAATAGGGTGTTTGGAAAAGAGTACAATATAAAGGCAGGTCACTAAGAATCTTACATGACACTGGTGCTTTGTGACTATATGTTATTACACTTGCAGGTAAGATCACTTCAGAAACAATTTCCCTTTTTACCAAGGTCTGAGCTAATGGCTCACTGGATTTCCACATTATGGAGTGATGGGAGGATACTGTATTCCATAAAAATGGAGTCATTCTTCATTCATGAGAATTAACAGTATACAGTACAATCAACCCATTAATAAGTTTCTTTATTTTCTGTCTTACTAAATGTTCGTAGTCAAAGTGCAAACAATAAGTAGTAATTTAAAACAAACAAACAAAAAACCCCAAAGAAACAAACAAGAAAAAAACCCCACAAACACCCTACTGGTCCTTCAATTGTATCTGTTACATGCTAGTGCAGAATTACTAACGAGAACATGTTTAGGTATAAATAAATCTTCTATCCTCATTATAACGCCACTGTGTTCCTACAGTGAAGTCATCCACACAGATCTGATTATGTGTTGAAAGCCTCAATAGCCTCTTTTATTTATAATAAATATTGCATACTAACGTTAACAATGTCATTGTGCAGTGTCTCAATAGAGGATTATGACTTCATGTAATGATAGCTTGATGTCTCTCCTCTCCTGTAATGGAGTCAATTTTCTTTACAGAGGAGATGAGAAGCACTTTTTCACAAATCTTGTAACAAATATTCTGTGTACGTACTGTGTTAACCCAATATTAAGGTGGCACAATGAAGCTCAAAGACAGGAACCACAGAGTTGAAGTTCAGTGCTTAATTTTAATTTACCCCTGTTGTGTGCACTGATATGCACTTTAAAGTTAAAAGTCTCTATTTCCCCCTAGATGCTTGAAATGTGAATTACTATGTTTTTAGGTGTAATTCCACAAATAGGTTTGTGGAATATTCCTAAAATGTGTGTGACTGTAAATAACAGAATCATAAACCTGATTTTGTGGCACACAGCTCATGCAAAGAGAGGATGAGATCTATTTATATTAATGAGCAAAGAGTAAGGCAGTCTTCCATCAGCTACCAGAGACAAACAGCACATGGGGGAATAAGGACCCATCTCAGGCAGCACTTAGGCACATGCTCAACCTCGATTATGGCATCAAAAGGACTTCAGAAAAATCTTAAACTGTGGAGAAAAAGGAACTTATGCATTGGCATTAAAACCCATATAATAAAACAAAGTATTGAGTAAACAATAGCACAGCCCTTTGATGCATGTATAGAGATATAGTGTAATATTAACATAACACAATTGGATGCTTAGCTCCTGAATGCCTTCAAAATAATTTATCTGAATGCTCGTGAGGGAAGTTCAGGCTGAGATGAAAAGCATAAATCCACCTAACAGCTAACAAATAATTCACATTAACTGAGGACATGTGCAGAATGCAGGATTTTATGATAACTAGAGGTCAGAATATTACAGCTCTTGTGAAAATAACAGCTCGTATTAGTGCAAGTCTGCAACTTAACATAAACAATAAAATTAAACAACAGCTAGCCTAAAACAAAATTCAGGTAGAAACAGAATCCTTTTTAGTGGAATCGGATACCTCTGGTAGGAAACAATTTCAGAACCAATTCTATCATCCCAGTTTTTCACATCTGTACAAAAAACAGATGTCACACTGCACAGACCAGTGCAAGTACTGAAAATACAGAGGTATTTCATGCAGAGAAAAGAATGTTTGATATTTGAGAGACTTATTTCCCACTTAAACTAAACTCATGTCTATATTTTCATTAGAATATCACTTCTAACTGCAGTATAATCCTGTCTGGTTTGTCTGGAGATCTTGCAACATGTTGATATTTTTATCTATGTTACAAATATGTTTTTCAAGAGCTTTTATTTCAACTATTTGTTTTAGGAACTGCTGGCTAGATTGTCTTCTTTCTGCCATTATAAATTTGGAGGTATTCCACCCATGTCAGAAGTCAACTTCACATTTACACCACTGTGTCTATAAAGGATTAGGCATTTACCCTCTGGCCTGTTTTCTAAGTTTTATTGCATGCTCATAACTTTATTTTGAGTTTTCTTTTATTTTCATATTAGTGTGTACTAATTAGGAATAATTTCAAACTAGAGAATTGTGTGAATTGTGGTGGAATGAACAAAAGAGGCAATATGTACATGACACCCTGTGGCTGGAAGAGATGATGGGCTCGTGTGTGCACAAAGGAAATTGGTTAGGAATTACCTGATATTTTTGCCTGTAGTCAGGGAAGTGACAAGAGCACAGGACTGAAATGAGTGTGAAAGGAGGGGAGCAGTGAACAGACGCAGTTCCAGCTCATCAACAAGGGAATGTTTCAGGGGAGGTGTTAGATGCTTTTGGTGCTCTGGTAGCACGGATGTGTTTACTGGTGGAATTCATTACCTCTGTGGTGTTAGCTCAGCTAAAAACAATGGACTTCTTAAAATTAACTCCAAAAAGACATGCCTTTGACTTCGTGCAGGGCTCTCTGTAGGATCCATGGAGTCCTAAACATTTGTATTACCTCTGATTCAATGTTGTGACCCTTTACTTGAGTGGGGACTGTTCAGCTGGTCAGTCCCAGCGCGTGATCACAGCGCTTCGGGGCTCTGCCTCGCTGCAGGAGGGCTCAGGCACAACAGTCCTGGAGTTTTGGTATGGGGTAAATAACCAGACAAACGAGAGGCTCGGCCATTTTCACAGCATAAAAAAATTCCAGAGGGATTTTCCTTCAAACTTTACAAATACCTGCTGAATCATGTAACAGCCCAGCACAAAAGCTGCAGCTTTTGAGAATTTAAAAATGAGTGAAAACGGGGATTTTTGCTGAGATCGTATTTCCAGTTTATGGGATGCATTTCTAACTGGACTTCCACCTCTTATAACAAACAGGGGCCAAAAGCTCCCTCTGAGTGAGGGAGTTCCCCATTTCTGCAGGTTCCCTCTGGCCATGTTGGTAGACATGCATGGAGGAGCCTCGATGAAAAGGCCCAGAGCTCTGGCCACTGCTGGAGGCCACTGAAGGATGGTCATTCTCTCCCTCTCCCACCCAGGAGTGATGCTAGGCACACATTACAGCCCCTGCAGTGAGAGCCACACATCAAAGGAGTCCTTGTAAACGATAATTGACTTCATGTTCAATTATATGCCCAAAAATTGCCTGAAAATCGATGTTCTAAAAAAAACAAAACAAAACAAAACCCAAAAAACTAATTCAAATTTTGCTCTCACTATACTCATTACAAAAATCCCCAAAAAATTGTCTCTTGAATAAATAAGCCTTTACTTACATGAATAAAGGAGCAATATTTAGATTCCAGTTCAATGTGTAGGAGAAATTTGGCAAATCTAATGTTTTCAAATCAGTTTGGTATGTGTTATGAGAATAATGCCAGTGGAAAGGTTGCTTTTTAATTTTTCTTCTTTAAAAATGTAAAGGAGAAAGAACAAAGTTGGCTTTGATAAACAGAAAAACAGTGCTTTAAATAGCTTGAGCAGTGATAAGGCAAAGAGCTTCTAAATAAATGAGGCGTGAAAGGGTTTTTTTTTTAAACTCCAAATGAAAGTTCTGTATTCATCAGAACAGCTTTAAATTTTGTGAAACAGGACAGCAATATATTTTACAGTTTTGAGCAAAGAAGCACAGTCTTGCCATATTAGAATATGTACAACATCTTGGCAAAGACAAATATCAATATCTAAAGCATTTTCACCTTGACTATAGAAATTTTATAAGATAGGAGTAATTTTGATTTTGCCAGAATAAAAGGACACTGGAATCTGGAGTTTGATAGAACTGTTCTGTTGGCTGGGAGGTTTCCCTTTCAGTTGTGTTTGATGTGATATTCGATTCATTTTGCCAAAATATTTTATGCCAAGTTTAATTGCTATTAAATCTTTTATATTGCAGAGATTTTTGTCAACAGACGCACAAGGATTGGGTTTTAAGTGGAGTTAATCATTGTACTCAGAGAAGGAAAACACTAGGGGAGTTCTCTTGTACAAACAAACCACCATGCAAGCTTCAGCCATTTCTATAATTATTACCCTGTTTTCAGAATAGTGTAGGTAAAATATCAAATCTGTCTCTCCCTCTGATCTCTATTCATATATGTCTTGTAAAACCTATTAGAAGAAACAGATAATTAAAATAGAAAAAGCCATGTATTTGCTACAGCTGCTTGTGTATTGAGTCTTTTGAAGTTTGCTTTAAGCAATTATATCTGAGCTCTTCTTTCGGAAGCCTAAGAAATAACATAGGATTTTCTAAGATATTTTTGTTTTCCGACTCTTTCAATTCTTTGTAAATACTATATAACATTATAATGAGAGATTAAATGTTAATTCATGTAGCCTTTGAAAAACGAATTTTAAAAGGAAAAAGGATTTCCATAGAAAAAAAAGTAGTGTCCTGCCTTTTTCCCTGTAGCCTCCAGCATGTCCAAAACAGACTTTTTAAAATAGTATTTTTAATTGATGTTTGTGGTTTCATTTTACTATTTGATTTGCATTGTAAATGTGGGCATCTCTTAAATGGTAAATATATATATTGCATCTCTTCAAAGGTAAATATATATTGCAGAGGTGTGGTTCAGTGTTTTTGTTATTACTGTGCACTCAGGAGTGTGTAATCCCTGAGCACAGATTAGCCTTGTAATGGGAGCTCCTGATATTTGCAGCCATTTGGCAAGTGATCCCTTCCCATACTAGAGAGGAGAAGTAAGGGCAAAGCTGCACATGGGTTGTACTGAGTAATGTTTAGCAGATTTTCCTGTGGTATTACTGAAACTCTAGCTTATAATTCTTAAAGCAAGATCTACGCTCCATCACCAAAAGCAGTGAGGTGTGGTAGTCAATTGTGGTTGGGATGTGGGAGAGAAAATCTGTGGCCCAGTCCAAGATAAGAAATAGATCATAGCCTGACAGGAGGGCAGCTCTTGCTACCTAATGAAGCTACAGTTCCTAATGAGCTTGTCCTCCTGAACCATTGAGGATAATGGATCTATGCAATTCAGGAGTCCTTTCCCCATTTCACAGAGCCCAGGCCCAACTGGGAGGCACTATGACATTTAAGGATGACTGCCATTTTCCATTGCTGACACTTCAGTTGAAATGATTTGTCCTTGTGTTTCTTATTTTCCATAGTAATCACTGCCATAACTCTGTGTCCAGTGGCATTTGACTGTGAAAGTGACACCCACACCAGGGAATATGTCTGGGAAAGGAGCAGACAACATGGCAACTGTTGCTAAAGTAGCATCATCCCTGGTGGGTCTCTAGCCCTCTACCCCAAACATGGAAAAAAACTTACAGCATGGACCAAAAATTCAACCTACTCAGGCCCTGCAGCTCATCAGGCCACTGCTGGTGTAGATTTGATATGAATAAATTGTTAGGTAGTGGTCCTGTCTTCCTTAACACCCGTCTGATCAGGAGTGCCAGGTGGGATCTCAGGTATCCTTGAGGACCTGGCAGTAGGGTACAGCAGCACATGCTGTTGTTCATTGCCTTTCTTTGGGTAGGCTGATGGCTCCTTGATACAATTGGCTTGGCAGCACAGCACAAAAATCACAGTATGAATGCCACAGGTCTTACAGGATCTGCTCTTTGGATGCTATGTAAGAGTTTTACAGGAGCTATAATCTGGCAGCACCCAAAAAATATTAGTTTTCCCCAGTACTCGCTTTGGCTGCTGCTCTTCCTGCTGTGACTATAACCAGCACCAAAACCTGACAGAGCCTGCACCTGCCAGCTCACCATGCAGCACAGAAGAAGGTCAGGCAAGGAGTAATCCCAGTAAGACATTGTTTAAAAAAATTCTGTGCCACTTGTGCAGCTCCCTGGATATGACAGAAAACAATTAACAGTGACTCTTCCAAAAAAAAAAAAAAAAAACAAAAAAAAAACAATTTCATGTTATTTTAAGGAAGATGATGAGACTACCTTAAACTTTTGGAACATCTATAAAAGAGTATAGATAACAGCTCTCTGAGCTGTTTTAAACCTTTTAAATTTGTATTAATCACACAGATTTCTGTAACAAACAAACAAAAAATCCTTCCAGCAGAGAAACTTCTGTTGCGAGTACTCAAAAATAGATCCCTGCACTGAAATTTCTAAATTAGAAATTTTATTTCCATCACACTTTTTTTTTTTTTCTCTCAGAGGAAACTTAATAATTAGACTCTGTGCTAACCTGTAAGTGCAGTACATGGTGTGGGAAGGTGGCTCTTCCAATGCAGTGCGTGACTCCAGGAGATGGAGCTGAAGAGCAGCAGGATGAAGGAGAACACCGTGACTCATCAGCCCACCCACAGACGGGAGCGGTGCCTTGCCTCAGCCCTGGGGCTTTAGTTTAAATTTAAAGTATTTCTTCTGAGGGAGCTCCCCATGGAACCCCACATCCTAGATCGCTTTGTTGTGCACAGAACCACTGCTTGTGTGGCCCATGGTAAAGAGCAGAACCTGTGTATTTTTAAGATAAAGGAGAAACACAGACCAGTTTATTACTCAGTCCAACTAGCAGCTGTTTTGGGGACAGTACAAGGACAGACATAAGGAGGATGATGTTGAAAATATGGTCAGTTTTATCCAGGGACACTTTATTTCCAGGAACATGATGTGGTCTTCAAACACTTGCTTTAGTCCAGCTGCTGAGAATCCTGGGGTACAGAGACTTCATGTAGCCAAGGCTTCTTCACCTGTCATTGGTGTGGAAGGAGACATTTGTGAACGTCAGTCCCTGGATTCAAGTTTTGAGAAGCCTAAACAATCCAGGAGTGACTGGGTCTTGCACCCTTGTGAGTTTCCAGAAATTAAGACTTGAGTCTATCACCAGGAGCTCTTACTGTTCTTTTAATTTTTGCCTGTATCATGACATCCAGATGTCCAGCAGATACAGTAGTGCCGTGCTGGCTTCGATAGGTAAGGAATATTTTTTCTGAACAGAAGTGGAAACAGCTGCTCTGTAATGGTTCTGAGTTACCTTGAAAACATGAGCAGAGAAAATGCAATGTGTCTCTTGCCTACAAAGTCCCTCTGAGGCTTTATTTTCAATCAAAAGGCTTTGCTCTCCAAAAATTACTCGTCACTTAAAAAGAGGAAGGATGCCCTTTGCTGCTTTTGCCTAGAGCCCAATATCTTCTGACATTCCATGGCAGCTGTAGCAACGCTCTTCTTAATGCAAAGAACATCTGGGCTGCCTGCAATTCTGGGAGAGAAGTGTCAAAAGTGTCACAGACATCCTTGAGCAAAGAAGGATCTTCACTTTTATTACACAGAAGTGTCAGAAACAGCATTATTGAACATCAGGTTGCAATTTGGCAAGCAGAATGTTAGTCTGAATAGATGTGACAAAACCCCTTCTACAAAATTGCTACTTAGTGTTATTTTTTCATCGTTTAAAATTAGCATTTAAAGGAAAAGCACAAATGGGGGCCCTCTAGGTAACCCTGACAATGACAGATCCCAGCATTCCTTTTTTTGTGCTTACTTCACAACCTCATTGCTGTCCATTGAGTGACTGAAATTGATTAGATCATTGTCATCATCAGTGAAATGCACTGCATTGATCCAGCCTCACTCACAAAGCCAGCTCATGTGACACAGCTAATTTGACATAATTGAAAGTTCCAGCTCCAGAAGGTCACCAAGCTGGACTCAAGACACTAGTTATCATTTTATCCTTGGAACAGGGTCACCCCTCCTGAGAAATACGATGGCTTTTTGTCACACTCTTAATTGTTTCTCCACAGTCTGTATAGGGTAAACTCAAGCTTTCATACTTTGATTGAATTTTTATGGTGGACAGAAGATAATTATCACCTCTTAATGCTAAATATTTTTTTAAGTCAGATTGAGCTCTTTGTTTCTTAGTCAAGTACAATTCTCCTAAGAAAAGCTTTAGATAAGGACAAAAAATGTCTTTAGATAGGGATGGCAGTGTGAGACACATCATGAAGTACTTAGCTTCCAGAGGAAAATATGGCACTAGTTAAAAGTTTGTTGGAGCAGTGTTGCATGTAATGTTCTTTTCTTTGTTACCACATCCCTCTTTCCCACCTTCCCCTCTTTTCCCATTTTCTGCTGTTCTCTTCTGGAATTTGATTGCTGCAGTCGAGATGTCGGGCTGAACCGAGTTTGAGGCTGTGGAGTTGAGTAAACTCAGAGGTCAGGCACAGTCAGAGAACAGAGGAGTTGCAGAAGGACCTGCAGACAGGCATCGAGCCTGGCTTGTCAGCGTCTGAGCACTGCCAAGTGGTGCAGCAAAACTCCTCTGAACAGGGTCCATGTTCTTGGTGAAAGGTTGTGCCTTCAGGAAAACGGCCATCGGGCCACTTGCTTCATGCACACCAAAATCCCACACCACTTTCAAAGATGTATGGTTTATGTAAGCAGTGCAGTATGAAAATGCTTGTGTAAAAATTCTTTCTCTTAAAGAGAAACAATGAATGTTTGGAAAAAATTGTTTCTTTTTACTCAACAGAATTCAGCGGGCAAAGCTAGGAATTTAAGTAGGTCTTACAATCTGTGTCATTGCTTTGTTGGCCCTTTGCTCAGAATCAAATTAGCAACTTATCCTTTATTTCTTTCCTTGTATTTGCTGTGAAAAAATTGGCATATCCCCATAGCTCCCATTGCTTCCCATTCCAAATGCAGGTCAAAATGCCAGCTTTCTAACAGTGAATGTCATGCATAATTTCTCATAGAAAAGAAAGTGCTTGATAAAATCTCTGCAACTGTTTCTTCTTGTTTAGTTATTCATATTAGGGTTTTATGTGTTCTCAAGCTTTGTTGGTTCCTCAGGTTTTTGGTAGTGTTTGTTTGGTGGATTGGGTTTTTTTAATGGAAGCTTGCCTCTGGTCATCTGTAAAGCAAGCAGAAAAGTAGAGGCAGCAAGGTGCTAAAATATGAATAAATAAAGGGAAAGACAGCTGTGGTACTGTTGTGGGACAGAGGCTTGACACAACTTTTTGTGATGAATTATTGTACCATAATTTCTGAGTTGTTTAAAGTTGATTTGTGGGGGAAGATTTTCACAAACCTAGCAACAAAAAATTAATACAAGTTTGGCAATACAACATTTTTTATAATGATTAACAGAACAGTGAGTTAAGATACCTGGTTTATAGAAAGACGTAGAAAGTAAATAAATCTTTTTAGAATTTTTCTTCTAAAAATCTTGTATTTTGACGTGTGCATAGAAACAGGACGTACATCCATATTAAATACATAACTGTCCAAAAATACAGGTCTAATGCTGGCCAAAGGTAAATGACAAGCAATAATTGTTTTATCTTTTGTAAGTCTTTCAAAAGTTTCATTCTAGCAGCTTTTAAAACATAACTTGCAATTGACAAATCCCACTGGGCTGCTATTTATAGTATCTTAATTTTCAAAGAAAGCAAATCAGGCAACTGTTTTTAACATGAATAATATTGCTCCCAGCACTCTGTCTCCAGCCCACACATTGTGTTTTTTGGCATGATCGTGGCAATTAAAAAAAATAAACAGCTCCTTTTAATTTTTTATACAGCCAATGCTGACACAGCTGGCAGAGAAACTCAGTGAAAGGTAAACATTCTGCTCAAAATGTAATCTAACATATTGTTGTATTTAGTTGTTAAAATGTAATTTTCCTGAAAGAATATTTTTAAAGCAAGTTTTGTTTTTTTTTTTTAATAGAATTTTTAGTATATTGAAATCTGATTACAAGAAAGATTATTAGTCTTTTAAAGCAATAGCACTTGTGACACTGGATATGGCTTATTGAATTTTTAAAAATATTCTTAACAAAAATCAAGAACAAAAATTAGGTATGATGCTTCATCCTTCAGCAGAATATAATAGTCTGAGCTAGTAAAATCAATTTCTTTTAATAAAATTCTGTCAAAGGAGGAAGTTGAATAAAAAATGTCTTCAACTATTTAAAGGGAAGAAAAATTCTAACAGAATTAAAAATAGTTTCTGATTTGCTTCAACAACAACAGAAGATTGTCTATGGTTCCTTATAGTGTCATGCTTATAATCTGACCTGATTACTATGAGCATGTATGAAGTGAGATTATGGAATGATAAATATTTCACTAGAGAAAACATACAAACATATTTCTTTTAGGCAAGGGTCATAGGTAAGTAATTATCTGTCATACATGCCCAGAAGTTCTCAATGTACTTTTATTTTTGTGTGATTCCTTATGATTAGGATGTGTAGTTCAACATTTTAGTCCCTGTTGGAGGCCAATGCAGAGGCAGCCCAGCACAGCCCGGGGGACTCGTGTGCTCTGCAAGGCTCAGGAGGATTCTGAGCAAGAGCTGGGTGGTGCCTGTGTGTTGCAAAAGCCACCTCTGCCCCAAAGCCTGACCTGCTGCTCTTGGGACAGCCCTGTGGGAGGGGTGCATAAACAAACAAGGGCAGGAAGCACCCAGGGTGAGTGCTGGGGAAACTCGAGGGTTTGTTGTGGCTGCGTGCACAGCAGCTCAGCACTTACTGAAACTCCTGGTTTGCTCACCTGAGGAGTAAGAACAGGAGGTGTGCTTTGTGTACCTGGGCAGTGGGACTGTGTCTCTCCCAAGCCAACAGAGTGGCCACCATTATCTGGTGTTCCTGTCAGCTTGCCTTCAATTGTTTTTAAAAGGAATTTTTTTAAAGGTCCACCTTTTCCTCTCACTGATTACCAGTATATCCTTGGTATCAGGATCTTCTAACTCCCAGTTGTTTCTCCTTCTCTCAGACTGAATGGTAAAACAAGCAGGTGTGCTGCAAAAGAGGTATCTGCTTTTTATAATCTGTAAATTGCCTTCTGGGTACAAAGTTGGAGTATATGGATTTAAGCTTATAAGAGCAACTGAACAGTCATTTGTAATGTGTATAACATGAGGTGAAGAGAAGCATTTAAAGTTTAGAGCGACCTTCAGTAGAGAAGAAAATTGTCTAGTGACTGCTATTGTTGATCTTGGAATGTGTTTCAGATGTTAGGTGTGGACTTTATATCACCCTCGGGGCACTTAATAACAACTAAACGAGCATTAACTGCTGAAGTCAGTGGAGTTTTATCAGTGTGAATCCAGGGGCATTGTTGTCTTTGTCTTGTCTCAAAATAAGTTCAAAATAATGGTGCAGAAAAAGAAGTGGAAGAGAAACGTGTGAGAGGTGTGCTTGTCCAGTTATTCCATCCTGTTACACCAGCACATTTGTGACCATGATAATTGTGAACTAAACTTGTCCTGACTAGGAAAAATGTAATGCAAAACACTTCAATGCAATAAAAATTCTTTGTAGTGAAAATACAATTAGAAGAGGAAGAGAACTTCTACACTGTTGGTGCTAATCCTGGAATACTTGTCTAACTAGGCTTTCAGCAACCTGCATGTTCTGTGTTCGTGGAGAACATCATACCTGGCTTAGTACCATATAAATAACAAAAGCCCAGGAACACGATGCATTTGTTTCATAGGAAGACTCAGCTGCCCTGATCTGATTCTCTTATGAGAAAAAATGTTTCAATACAACCTAAACTGTTTGAATGTGGGTATCTAGGGGCACCCCCACATCAGGTTTTCTATTGATTCCTAATCTGAGTAGATATGCCCCACACAGCTGTCCCAGTGCTGATGCTGGTGCATTTGAGAAGAGTTGCTGTTCTTACTGAGTTTCAGAGCAAGCTCTTTGCCAAGTGCAAAACCCAAACACGAGGCCCAAGAAAGTGAACTGTGTTGTATGAATCCAATATGCTACAGACCCTCCAGGAGCAGAAGTTTGATGTGCCCCTGTCTGCTGGCAACAGCCCCTTTGGCCAGGCTTTCAGAGCCATTGATACCTGTTTGTCTGCTCTCTGCTGATGTTCTTAGCAGCATAACAGGCTGCGCACTGGGAAAGGTCGCCTGTGCTGGGTATAGTCCTGTGAGCAGATCAGCAGCTCTACCTCCTCCCTGATACTTCCCTGTGAGCAGGCTGGAGCTCCCTGCAGGGCTGCCCATGATGGAGAGCAGGCTGTGCTTTTCAAGTCTAGCCCAAAACCATTAGGAAAGGGTGTCTTATGCAACGAAAAAAATTAAGTCTTTTGTAATATACAGCAGTATGATGATGATTATTATGGACTCTGTATCAGACCCATGAGAAATGAAGTTGTTGATGTTAAACACAAAAATATCTGAGATAATTTTACATCCATTCAAAACAAAAGGGGAGGGGGGAACAAAAAAGGGAAAAAGCAAGGGATCGATATTTGTTTAATAGAAAAAGACAGCATCTGTAGGGAAAAAAATTGTAATTCTAGGGTTTTTTTAAGACTATTAAAAAGTATAAAGAATAAAAATAGAGAGAACTGGAAAAAGCAATAAAATCTATAAACATTAATTCATGGCCAGTTTTTTTGAAGTATATGACATTTTTTTCCACAAATCCACTAACAGGGTTCTAAATATGAGTGAAAATAGCAAATTGCTTTTCCCATCTCTTGGATCTATAGCTTCACCTCTACACTTGAATGAAAACATTAACCATCAGGCAGATACTTATTTCGTTTGTTTATGCTCAGCCTCAGGAATTTTTCAGCTGAAATCAATAATTAAAATGTTTAATAGCCATGATAAGTGTTATAAATGCAACTTTGTTAAACATAGATGATACATACATACACACATATATATTTTCATATATATATATATCTTGGATAACTGAGATATTTATGGCTTGATTTTTTTAGCTAAGTAATAGAATTTCAGAGGAGAGTCAATGTTTAACTTCATATTTGCTCAGTATATGCTGTATTCACTGAGGATATTCAAACAGTGTGGTATCTTTTTCGTTTCTTTCCATAATAGAAAGCAATAATTTGTTCTTAAGAAAAACAGATTCACATGGGTTTTATTTCAGGTGCTACAGAAAGCATGGGATTTAGTGTACAAGTTTGTAAAAGATCATAGAATAAATTATTGCAGGAAGTAGAACTCCTGATGCAATGAGAATTTTGAATCTCCATCTCTGATTAGTAAAATATAACACAATACCTGTCTGAGATTACCTATGTAGTTTTAGAGATGCATATGGAGCAAGATTTGGGTGTATATTTGAAAAGAGAGAATGAGAGTTTGAGTCCATGTTTTGGATGAAAGAGGGATCATGGGCCCCCGCACAGTCCTCTGCCACAGAGGGGCAAAGGTTCAATAGACCCCCACCTCTGTTCCTATTCTTCCCATGGCTCTCTGCCCAGGAGCAGTTCTATTGGTAAGGAATGAAAAGATGGTTCTTAATTGTCAAGCTCTTGGCATTGTAACACTGAATAGAGTGAAGTAGGCCTAAAGCTTTTGGAAGCTGGAATACCTGTATTTTTAGACATCCAAAGAAATATTGATCTGGGATTTGATTTTTTCAGCTTTCCCTTAACAATTCCATGATATCAATTACTTTTTCCTGATGAAACAAAAAGCAGTTTCCTCTTGTGGCTTTCTCTGAGTGTGTCTGTCTCTGAAGTGGAGCTGCACATCCAGCTGCTGAGGTGCTGGCCCAGGGTGCCACTGCTCCAGCTGCCTGCTGCTCTCCTTTGTGTCCAGCAGCAGTCTCTTAGTGAGAGTCAGTGAACTCTGCTGGGTTCTCCCTCCCAGCCACAGGACCTCATTCACAAAGCAAAATCGTTCAAAATGCTGTGTTGCCCCCTTGGCTCTTCTCCTTACACCAGCTGTGTTAGCACAGGGTTCTTTATCCTCATATGACCACTATTTTCACTCTATAGCTTTTCAAGTAAAATGCCTTAGTTTAATGAACATATGAAAAGCTCTTCTTCTCTGCATATCTCCTTAAAGAAATGTCTGCTGTGATACCACGAGAAGTCACACACAGGGACAGCAGGGGTTCTGTGATAGCCAAAATCAAAGATGGAGATTTTTGTTAAAACCTTTCAGATTATTTTAGAATCATTAAACTGTGAAATAGCTATTTTGTTAGCTTACAATTTCTTCTGTATATAACATTTATTCCTCTTCATCATTCCTTGTATTTGCTCCTCATAGCCATTTGTTGCATCTTGCTTCCGATGAAAGTGCAAACGCTGAATAAGCCTCAAATCTTCTTGCTCACTGACCTAGCACAGTAAAGCCAACACAACATCCCCATCACTGCAAACAGTAATCAGCACTCCCAAAGAAGGCATAGGTAAGCAATGCCCTTCTCAGTGTGAACAGTCACCAGGGTGTGGTTTGTGCTGTCATGCAACATATTCCTTAGGAATCACATTCCTAGAACTAGACTTTACTATGCATTTCTTAGAATAAAGCAATTAGCCTGTAAACCAAATTAATGTATCCACATTTTAAAAGGGAACTATTGAGTTTAAACACTCTACTTTTTGTTTCCAAGAGTGGAGAAAATCAAGTCTAATAGGAAAGCCATTATTATATATCTGGTATAATAAACACTAGCAACAAATTTCTAAAGGCCCTCCAGAGCTAGCAGCTATGTGCCCTCCATTTTGTTCTCATTTCTGGCACTGATAGTACCAACAAAATCCTTACAGTTCTTTGAGTCTGATTCCTCCAAGTTGTGATCAGAGCTGGGCTTTTTGTTATTATTGATACTAACCTGACCTTACTAACCAAAGTTTCTGACTGACAAGGGGCTCTTCCAAGTTTTGCAAAGGACTGAAGAACTGGAAGTCCACTGTACTTCTGCACTCCAAGGCACACTCTAGTTGTAGAGCAACAAGGTTAGGATTTTTGTGTGTTTTTTCACTTAATTGTTAAAATATTTATCCAGAATGAAGAAAACATATTCATACTGTATGGAAACTGCGAGATGAGTGCAATTTTAGATACTTATCCCCTCCTCTTTTATGTCAGCTATGTCAGGGTTAGTGTATCAAAGGCAAGTGCAAGGCTGATAGACTCAGCTGTATTTCCAGAATACTGGATACATTGTATGCAGCCTGGCATACAAGCAAAAACATTGCAAAAACAAACAAAAGCAAAATTCTAACAATAATTAATAATTCTATGGTAAAGGACAAAGGCTGGTGTCTGGTGAAACTGCAAGATAAGAAGGATACTGAGCTCCTGCTCTGCCAGATGGAGAAGAAGATGGGTTTTGAATATGCCATGGCTTTCCTCACTTGGCTTGGAAAGTGCAATTCTGTGTGTGAAACAGCCAGCTTGCCTGTGCCTTCCCATGCCAGAGTCTCTTTTGACCCTGCTCAAAAAGGAAAACATTTATTAAATGAGAAATAGAAGATAGAACCTCAAAAATATGGCCAAATATATGTTAGTCTAAGTATATAATGAGTATGAGAGGAACTCATCAGCATAAAAGAGATCCTTTTTTTGTTTTCCGGACTCAGTACAGACCCTGGAAAAGGGAAGGTTAATCCTTAACATGGATGCCTGGTTTTGAGATACTGTGGTAGGAAGTAGCTCCTTCCAGCCTAATTTCATCTAGGTTAGCCCACAGGGACCTCTGTGCCCATAGAGCTGGACTATTTCTCATCCAGCAGAACTCAGTAAAGGGGAAGGTGTTCCATACAGGGCACTGGTCAGGGCTGGGACTTTTCATTACTACAGTAATACAATTAATCCATTATATGAAGTCTTTGAAAGAAAAATGTTTGACTGTATGGAGCGAGTAATGGTGTTTGATGTACCTCCAAAGGGGTAGTCAGCGGGTGAGCCTTGCAAAACTCAGCTGCTTTTCTCAGCAAGTTTCTGCCTTGTAAATTGTGCCTTTGTTTTTTGTCTATGTGGGCTCTGATGCCTTCGATTTCCCTTTGATGTATGAATGAATCCAGGGCTTCACAACAAAACTCAAACTGGACCTGGAAAAGCACAGAGGGATAGAAGAAAGAAGGGAAATGGAAAAGGTAATTTTAAATATCCACACCACAAAAGCTGGTGTAAAGCAGGATGATTGTGTATTTGCTCTTTGTGGCCATTTGGGGTGGTTGAGGCTTGTGGGTGTACTTGAGGTTGGACGGGTGGGGTTTTTTTTTTTTTGTTTACTAGCACCTATGTGTATGAGCAGTGGCAACACAAAACAGTAAAAATTATGACCAGAGACTGACTGACCAGAAATGTCTGATCTGTACTGTCTGAAGCTGTGCAGATACAGAGCATGAGTGAAAACAGAGAACTGTAAGAGATCAGAGTCAGAATTTATGTGCTTGCATCTGCCAAGTCACTCAATGCAGCAGCTAATTCAGGTGATTACAGTAACCTAATCTTGGATGAACTGCAAGAGAAATGGGCTGAAGACCAGGCTGCCGTGGCCTTTGTATGGCAGGAGCAATCTGTCCTCTCCTGATGGGGAAGAAGGATGCCTCTTTCCTTGCACCTGTGCATCCCCTGGCTCCTAATCTCTGAGGGTCTTTTAACTCTCTGGTTGTCCCATACAGAAATGGAAAAGAGGGGCTATGTCCTGTCTTGTCTGTGTGAGGGAGGTAGGGCTGTTCCCTGGGCTCAGTCTGGCAAGGCCACACAGGACAGTGTTCAGGACAAGCTGCACTTCTCCCTTAGGTTTCAGAATTGTGAAACAGAGCCCAGCTGTACTGGCCTTCAGTCTAATAAAGTTGTGTACTATAAATGGATTGGCCAGTTGTGACTGGAGCCACAATCCTCAGAGAACCTTTCAACAAATCTGGTTTGAGTTTCAAGTTGCAGTGAAATATGAAACGAGCTGGGTTTCATGGGGTTTCAGGTTTTGTTAAAAACGTTTCAACCAGCTCTAGTCAGTAGCTGTTACTTTTTCAGTTTCCTCCCTCTAACATGTCTCTGGTATTTCTAGTTGAATATTCCTCAGATTAAGTGTTAACAGGAAAAGGGTTGGAAATACAGCCCCTAAATATGACTCAACTCACAGGCAACTCAGAAAGGGTGAAGAGGATGCCCTTTCCTTATTAAATTCCTCTTTTGGTCCCTCTTCTTGTGGAACCTTACCAAAATTTCATTTTTGTGGGGAGATTTTTGGCCTGTTTCACTAGCTGTGGTAATAGCACTATAGATCACTCCTAACTGGCTGGGGCAAGTGGAAAAGGAGCCCTGCAGATTCAGTTTGGCAAGTGCACAGGAGACCTGGGGAAGCAGTCAGATTCCCAGCTGGCTCCTGGCGCGCACAGCCGGGAGCGCGGTCTGCGTGCTGCCTGCCGCGGAGCCGCGAGCAGGGAGGCGCTCGCTGCCCAGCTGGCAGGGCCTGCAGGAGTGCCTGCTTTCCGTTTGGCTGCCCAGGTTGAGCGAGAGGCCAAGAAATGAGGTTCAGTTCCCATTAGCCTGTCTGGTTCTTGATTTGCTTCCTTTAGTTAAAAGAGGCAGAGAATACTGATGATGTTTTGCCAGGCACAGGATTGAAGCTGAGTGGCATGGAAGAATAGGGACTTAAATAAGCACAGCTCGCTGTCTCCACTTGCTTTTGTCAGTTCGTGTAACAACCTTGCTGCCAGCAACCTTCCTTGCAAAAGAGAGGAAAAATCCAGGGTCACTGGGAGGTGATTGTGCAGTTCTACGTTTGGTACTTAAGCTTGTTTTAAATTATTACAGAACCATTTAAATTGGTAGAAATACATTGTTAGCCTAAGCAGTGATGTTTTAAATATTTAGAAAAAGATCGCTAATTTAGTGATTCCTTCCCAGGTATATTGGAAAATATATTTAGTAGTTCATGTGTTAAAAGGTTATTTAAATACATCACAGACAATTGAAGTTTCATCTCCTCTGAAGGCATATTTGTATTATATGAATTCTTTTTCATACACAGCAATTATGAGAGGGACAACAAGAGATCTTCTGTTAAAGTCTGGCTAGCACCATTGTAAAACCTGATTTTTAATTTTTTCCCCTCATTGACTTTAGTTATTCCTTTGGAATTTGTGGTCTGTTTTTTAAAATCATTCCTGATTTCTGTGCCAGCCTTCACTGGAGTTTGTAATAACATTCTGTAATTTAGGCAGCTCTGAGAAGGTCCTATGTGTAAAGTTATCTGTGTAGCGCCTGCATGATCAGAATCCAAGACAGCCCCAATTTCACTGAGTGCAAGATATTAATATTTTAAAATTACTTCAGATCCATGATTCAGTAAAAGCCAGCAGAACCTGGACTTCAGGGCTCCCTGCGCTGCAGGCTGTAGCACATCTGTTGCCTCACTTGAAACAGTGCTAATAGCCAAGACTCTGGCAGCACATACTTCATCTGAGAAGCTCCCAAAGCCTTTGGAAGGTATGAATGAGCAGCCTGGGCTGAAGTTTGTGCTTGTGCAGTTCCCTCTTGATACCTGAATTGGTCACTGTGTTTCATCCAAGACGTTCACAGGTGCAGCTTCACATTTACATCTGGTCCCAGTGTAGAGACACTATGAGATGCTTTACTGTCGATTTTTTCAGATAACACTCATCCACACACATAGCCAGTGATCTTTTTTTGTTTGAATCCCCTTTATAGTCAGCATACTTTGAAAGCAGTCTCCCAGCCTCATCACACCCCAGCCAAATCCAGGGCCATGAATGGACTCACAGATGTAGTGACTTAGTGGGGAACTATCACCAAGTCTGTCTAGGGAAATGTGTGTATCTAAGGATGTCTCCAAGGTGCAACACAGAATTCCAGGAAGATGGAATCCAAGCTGGTTCAAATACTGCAAGCAGTATGACCAGCTTTCTCTGGCAGTCCCTCTAGATTCCATGTTATTCCAGGCCTGTGGGTCCTGAGTTGCCTTCTGGGCCCTCATTCTGAGGGATGAGTCACTGGTGAGAAGCTGAGAGTGTTCTTCAAACCCCAGTGTCTTGAAGCAGCTGATCAAGGAAAGCTGCTCCTGGTCCAAGTAGGAGGAGTATTGCAGAGAGCCTCAAAACACAGTGCTGGATGTGACTAAGCAGACCCAACAGATAGGCAATGTTCTCTCATTCTCTCTCTCTCTCTACTATGTGTAGAAGGGCAAGTAATGAGGGTAAACGACAGTCCAAAACACGCACTCTCGAGCCTTCATGGACCCTCATCAGTATGATTTTATTAAAACACACAAGATCCATGAGGAGCATGAGCAACCTGCCCTTTGAAAGCACTTGAAAACCGTTTTTCAGGAAGCCAGCTCCAATGACATTTGAGGAGAGAAGAATACATTACCCTGTGCTCTCTCACTGGGAACCAAACACAAACACAACACAAACACGGCCCAAGAAATTCGTTCCAGGTTCACACTTTGCATCCCAAGCTGGACTCCCCCACTGCCTTGGGGAAAGCTCAGCACGTTCTCAGTGTACAGCTCACTCACAGAAGAAAACATATATTTGCCTTTGCTGTTGAAAAGTTCCACTTTTTCCATAATCAGTTTTAATCATAGTACTTATAAGTTGTTTCATTTTACTTTTTTTTAATAACAGTTGATTGCCACGTTATATAGGCAATAACCTATAAACTGGAATTGCTTTACACTCATAAAGGCTTAAAATAGCAAGTCTAATTTGTTTATTAAAAAGTGATAAAAAACCAGACAATGCCCCATGCTGAGACTTTGCACACCACCTTTCAATTCGATAGTACATCTTTATAGCTGTGTTATAAACCCCTCATAAATGGGTTTTGTAGTAAAAGTGCTGACACAACTTTAACTATAGAATCTTGAACAGCAGCAATGTAATAAAAGATCAAACTGTAATGCTAGATTATAAAGAAAGAATCATGATATGCAAAACAGAGCAAAAGGTTTACAGTAGTAATGGATTCTAATGCAAAGATACTAAATACTGATGAAAGAAATAATCTGAAAAAGTTTTAAACCAGCCTTTGGAACATTTCTCATTTGACTTTGGGGCTGTTGGTGTGCATTTTTTGGGTCCAGAGAATGGCTGAAACTCATTTCACTCTGGTGGGTTTGTATTGCCCCATTTTGGCATGAACAGCTGACTGTGCATGAAGGACGCTCGGATTGCACTGCAGAAGGAATCAGTAAATTGGTGACCTGAGAGAAATGTGCTTCTTTGAGGGGTCTTTAGTGGGACAAATCAGGTGTAAGACATTCCTGCAGCAATACAAGCTGGTTGCTGTCTATCCATGTTCTTGACAGCAGCTAAAACAGCATCCAAGTCAATAGCAGTTGTTTGTGTTTCAAGAGAATCCTTCTGGGGTAGCATATGACAAACAAATTTTTACTACTCCTTATTTGTCAGATTAAAGGTCTGTGAATTAGTGGGATTCATGAGGAAAATTATTACTTCAGCCAAAGGAAGATATCTAGCAATCGTGTATTGTAATGGAAATGGTTGGAGGGCACTTTGTGGAAGCATTCAGACTATGTCAAGTCACTTTGTTGTTGTTCAGCTTGGATGTACCTGTAACATAGTTTACCTCATGCAACTGAAAATCAATTTGTTCTCTTCAATTCTAAGCTACCTCTCAAATTAAGCGCTATAAAACATTTCAAATAGAACAAAGAAAGCTGGCTGAAATAGTATTTCATCTTCTGAAATAAGGGTTTGTCAAAGCCAGTCGCTTTACACGTGGCCAAGGAGAGCAGTGCTCATTTGAAAGGCTATTGAGAATCTGAGAGCTCATAAGTTCAAGTCCATCTGCTGCAGACTTCATGCACTGCTAGCTATTACAGTAGCTTGACAATAATCTCAGCATCATCTTTTATTCCAGTCACAAAGGGCTGTCAAAAACCAAATAGTAAGAATTACTATAAACAGCAATGATTCAGTCTCAATGGCAATGGCTCTCTATATTCTAGCAGTGTAATCTACTGCTCTACCCTTAAATTGGATATAGCATATGAAGTCCGTCAGCCATGCAGAAAGTGGAAATGTATATTGTCAAGGCCTTTGCTGTCTGTGAAACTGCTGATGACGAGTCACAAAAGGAGTTTTAAATGCCCTAGAAGAAATTTCAAGTAACATTAAAGTCACAAATAGCAAATTTGACAACTCCCCCTGGACTAAGAAACCGCCTTCAAAAGTTTTATATTAGCTTCATGCATCATTGTTATAATTTATTAATGTACAGTTTTTAGTTTTTCAGAGTGCATAGCTGGGGAATGGTAACTGTAACTTCTTTTTCATGATAAACAGCTGTTGAAAGATTTGCCAATATTCTCTCCTCTTATAATTCAAAAATGCATGCATTGCTTTTCATATTTCTGCTTCCCCAAAAGCATAATAAGATACTATATTTATGATTTAATCGATGATATCTGTTCTCTGTGGATATTACTACATTGTTTAGTTTGCTAATGTGCATAGTTGCACCTAATCTATTAAAAATCAGATATCATGGCTGCATTAGGGCATAAATTGTGTGAATGCCATCTTTAAGGCTTTGGCTTTTTCAGTATTCAGTAATTCTCTGGCAATTCCTATTCATCTTTGATTACAATCTCAGGAGCCTGGAAGAAAGAAACAAAATTGATAGGCAGTAAAAATACAGAATTTTGAAAAGGTCACCTGCTAGCAGGATTAAAACTTTGAATCCACCTGCTCATTATAAAGAATGTACCAAACTCAAAATGGCATAACTTGAATCTGTTCCTGCAGCAGCAATTGGTTTATGTTACTACCAAATGTCATTTACCATTCTTATGGCAGTCTGTGTGCAGAGAAATTTCTGCCCTGGCTGGGTATTGATTATGCCAACAGCTGATGCATGTGCTGTTCTAAGGAAGGACATTTTAGATTGTCCAGCCCCTGTAGCTGCTGGAATTCTTAATTCAGGTCTGTTCCTGCCCCTCCAAGTGCAGTGTCTGTCTTGCTGGTTTGCATCCAGGTTTCTCCACGACCCATATGACTCTTATTTCCAGAGCTCATAGTCTGTCCTTGATCTTTTGTTCATCTCTGTGTATCATGACAACTAAAAGACCATGGTGTTGTTTCTATGAAATATGTTAGAATTATGGGTTCCTTAATTTAACCGTGCAACAAAACTCAGCTCTGGTGATATTTGCCATATTCCTTCAAAAGAAAAGTCTTGTTCAGTTAGAGGCCTGACTGAAGTACTTTAGATGTTAATTAAATGTAATGATTTTCTTAATATTTATTATAGTCAAATTTTTCATTTTACCTTAAGCAACTCTCAGGATAGATTCAGATAAATGGCAAGGGGGAGACCTACAATTTTCTATTAAATTCCACCCAAAGTATTGCAAAGGCAAGATAGCACATGTGCTAGATTATTCCTTCTAAACTCAATGACAAATTCTTGATTTTATTTCATCTTTTGTGTCCCAGTTATTATGAACAATCTGGTTTTTGGTAATAGTTATTTGAAATCCTTATCTCTGTTGCTGAAATAGAGTGCTATAACTGGCAACAGTTGATCCACGGTACAGTGTGATTTAGCTACTGATACAGAAATGTAACACTTTTCTGCTTCCTTGCATCACTGCACATAACGCTTTCTGCTTCCTCTTGTGCCTCCCTCAAGGATGGATTCTTGTACTCTTGTAACCCTTTACTACTGTAAGGAAGTTCAGGAGGTAGCCCTGAGGATTCTGCATTACAAACCCTGGGTTTTGTCTACAAGCTCACATTGCCCTAAAGATGGAGTGAAATTTATCTGTATCAGAGAAGGGTTAGAGAATAAGTCTTCAAAAGATAATTGAAGGAGAAGTGGAGTCACTGTGCAGGGAAAGGTGAAGTGGGAATGGGTGTGAAATACAAAGAGTGACAAATACTTTTCCTTCTTTATGGTCTTGTTTTAAATACCTTTCATTTCATGATACCATGACAAAAAAAGGAAGGTGGAACAACCCCCACTTTTGGGCTTTGACATTAAGTCATTGTTCTGTAAAAGCAGTTCTCTAATATTCCTGGCCCCAGGCTGTTCCAACACATATCATTACACTGATAGTGGAGAACAAGGATAGAAATCATTTTGGCTTCCCTTCTGCCATAAATGAAGCCATTCTAAATGTTTCAAAATGTTTGCCCAGTACCTTAGATCAGCACAGTAACCACAGCTATCTTAATAATTACCCAGGGACAGATAAACTAAGAACACAAGGTAATGTTTGCTGTGTAGGCATTTAGGCAATGGTAAGTTATGATAAAATAAAGTAATACTGTATTTTGTTTTCATGGCACTGGCCTCAGGAATTGCTGTGCACCCTGCAAATCCATCCTCTACCTTTTCCCTCATCCTGGTGGACCACATCTGCTCATTAGGAATATACAGTCAAGACATGCTGGCATTTCTAGCCAGAGTTCATGTTCTTTTTACACTGGCCCAGTTTTGAGGTAATCCCGTTGATTTCAGTGGAGCAACTGTGATTTAAACTGGATGGATCTTCCAGGAACTTTTCTTCACATCAGGGATTGGAAACGTGGCAAATATCCTTTAGATCTGCCTGGATGTTGCATCCATTAACACTCTCTAACACAGCAAGTTTTGAGTTTACTGAAAGATTCAAGTGAGACAGTGGGAGAAAGATGCCACTTGAACTTTATAATGACTTCTTTGGGACTGTGTCTTGGTTGGTTACAACTCAATCTGAACATAGCCTAAAGGTCATAAAGACTTTTAATTACGTTTCTGTAAAGCATCCTCCTCTGAAGGGGTTTCTCCTGAAACTGCAGCTGTGTAAGAAATTCTCTTTGTTTTCTTGAGGATATGGGTTGATCACAGAGAAGCCAGTAGAGGTACACAACTGAATTAGGACTGTTTGGTATTTTGCTTTCCACGTGTTCTGTCTGTTTATTTTCTTGGACCTCATCGCTTTCTTTCTAGCCTGTGTCACTATTTTAGAGGGACAGGAAGCACAGTCTGCATTGATTTGAGCTCCATTCTGCCTCTATTTTAGAAATTGCTACATAACAATGGATACAAAAGAAATTAGGGCCATAATCTGTCCACAGTTGCAAATTAAGTAAAATTACTGAAATTTTTCATATAAAAGAAAAGTGGCTTTGACCCTATTGTGAAGTAGTAAAAAAATGACAGGAAGTGATGAGGAAGTTCACATATTTAGATGGATACCTTGACCTTTTACCTGTAAGAGTCAAAAAAAAAAAAAAAAGTTGCATAAAATCTATTTTATTGAAAACAGAATGACAATCTGGACTCAATTGGCATGATTCTGTGATCTATAAACTGAATTATTCCTTTACTGCTGAAGGAGCACCTGACCCTGTCTCCTTATTTCACCTCCCACCACCCTCCACCCACTTGCCAAGGCAGACAATGCATAGCTCACACCTCCATGTAACTGGAGATAGAGAAGATGCCAGGAATGCCCTTAGTGAATTTCTGAAACCACTTTGTGTCTGCCACTTTCTAATCTGTGTATCCTTGTCTTATGATTGCAGAACAAATAATTAAGTGCACTACTTGGTATTGTGATAGTGCTTTGAATTTAAGTATTTTAAAAAATAATAACTAGTGCTCTGAAGTTCTCCTGTGGTTCATTCCATGTTTTGTTTTGCCCTCCCATTAAAATCACCTTTGCTGTTTATTTGGCATTAATTTTCTTCTCATCTGCAGTGCTCTCTCTGTTTTCTTGCTGCTGTTCTCATTGTTTGTCCTGCTCACTGTGGTGGCTCCTCTGTGGGGCTGCCCCAGGTGGTCAGAGCTGCTGTATTCTGGCAGAGTGAGTGTGCAGATGGACAGAGAGTTCCTTGGGAGGCTGGGATGAACTGTGTGATGTCACAGGCAGATCTGGGCACCTTTTGATCTAAGGTTACCTGGTGTCCAGGCTTAGGGCATTGGAAAGCAGAGTAAAGATTTACATCTTTATGTAAATATGTGCAAGCACTCTCAAAATAATGATAGTTCTAGGAGAGATGAGCTTTCTCAAATAATTCCTTTATCCATTCAGCTTCTCAGTCCTGCCTGGTTGAAGTCCAGCCACTCATATGGTATGAATATGTCTGGCCAGGAATAGTTGCACACAGCTGGAAATTGGTTCATTTTTTATCACCTACTTTCTAAAAGTTTCATGCTGATAAAGAATAACCTAGGGAGAATCCTGGGCCAGGTGAGGGCTTTGAAGGTCAAGAAACAGATGCTTGGGAAGAACCCTCATTAAATACAAATGGAGCAAAACTTTTCAGTGAATCAAATCAAAAGCCCATAGAAACATCAGGGACAAATTAATGGTGCAACATATACAATAAGTGCCTCTTTACACATGTGACACACAGTTCACAGCACAACAGCCAGCATCCTGTTCAATGAACCCAGTGTTCAGTAAGAAGCCTTAGAATAGCCCTGGTCTTAGCTTTCCACATTAAGAATTTTGTTTGGAGTGGGCAGCTGAATCCATACGCATATTTATGCCCTTTTTTTAGCTTTGTATCAACACTACAGACAAGATGGAGACTGACCATGCCACTTGAAGGAGGTTTGCAGAGTGACTCACTGTTTTATTTCTAATTTGGTAGTGTATCATTTTCCCTCCACCTGCACTAGGGTGCCATTGTAAGCAGCTGAAATGATTGCTTGAATAAGCAGGATAATGTCAGATTTCCCAGGCTAATTCATTGAAATCTGCAGTGCAGTCTTGATTCTGGAGCATGAATCATGCAACAGAAAATATAATCTCTCCTAACTAAATTATTTTTCTAAGAATAAGAAATTATTTTTCTAAGTGATCCAGAAGAGCATTAGGATTACCCAATTACCCGACCATAGGCCTTCTGTGGTTACATCTCATGGCCTCACCACCATGTAGGCAAAAAGCTGAGCCAGTAAGTGTGGTTTCAAAAGCTGTGTGATTTTAGAGTGCATTGTTCCTTTCCTGTGGTTTCATTCTAGGTGAGTGCATATGAGCAATTACAATTCTTTCAGTAGATAATTGGCTTTAATGGTATTCTTAGTTGTAATTATGAAGCAGCACTTTGACTGCTCGTACAATGGCTGTAGGTGCAGTAGTGTCAAGAATCCCCTAATCTGGCTGTAAAGCAATTCTTTCAAGATAAGCTTTAATGCTCACCATGCCTGTACATCATTTTCCCATCTTCTACCATGTGAAAGAAAATCAAAACTATTTGTTCATCTTAAACGAATGTAGTTCTCATGTTGGTTTACAGTGTACAGTACTGTGCCTGTTACTGATTTACTACATTTCAAATGCCTGGTTTGCTAGGTGTGAATCACAGAAAGTACTGACAGCTCGTTAGAACTGGGCCTATAAACAATGCTTTGGGTTTGCCAGGACTTTGCAGGAGAAGATACAAATAATACAAAGTGAAAACACTTATTTTTTGTCTTATCCTGAATAATGCCCAAACTGATATCCCTTCTTAATATTTCCAGTTGTTTTACACAAAGGCTGTTATATTTAAGGCCAGAATATGTGCAGCATATGTTAAGCTATTTATAGATTTACAATTACCTCATCAGACAGAATCAGGCAGATGGTAAACATTACTACCAGGCATAAGTACATTTAGAATCAGACATTTAAATAAATTCAGATCTGTCTCAAGCTTATTTAAAGGGTTTTATCTCTTAAGCCATTTGAGGTGTCTGGTTTTGCTGAGTATATTTGTATCACATTCAGATATCAGGCTGTATGACAAACAGCCTATAGATAGCCATAGCAATCAGATTATATTAATTCTTGTTATTTGAATGTGACATGGCCAATTGAACTAGTAAGCTAAATTAATTTGAAAATAAAGAGAATAAAATGTTTAGATCGAAAATGATAATGGCTGACTTCTTTTATGGTGTTGAAAGAATATACATGCTTCAGGGAACATCAATTGGTGTCTCTCTAAAGCTGAAAGATGGCATATAGAGATTAAAAAACTGAGAAAGATACATGCCAGAAGGCCAAATTATAATCTTTCAACTTCAAAACCCCAGGCTATAGTTGTTTTTCACATAAATCTTGCAGAAGAACAAAAATAAGAGTTCAAACTAGATCTGAGAATTGAGTGAGCATTTTAGTTGAATGTGATTAAAGTTCCCCCAGATTGCTTAAAAATGCTTACATTCTTCAAGGTTGATTTTTTTTTAAATATATGTGCAGTTAAATTTTGTTGACAGACGAAACCAGGAGAAGTCAGAAAAGCAGATTTTGTCATTTGAATTGAGCTACCTGGGTTTGGGCGTTCTTTTTTTATCTGTCAGGGCTCTGTGTTTCTTCAGAACTCCTCATCTGATGCACTGTGATGCAGATCTGTTAACCTGCTTTTTCTTTGGATGGCAGGGAAAGAATGCAATGATCCAAATTCTACCCTTTATTAGTACAGTGCTAATCCAGAACACTGCAGTGAAAGTCAAAGCAATTCCTTCAGAACAGCTGCATTGTAGCTGAAAACAGAATTTGGCCTGAGGTCTCTTCAAGACACAGTCTGGGCCAGGGGCCCAATAATACAATACAAATCAGAGGAAATACAAAATGATGTGTCCAGAAATCAGCTCACTTAAGGTAGATAGCATCCCCCCAGATGCTGCCTGCAGGAAGGGGATGTGTGGCTTCCACGTCAGCACTGGGATAACATCCTCATATCTGAGCAGCTCGTGAGACAGCAGGAGTAAAGTCCTGGCCAGTGGGAAATTGCTGCTGCCGTGGGGCACACTCACAGGCTGCAGGGAGGGAGCCCTTCCAGCAGGGACAAGCTCTCAAAGCTTGTCCAAGGTGCCTGTTCCAGCCCTAGCCCTGGCCAGACCAGTGAGCCGCTGACAGCTACTGGCATTTTCTAAAGCATCAACTGGATTAATCTACAAAGTGCCCTGAAGCACTGCCCCTGGGCACCAGTAACAGGGCAGGGCTGTGGGAGCCTGCACAGAGCCCACAGTGCTCCTCCAGGCTGCCAGTGCTGGGAGCAGGGAAAAAGGTGAGCACAACCTTCACCTCTGTGGAAGAGTTCATGCAGTCAATTCTGTCTGTGCTATCACACACAGCCCTCTTCATCAGCCTTAGGTAAGTGTTTCTTACTGAGAGCTGATCTGTAAAATGAATATCCACTAGGACATGCCCACAGGCTGGAGCTATACCTCACTGATCAGTCAAATCATCCAGCCTTTTGAGATACCCTCTGGATTTTTTCAGTTCTCAACTTCACTGTTAAGTTCAGGATGCACTCCACTCTCTACTTGGAGGGTAATTGTTTGTACATGACTGTTTTCAAGTATTTTCTGAGGCTGTAGGTACTCTTTGAAAGGTCTCATCAGTATCCCAGAATTACAAGGCTCAGAGTAGTTTGCACACCTAGAAGAAAAGAGGCAGTGATGTATTTGCAAGCATTTCTAAGATGATTATGGTAATTTGCCATGCCATCTACCACATAACTGCTAGGGTGTTGGATTTTTTTTCCAATTTGCCCTGTAACTTTGTTTCAGAACCTAAGCTTTTTCTATAACTCTAAAGCTTCAGCTTTTACAATGTAAAAAGAAATCTTTGAAACACTAAATTTAATCTAAATGTGTAATGGGATAGTGGGCATTGTTGTGATAGCACAGGGGTTCAGAAGGGTAATGAGGAAGACAAGCATGAGTGGGGACACTGCTCTGTGACAGCAGCCTCTGCACCTTACTGTGGATACCTGCAGAAAATTGTCATTATCACTGAGAGCCACAGAACAGCTCACATTGGAGGGGACCTGAAGAGATCATCTGGTCCAACCTTTTGTGGCAAAGGGAACCTAAAAGAAATTTTCTGGCACCCTGTCCAATCACGTCTTAAAATTCTCCAGTGACAGGAACTCTACCCGTCCTGGGGAGGTTGTTTCCATGAAAGATTGCTCTCGCTGTAAAAAATGTATTTCTTACATCAAGATTAAATAGCTCTGTATTATATATTGATAGAGACTGCACAGGACACACAGCCATCCTAGACAGCCTGTGTACATTGAACAGCAGATACACATTACCATCCCTCTTCCTGCATATTATGAGATAACTCACAAGATACCTTTATTTGGTCCATGAGTGTGTTAAATCCTAGACAGAACTGAGTCTGAATACAAATAATCTTCATACTGCAGCAAGTGATAAATATGAATTGTTTGTTCAGCACTGTCTTATCTATCAAACTCTATTGTTAAAAATACAAAGTAGAGCTAGTGTGGGGCTCACTAAAGTGTTTAAATGTTATACTTGATTTCATTAAATATACTTGCAGGTCTGTCTTTGAATATATAGAATTGTCTGGAGGCTTTAGACCTTTTTATTCCATATAGCATTAACATGCTAACCCTAATCTCTCCTGCCAAAAAATGAAGAATGAATATTCTTTTGGAGAAATTAACTGCTTGTGGCTTGGATGATGTACTGTTCACTGTGTACAAAAGACCTGTAGATGTGGCACTTGGGGACATGGTTTAGTGGTGGATTTGGCAATGCTAGGCTAACAGTTGGACTCTGTGATCTTAAAGGTCTTTTCCAACCTGAATAATTCCATGATTCCTTAACTCTTATTGTAGGCATCTCAATCCTCATTTCTTGTTGTTTGGAATTCATTCTGGTCTTGTTTTGCTGTACTTTAAAACTTTATCTTCAGCTTCCATTGCCTTTTTAATAACTGAAACCATTCCGGGGGGGCGGGGGGGGAAGTAAAAAATAATTGAACTTGGAGATAAAAGAAGCTTACCTCTAAAATCTCCCTGATAGTAGAGATAAACCATGGTGAAATAGAAAGCTTAGTGTAGTCTTGCTAATTTTAATGAATTAATACTGCATGTAGTCAAACCCTGAACATTTGGGTTTGTGGTCACACTGTAGTATGATCAATAGTATCACCATACTGATATGCAGAAAACATAATTTACAGAGTTGTGTTTTTTCATGGTCAATTTATTTCTGATAAGAATTCTGCTTTTTCTTTGCTGGTAAGGAAGTTCTTGCTAAATAACCAAACCATCATTTCTTCCTTCATGTAAATATAATACACCTTACTTTAGAAAAAGCTGGTCAGTATTATTCAGTCTTGCTTTAGTAAGTTGTCAAAATAATTGCTAAATGTAAGTTAATAATTTTGGTCCTTGATGTGTTTAGCCTGTGTCTCATTAGTTGCTCTAATTTCTTTTTATGTAGTTAAGAGCAGGCTGCTTTGATCTGAGATTGCTCTATTTCATTCAGTATCTTTAACTTCTAATGAGTGTAATTTCAGTGATAAAAATGGTCCCTAGCAGAAGTGTTGTTTCAAAGTCTTTAAAAGGGAATTAAGGAATTTACTGTTTGTGAAGAGAGCTAATTGTAGGGTCATTTTGAATCTGGAAGAGAAAGGGTGGAAGTTACTGAGTTATCAGCAAACCAGCAAGGGCCCTTTTATCTGAGCTTTTAAATAAGAACTCTGAAGAGAAAGGAAACTTTCTGCTTATAGATCCAGAAGTTTTCTGAGGAATACAAAAAAACTATGTATGGAGAAACTGAAGGAAACATTTGTGTTTTGTCAAATAATTATGAATACTTCAAGTAGTGTAGCCTCTGGATTGCATTCAATACAATATAGATTTGAAATGTTCAAAACCAATAACTGTTTTCAAAGGAGTTTAGCTCATTTCTAGGTCCTTAAGTGAGTGGAAAGTTTGGAAATCTGGCCAGTGGTGTCACACTGAGAACTTCAAGTGGTTAAGTGCTTTGAAAGTCTGTCCTTAAACTTGTGCCAAATGGGAGGTGAGCCCTTTTGATAATTTGGCCCGGAGTTTTGTAGTAAGAAGATTGGTTGCAAATCCATTTGGAAAAGTGGACTTTAATGAATTTCCTAAACTTTATTCCCATCTTTTCTCTGTTACCAAATGCAGTGGTAGGAACAGAAAGCCTTCTCTAATGCTAAGATTCATAACTAGTCTGTTGAAAAAAGTTCTGGGGTTTCTTTCAGGTTTTTTTACAAGATATACAGTGGAAATGAACTGTTCTAGTGAGGGCAGCAGTAAGAAGCTGTGGATTCTTTTTCAAACAGTGTACATTACTTTCTGAAATTCAAGGAAAACTACTTTTTGGTCTTTTTTTTTTTTTTTTTCCACAATTATACAGGCTCCATGCAGAGCATAAAACATAAATCAGGAGAAGAGTTTGCATATTTTGTATGTCAGCTGCAGACATGTGCAAGAACAATTTACAGAAATTCTAGGACATGAAGCCAGAAAATATACCTTTTGTCTCCAGCAAAAGTGTTTGATTTTAAATGAAAATTGGTGAGAAGAGATGAAAGAACAAAAGAGCTGTGGGCAATCTCTTTGCACTCTGTCTGCCACAGAATCTAGGGAAAGTCCCTGGGGATACAAAAAGATATGAAATGTCTTCTGCACTATGCACAGTTGCTGCTGAAATTCTTGGTGCTATCTTTCTGCCAAAAAGATCTCGTATGACTTATTTGCTCTATTCACCAAAGGTAAGGTTGCTTGACGCTGGCAGGAGAAGGCTGGTGCTGTGCCACAGAGGAGCCTCACAGATGAGCTACATTGTGCCAATGGGATAGAACAGGGATGTCTCAGCTCTGTGCTGACAAATGGAACATGGCATGCACATCAGTTTGGAGTGAAAAAAGCCTGTTGCCATTTTGTTTTCAGATGTAATAACTCATTGTGCTGGTACAAACCAAATGTCTTCAGTGATAAGCCAACATGCCCTACTTTTCAAGGCTGGATGGTAACAGCAGGGCTATCTCCTGAATATATTCCTGTTTATCTAGATATCACTGATGATGCCAGAGTCATCAAAAAAAAGGGAAATATTCAGCCTGCCATAAGGAAAAGTATGTGACAGGAACATATCTTGCAACAGCAAGACTTCACAGCTGGGAAAAGCTGAGCACTGTTCCCAGAGGCAGGGCTCCTTGCAGAGGCCTGGAGATGGCAAGGCTGCTGCTCCATGTCCCAGTAAGCTGCACATGCAGCAATAAACTGTGCCCTAGGATGGCTGATTCTGTTAATTGGGATTGGCAGGCACAATGGGGCTATGATCACAGTCACACTGAAATGATGCATACTGACTGGGCTGAAAAAACACCCACATCAGGACATGCCCCTAGTGACATTCCTCATTTTTAAGGATATCTGAGAGGACACCACTAAATGTTTCCTGTGTTTCTTTCATGATTACTAAATAAGCTAATTAGAAATGTTAGATGTAGGCTATTTTGTTGCTAGGGATTTAACAGCACCTGCAAATAATTGTGTGAATAGAGGCATGTGTTGGCCTGCCATATGTGTACAGTAAATAGAACCTTTGCAGAAATGTACAATTACCGAATTCTAAATTGCTAAGGAATTAATGGCTATATTTGAAATGGTCATCAAGGAAAACATAGGTTGGTTTTGGGACCCAGTGTTTATGTACTTTATTCTGGGAGGAAAGCTGAAATGTCATGATGGTTAGAAGAGGTTTTCCAGTGCATTTTTTTAGTTAAAACTCGAGCTAGTGGGTGACACCATAAGCAGATGTATCTGTAGAATTTCTGAAAGTGTGGAAATTACAGCACCAAGGTCATGACTGCATGGTGGTTCAGGAGAGGGGAAGTTGGACCTAGCCTTGCCTGTGGAAACACTGTCACATAGGGCCCACTCTGAGGCTCAAGCAAAATGCAGTTTGACATTTGAAAAATGCACATTCCACTAAACAGAAATCCAAACTCTCTACTAATGCATCTTGCTCAAAAGAATACAATTCACATAGATAAAACCAGTATCATTACAGATCATTTATTTGCACTGTAAGGTAAAAACAGCTGATATATCTTGATATTTAGGTAAATATCATCTAGCTAGTTACCTGTGGGTCCACACTTTGTTACAGGCTTCCTCCACAGGAAAAAAGTAAATTTATTAATAGATCAGTGCCATTTCATTATTGTTTCATGACAAGTGCAGAAATGTGCAAGTTCTTCAGTGGTGGCAGGTTCTGCCACAGCCCCTCACTGCATGGTCACACAGTGACTCAAACTACACAACACTTGTGCTTACTCTTACTCCACTCTTTAGAGAAATGTCAGCACCTGCTGGAACTTTCAGTTATCCCTAAAATTAGTCTTTGATGACTACGGCAGCAACCAGGCTTCACAAAGAAGCACCACTGCACACAGACTGCTCACAGCACACGATGAGTTGGACACAAGGTGGGCTCCAATGGCAGCTCGTACTTGCAAGTCACCACAGACCTTTGGACCCAGCTCCATTCTCACAGCCAAGATCCAAGTGTCATTCTGGGCATAAAGGTGCCCAAAGATGGGTCAGCATTACAAGGCTGGCACCTGAGGGTGTGGAGTGTCTGTGGTCTCAGAGGCCATCTGTCAGCCAAGCTGTGGAATCTGGGATCCTTCAACAGGTCCTCAGTTGAGCCCCAGCACATACAGTTCTTCCAGTTCACACTCAGAATATTCTGAGTTGGAAGGGATCCACAAGGATCATCAAGTCCAACTCTTCAGTGAATGGCCCATGTAGGGATCAAGGCCACTGCCTTGGCATCATTAGCACTCTCTCTGAGCTAATCCCAGGGTCCAACATGGCCACAAGAAAGGGAGAATCTGGGCTTCTGTAACACAACATTAATGTGCTAATGTTCATTCAAGGATTGCAGTTGCACCACAGAATAAATTAGACTACATTGTGAACCAATCTCATACCTAATTTCAAGCACATGAGTAATGCTGGTGAAGATATCAGTGTTTTACAGAAAGGGAGGCTTGAAAAAGTTTGGATTGCTGGGAAAGTTTCTGCTGTTTTTTTTCTGTATAGTTAGCTAGATTCACTGAGGCAAGAGCAGTGGAGCAAGTGTAACTTATCCCAAGTAAGGACAGCAGTGTATAGTGCACAGTCACAATGTGATTTTTAAACACCAGAGCAATCAAGTCACGGCTAAAAATCAAGATGTTCCCATCTCTCCCCCTTCCAAAGTAGATAATTCAAAAGAAGGCAAATGGTTTTGCTTCTGCCTTTCTCCAGGCTATGGCCAAGCATAGAAAATTTTAACATAAAAGGACTTTTGAAGGTCTTTTAGAATGTGTGAAGTGACAAGGTAGAATGAAAGTGTTGCCTCAGCCGTAGCTTTCAAGTCTTTATTAAGTTACATCTTGAATTTCTTTTTAATTTCTGTTAACTGTAAAGTGTCAACGTTGAAGTTTTAAATTATAAATAAAATGTTTGGTTTGACATATTTAATACGATCTCATATCAACAGCCTGTCTGAATTGTTAATTGTTACCATAGCAACTTCAAAATTTTTTCTCAGCTATTATTTTCAGCCTTTGGTCACATCATTTTAAGTTTGGTTTCTGTGATAGCATAGCTTAGTTGCAAATTTATTCATACCATTCTTTTTTTTTAAAGGGCTACCCATTTCCTGCAGAACTGTCAAAGTTTCTAGCAGTTGAAAGCAAACTTGCTGTTGCTTTTACAGAACTACACAGGCAGTGGCTAAAATAATGGTTTGGGACTAAGGAAGAAGTGAGCTGAGTCTGTGGTTGATAAACTGGCTGGTGGTTAACTCTTGATAACCTTGAAAATGTTCCAAGTCTCAACTGTGAGATTATCAGGTTTAGCCTTTAATGTCTGTAGATTCCAATTTTCCATCTATAAATACTTAAGGAAACATAAATCCTTGTATTTATAACTGCTTCCCCCCCTATCCCTGCTCACTGCTTTGTATATTAAACAGAATATTTCAGAGAAAGTATCACACACCCACTTCATGTGGTCCTTACTTCAACCACCTCTCTGGGTTCCTCTTTATGTTTCCATCAATCCAAGCTCCAGCTACCCAAGATATATTTTTCTTTTCTCTCCTTGACATTTCAAGGCAGTTGAGATACTTTTTGAAATTCAGGAGTAATTGTCGCAGTTCAACAGAGGAGATTTTGCAGTAGCAAAAAACCATATTTGAAATGGTTTTGCTAAACTCCATTTGTCTCAGAGTATTTGCTTCATGCCATTTGAGAAACATCCAATTAGTAGGCCTCTAAGGGATGTGTCATAGTCAAGATTTCTTTTTCTGAGAATTGGGGTATTTTTGAAGGGTTGGGGTTGGGATTTTGTTTAGATTTTTTTTTTAATGTAGTAGGTGAAGGCAGTGGTTCTTTTGATAATTGTTTTTGGTGGAATATTATTGGCAATTATGCTGCATTGATTGAATAAGGAAAGGTTTAATTATTAATCTGTGAGATTCACAAATTTTTCTTTGGAGACATGCCAACTATGAATGGATGTCTGTAACTAAAAGTGAATATGTGAAGCAAATAAATGGCACAGTCAGTGAGCTTTACTTGCTGTTTCACCTCAGATGATCCTTTGGCTCTGTTCCACTCCTTGGGGTGACAGCACACTTCATCCCTTTTGTCCTGCTATTTTTCAAATCTCACACACCCCCAAATGTTTTAGTACTTACATCTAACTAAGACATTCTTTATGCATACTGCTTCTGGCATGTCCCACTAGTTCCCTTTGTATTAATTTTACTTTTGTCTTTGATTTGGTGTCCTTGTCTCTGTGCCTGTTGTCTTCCAGTAATGACCAACATCCATCCACCACTCAACTACCCCATCCACTTTCCCAAATATTTTTTTGCTTATAAACAAAATTATTACAATGTGGATATATAAAATCTTCAACTCAGCCACATGGACAATTTTATTCTAATGATCCCAGGTTCTTTAAGTCTTTGACCTAGCAATGTTTAATTATTTTTATGTTGTAATGTATGGAGTCCACAAATAGCTAGAAATACATCGTATTTTCTTCGTATTTTTTTCTCTGCATATTTATCTACACAGTGGTCTCTTTGTGAGTCTTAAACTAGGATTCAATCTCCTAATAAGCAGCAATTGCCTGCACATTGTGTCTTCCCTAAGACACAGAAATAGTAAGAAATATAAATGCTTTCAATGCACCTTCTCTGCTATATACAATAGTCAACATTTTCATTATTTTTTAAATGCTCCTAGAAGCGTATGAAGGCAACTCAAATGTTGGGCATTGAGTGCTGGACCTGTTAGCACATGTTGCAGTAAACTTTGATTGGTTAGCTGGATTTTACTGGCATCCCACTGACACAACAGATAAAACAAAAAGCAGAATGGGCCCCACTTCACCCAGATTATCAGGACTGAAAGAACTCTCAGGTGCTGCTTCTTAGAAGGGTTGGGTGCTGGAGGGGAAAAGCCCAGAATGACCTTGAACTGCATTGCTTGTTGCTTGCTGATTCTGTTCCTTCCCTGGCACAAATCCATCTCGGCATCATTGCAGTCCTCCAGAGGGTGCTGCTATGAATACAGGCAGAAAAGAGCCAAGCGTGAGGTACAGAAAAGGCAAAGACAGAAAAAAGGAAACCTTTGACCAAAACAAAGAGCAAAAATGGGATGGGTGCTATGGGTACTACTGGAACTGCTCTACAATTTCAGTTTAAGTCCTGCCACAAACACGATTTTCTACTGCACTTCCAAAAGTGTTGGGAAAAAAAAAAAAACACTGGTCTTTAAATAGCTAAATGTTACATCTGCAAATCATCTGTGGAAATAATCTGTCTGTATTTTAAAATGGAGAAGTATTACCCACGTCTGTTTCAAGAGCTCAGGCTTTAAACTGTTTTACTCTGCAGCTGTATTCTCCTAGTCCCCCAGAAGAAGAGCCAAGTGTGAAATGAGACAAATGAATGGAGTTAGGTTTGCATGTATTCTGCAAAGTGCTGCTTTGAGTATAGACATGGAAGGGTATCTGAGTATTTTAACAGATCTGATCTTCTTCCTGAATATCTTCACTCTTACAGCTGCTTTCCCTTTAAAATCCTCACATAAGAAATACTTTCCATGTCTGTTGAAATCTGTTTCTTTCTGCACCCTCACAAGCCCTTTAAGGGCTTTGTTGGTTAAAAGACTATGCAGTAATTACTTTTGTTGCTACAATGCTGTGATAGGTGAGACTAGGTGTAGCTCCCATACAGATTCACCACAGAAATGTACTGTTCATATTCGAGGACATTTTCAAGATTGTTTTCAAGTGTAAAATCCCACAGAGCTCTATGTATCAAGTCTTGTAATTTTGTGTCTTAAAATAGCTTTGACCAAAAAAAAAAAAAAAAAAATTAACATAGATCAGCTGGCCTGCACCACGCAGGAAAGGACTATCAGCAGGCTGCTCTCCCCTGCCCCTTGTAAAATAAAAACACAGGGCAGGGTAGCAAGAACAGCCTCAGCTGCAGACCCAGCCATAGAAATGGCTGAGCAAAGACAGAGTGCTGGGGAGCCACCAGTTTGTTCCCTCTGCTGTCCTGGCCCAGGAGGGGTGTGACAGCCCTGGCCTGCTGCCCTTTCCCAAGAGCTTCTGTGCCACATGAGCCCTGCTGCTCTGTACAGTGTCACTGGCCAGACGTGACATCCTGCACACGAGGTCACCACAAAGTGCTTGGGAGCCTAAAGGCAGTGGGATGGTTTGTGTGCTTGGGTGGGAGGGATGAGGGCAGTCTGCGGGCTGGCTCTTGTTCAGATCTGCCTGCATTGCAGTCATTTCTTTGACGATAAAGAGAAGTTCACATGTTGCAATTCCAACTCATCCATAAATACTCTCAGGCCAGTGCCACTCAGCATCCGTGGCTTCCCAAAGGTGAATTTGCACGCAGCAGTCATTTAAGCACTAACACATTGCTGACATTGCTGTGGTGCTGTGCTGCCTTTGGGCTTCTCTCCCTTCTCCCCAGGGGACAAACCCAGTGCACAGCTGGTGCTGGGTCTCGGGAGCTCAGGCACGGGATGAAGCTGTGTGTGCAGGTGTGCACGTCCCACCTGCGGGCTGCATGGTGGCACAGCCTGGCACAGCTCCAGGGGCCCCCTGGCTGTGCCCAGGACAGCTCCCACAGAACTGTAAAGTTGTAAAGTTTCCAGTGTGCAGGTGGGGCTGGCAGTTCCCCCTGTGCATCAGTTTATTTTGATCTGAAATTGATTAGTGGGATTTAAAAAAAAAAAAAAAAAAAAAAAAAAAGTGTAGGAAATTGATTTGCAAATTAAGGTAAATCAATCTGGCTTGCTACACTGTCTATCATTTTTGTGAATAAAGTGGACATGTATTGATTTACATTGTATCTTCTGAAAGCTCTTCACCACTCAAAACTCTGTACGTGACTGGATAGTCAGTGTCCTGTTCTTGACATAAGTTCTTCTTCAGACTTTTCATATCTTGTTGAGTTGTTGATTGCCTTCTGTCATATCCCTTCATGTTACATCAATTCCTGTGCCAATGTGGCTGAAGGTCAACAAAATAACATTACATAGTGGTAAAACCAGAAGGCAAATAGGCCTGTCTTTGGATGAAATATTGTACCTTCTATCAGCTCAGATAGCGCACAGTCAATCCCAGTTTAAGGCAGATAGTTAGGATTCTGTTATCTGCTAAAAGTGGGTAATTTTCTCTAACCTTGAACCATCCATGGGGACTGAATACCTGTCTTTTCTATCTCTAATTGGTGCACTGCAGATGTGGCCAGTAGTTTTGTACATTTTTTCCCCCACCACGAAAAATAAAGGAAAAACAGTTATTGTGTAACAATCATCATTGCATCTCCTCAGCTCCCCAGGAAGGGACTGAGCACGTGTGCAGTACAGCCCAGGCAGCATGAAGAAACCTTGGTGTAAAGGAGAGAGACTCTGTCCCTTTCTGCCAGCAAAGAACAGGAAATTGGACAAAATGGTTATCATAAATGCATGCTGACAATGGAAAGCAGTTTGCAATGATGCCTCCACCATTAGGCCTCATTCAAGAGCAGTCTATAACACAAAAGTAATTTTGGATGATTGCTTACTTATTTTTCTGCTCTGTGTACATTAGCCAGAATTTTTAATATGTATGCGGTGTGTTCTTTGGAGTTGGGTTGCTTTTGCTTAGTTTGAGGTGGGTTTTTTGGGGAGAAAAGGGAGTTTTGCAATTTTTCTACTGAGGATGATCCTTGTGGGTCCCTTCCAACTCAGCATGTTCTGTGATTTTGTAAAATAATGCAAACAAGTCCAATGGACTTGTTGAAGGTACACATAGGACCCTATAGTTAAGAGCCCCCAGCCCAACAACGTTGAACACCACACCTTCAGGAGTCAGATTATTTTCAAACTTAGTAAAATATAATTTCTTTTCCCCTCAGCCAAAACAGACTTCACAGAAACCTCCCACTCCACATGCAGTCCCTCAGCCTTTGTAGGAACCACCTGATCTCTTCCCACCTGGGCATGATAATTGAAGAGAGCTGGCTGGCCCCAAGCCCTGCGGCTCTTTATGAGGGAGACCACCCTCAATACTCATACTTTTTTTCAAAACAACTTACATTTTTTGGAAAAGGAAGAAACTCTTAAATGAAAGATGGCAAACACTGTAAAAATACCAAGTTCCAGAAACATGTCTGTATTTTTAGGAGCTGTAAGATATTCACAGATGGTTTTTTGGAAAGTAGACGTGCACAGCACCTGTGCATATTCACGTAGATGCAGGCACAACTGCTCGATGGTACTGGTGGGATTCCCGTGAGGAGACATCAGGTGAAAGCCACAGGAGTTGGATAATCCTCCTGGTGTTTCAGACATATAAATGCAGACCTACTCACCTCTTTCCATTTTGTACTGCTCTAATAACAATGTCATGAAAGGTTTCAGAGAGATGGAGTCCAAATTAAGAAAATTTGATGGCCTATCCCCCTACCTTTCTGACTCTTCTTAGCACTGTCTTTCATGGCACCAAAATGAATTGGAAATGCTGCTTTTAGCTACTAAGGGCACAATATCACCTTTGTTTTCTAACCTAGTGATTTTCCCATTCCAACCTTGGCACTCTCCTTCTTTTATGGAAATTCACTCCTATGAAGGAAAAAGGCACCAAAGTATTCTACAAGTTATATAGAGAAATCATAGAAACAATTGTAGTTAAAAAACTCTCAAGAGGGGTTCTGATCCTGGTAATACTCTGTTAAGACACCCAGGAATCCAAGAAAAAGACAGGTTTAACAAGGCCACTTGTTAAGTCTAAGAGAAAAAGAAAAGACAACTAAAAGAGAGCATCCAAAAGTCAGTTGAAATCACTTCCAAAGTTCAAAGAAGACAGGAGGTCAGTAGTCAAAAAAATGACATTTTGGCTGTAAAAAGTCTTTATTGCACCTTGCTTCTGTATCACATGAGGAATGATAAAGGTTCCTTTCAATGGGAATGTCAGGTTTGCTTCTCTCTCTCCTTTTTTCACCTTGCTTTAAGTGTATCTCTGCTGATTCTTCCATGGAGGGGCCTTGAGTTGTCCCTGATTACTAAGAGATATAACTTTGCCTCACATCATTTCTTTTCTGGACTGTGAATCCAGAAGACCTTGAGGGTATGTGTGAAGATGAAAAGATTTATCCCATCCTTGCTCCCCTTTTCCATAAGGCCTTAGGAAGGTGTCAGAGCACACTTCATCGGGGTGTCTGCCACAGCAGCATTTGCTAACAACAAACCAGAGATCCCCAGATAACCCACACTGGAATATCTTGGTTCTTTTTACTGGCAAAGTCAACAACAGCCAGTTGTTCCTTTTCCTTTTTTTCTTTTTCTTTCCTAAAGGAAATTAAATGTAAAAGATATGTTAGCACGGCCTTAAAGCTGAGATTTAGACATGTTTTCCAGTGTTATGATTCCCACAGCAGTTGTAATTCAACTTCACTGCACATTCTACTGCAAGGCATAAAAATTAACATCACACTGTACACAGCAGAATATATTACCACAGCACTCAGAAATACTGTAGCAATTTGAGAACAGCATTAAGTTCTGTCCTCCAAGCTCTTGAATGAGTGTGTGACTTTCAGCATTAATACAGAAGTTACTTGGTTTTGGCTTGTGCTTACAGTCCATAGTCCCAGGTTAGGAAGATTTTGTACTTACATGTAACTTGCAGCACGTGATTCTTGATTGGGTTTTTTTTTTTGTTTCTTAGGGATTACTCAAGTGCCTAAAATCACATGCCAGCTAAAATACCAACCTTCTGAGACCAAGACTATTTCCACTCAGGGGTTATTTGAGCAGCTGTTTATATCTTTTGGATCTCTTGCTTTTCAAGCAAAAATTTCCCATCCTTGATGACTCTTTTTTAGTTACATTTAAAAATTAATTATAATAAAGTTTCAGGAAAAAATATTTTATTGTTTTTGAGAATGAGGTGAAGCATAAAGGACACTTTCCCCATTATAAAAATTGCATGTGACTGTTAATGAACAACACAAAAACCACAGCAGTTGGGCTAGGAAGCTTAAATTTGGCAGGTGTTTGGGGGAAGAGGTGCCTTCAACTGTGCTGGTAAAAGTTTATTTTGCTTTGCTGAGCACTTGGAAACCATTGCTCAGTCACACTTGGAAGTCCTTTAGCAGCAGCCTTCTCTCTCTGCTGATGTTCCTAAAGCAAATTGGCTCTGTGGTCAGTGAAAAACAAGTCCATTAATGGCTTAAAGAAAGTATGATAAATTTATGTACTGGAAGAAGTAGAGTTGCGTGTCATTGCACCCACTTTTACTGCTTCTTCAGCTCTCCCTCTCTTAATCTACTGTGGAATCAGACCTTATGCTAAGTATGATTTCATACAGCCACGCCTGGCATGTTTCTCTTACTAAAGGGCATAAAATATTGGCAAGTCAAAGTTTCTTGAGATTTGAGCCACTACTGTACTGCTCTAGCAGACAGAACTTGAAAGTTCTGGTTTATTCTGTATCAATTGTGTGGTAACCCAGAAGCCTACAACTACAACTATAGTTGTAGGCAGTTTGTAGACCATTACTGATTTTGTATTTGACACACAGAATATGGAAGGCCAGGTTTTTGGAGCAGAGCTTATTATTGCAGCATGTGGAGACAGCTGGTGCTCCGCTGAGAGGGCTGCTGGTTTCTGCATCTTTTATTAGCACAGAATACATACTGTAGCCAGAAACACCTCTGCCTGGACTAACTTCATTTGTTTTTCTGGCCTCTTCCTCCTTGAAGTGTATGAATATCCTGGGGAATGTGCACACATGGCAGCGAGGACAGCTGTACGAGTGAGGAGCACTTGGTTGTTTGTCCTGCTGTCTGTCCCAGCAGTGCTGCTGGTGACGGAGCCGTGCGGGGCCGGAGCCTCGCTGACCCTCGGAGGGCTTCTGCTCTGCCTCAGACATGGATCAGCCTCCTGGGGCAGCACCTCAGAGCCTGGCTGGGACAGGGACTGTGAGCACAACCCCTGAGAAACCACCTCCACACCAAACCAGGAAGGAGCACAAGCCATTCCACAGAGATTCTTATTACAGTAGATCCAGGACCCTGGAAACACAAAGTGTGGGAATTGTTAGATCTTAGTACAAGATACCATGAACCCTTTCCCATTTGGAATAGTCGCTTCCTCTGCCACAGTCATCTGCAAGCAAATAATTCAGATATTTCTTCATGCATTGTTAGTAATTAGAGCATTTAATAATAAAATAGTGAAGTGAAAAAACCCCAGTTTTCCATGATATTTCTCTGCAAAAAATGAGGAGGAAAAGGCAAAGGATTTCAGCAGTATTTTAGTCTCCCAATGAACCTACAGATTGCAGAGTTCATGAACAGATGAACGAATAGTACTTTTCCACAGTGGAATACGGTGTTTTTGGAATTACAATAGCATATGAATTTAATATCTTTAAGAATAACACACTTTCATTACTGTTTGGACACAGAGAATCAGAATTTTTCAGAAAAGGGTGAGAATGTGACAGTAAAAAAAGAACAGGATCACAAGGAGCTCCTCACAAGGAGGTTTGTAGAGCCACAGGCAGTTTCCTCTGGAGACTCCTCAGAGCTTGCTCCTGACAATAGTAAATATGATATGATTAAATAGATGCCAGTTTGAACCCTGTTGAGGCTAATAAAGGTAAATAATTATTGTGATTTGGGTTTTCCAGGCTTATCTGCAGCAGGCAACCCCCAGCCTCCTGTGCCAAACATCTGTTTCAAGAGCCAGGTGCTCGGAGACCTCCAAGTGCTCATTGCTGGGGGAGCTCTCACTGAAGCATTCCCAGTGCAAAGACAGGAAGGATCTGGGTTTCATTCAGCTTTCCAGGGGGCAAAATCAGAATGGATAATTACAGTCAGGCAAAATATTTGTGGGTCCAGGTCAGAATAGTTTACATCTTAAAACTTACTTTTTTCTAATTCTTCTGCTATCTCTCATATCTACCTTGAATGAAAGAAAAATGTTCAATCACTGCATCCCAGATTTGGTAAGAAATCCAGTTCTGGAGGTGTTTGAGCAAGGAATTGCTAAATCATCTAAGAAAAAAATTGTAATATTTATACTTTTGTCATGAATTTTTTTCACATTTCTGATATTCAAATTATTGTCTCCATTATTGTTCCCCTCTCCAAACTGGTATCAGGAAATAACATTGTCCAAAAAGTCACATGGAGTTAAATTTGCATCTCCACAGTGTCTCAAGGAAAGCTGATGAACCAGTATGTCATGTGTTTTGGTGCTGTTAGAAGTCAGGTACTCACAGGCATCTACTCTTATTATACTTCTGTAGGTTAGGCATTAAATTCTACTTGAACCTCTGTGTTGTGGATTTGAGTCGTTTACTTAGAAGCTTTTCTGACATCATTTCCAGTTTGAAGGGATTCCATCTGAAAGATTTCTTCTAGCAGCATTTATACTGTAAGTCAGTGTTTATTCTGTGGTGCTCTAAAATGCATTGGTATATACAGATTTTTCAAATTTGTATTTCTTATTACTGTTGAAAGTGAAGTAAGTGGGGCAGACTCAGACTCATTAGATTTAGGGAGTTTTCAATATTCAGAAAAAACAGCTGAATTCTTCAGCAGATTATTATAATAATAAATTCAGTTTTACGGAACATCTGTGCCCAAAGGCCTCTTCAAAAGCACATTTAAAATGTTAGCATATTGCAATCTCTTCTGCTTCTCATCACATTGCTTTGAATTGGGAAAGAACTGCCCACAAAATACTCCTGCAAAAATGTCACAACAGTCAGTTTACTGGAAAAAAATAATAAGGTAAAATACTAATGGATGAAATATATATGATTACAGAAGATTCTTGGTTTCCATATAAACAACACACTATCAATGTAAACTGCCCAAAAATATTGCTAATGTAGGCTCAAGGTTGTGATGTAATGCTCTTGCCCTGTGAGAGCAGGACATCTGGCTGGAGAGCAAGTAGGACAAGAGAACTGATCTTTCCCTTCTGTTTGGCATTTCTGAGACTGCATCTGGAACATTGCAGCTGGTTTGGGTGCCTGAGGACAGCCAGAGTCCAGTGGGGAGCCAGGATAGGATAGTCAGGGGCTGAGTATGCAATGAATGGAGGAGCTTGGTTTGTTTGACCTGGAGAAGGCTGAGGAGGGGGTGTAATCAGTCTTACACTGCCTAAAGAAAGGGCTACAGAACACTTGGAACCAGAAACCACCCAAAGTGCACAGTGAAAAGACAAGAAGCTGTAAACACAAGTTGCAGCAAGAGAAATCTTAGTTTGGCATAAGGAAATAATTGTCACTGTGAGAGCAGGGAGCAGGCTGCCCAGAGAGGCTGTAGGATCTCTTGTTTGGAGGTTTTTAAAACACAGCTGGGCAAATCCTTGAGAAACACGATACAACTTTGAAGTTATACTTGCTTTGAACAAAAGTTTGGACTTGATTATGATCTTCAGTGGCCCCTTCTAACCTCATTTTTTTCTTTTCTGTGGTTCAATTCAGCTAAGGTACAAAGTGACCCCCATAGCTGTTTACCTATAGATGTAAGCCCAAAAGAGGCTCCAAACTCAGCCAGGAATTTATTCCACTGCTAAATACCCACCTAAGCTGCCACAGCACTACTGTTGGAGATGCCTGTACCCTAAGTGATCTCATACTTGCTTTGTTACGTTTAAGACAAGTTTATACAGTTTCTGTCAGGAAAAAATTGAGATAAATATTCTATGATAGTGCCTCTACATTGCCAACATTTCTAATTGAGTGGGTGATGTTGGCTTTAATCAAAATAGGATTTGTGGAGTCTTTGGGATAAAAAGGGTAATTAAGGCTTGATGGGTCTCATAGATTGACTTACAAATCCCAACTCATCTTACCAGTATATCTTGTCATCCTACAGAAATAAACATGTAGGGCTCTCATTCTGATCTGGCAGCTTTCGACACTGGCCTTGCAATAGGGTAAATAGCTGCAGTGGCAGGGGGTTATGAGTTAGACTCCCAGTATTTTTTGATGGACTGGAGTTATATACAGCCATTAAATAAATTATCTCAAGAGATTCTAATTCACTGAAACATCCTTTATGTTAGAATACAGCTAGGTGAAACTATTGCTTCAAATTTTTTAGTGTTCACTTAGCTACTTCCTCCAGTAAATCCCTAATAAAGTAATCACAATGTGATATGCACAAGGAGATAAAACACTGCCATCATAAGCACAGCAAAGAACCAAGATGTCTGAAACTATTACTCTAAAACTATTATTCAGTAGAAGGCAGGAAGGGAGTGGGGATTTGTACTGTTGTGGGCTTTTTTTAAAAAAATAACACATGTGGCAGCCTTTTATGAGGCAATATTTTACCTTCCGCTGCAGGACACAATGTTTTCAAACATCCAGATGAAAGCAAACAGGGCCTGAGGATCTGCTGCCTCACTTATGAAATCAGTTATAGACATGTAGATAAGCTCTTTCTTGCAAAGAAAGGCACGCCTGCTGCCTCATTAAATATAGCTGGGATAAGCTCTGCATTCACTGACTAATGCACAGCAGAATGTCAAATGGAGTCTAATCACAGTGCGTTCCAATTTATAGAAGAGATGAGCCAGCGACTTGAGGTTGCCCTCATCAAAGAGTGCTGATATTGTTGTTAAATCGTATTTACTCATCTCTGACATTAAATTATAATCTGAAAAATGTTCTTTTCTGTTTTTTTGTGAAGGGAATCAGATATGGTTTGAACGTCATTACCAGTTTTAATTGTGCTTCCTAGCTGAAAATTGAGCCCATGAGCCTCTGATTATAAACCAAAAGCAATGGCTCTGGGAACTAGGAAAGGTTTCTGCTTTAACTGCGCAGTTATTCACTATGTTTAGCTAACACAAGGCATGTGTTAGCTACATGCACACCATGTACATACATTGAAGGATATGAATGAAAGTGTCTATAAGCAAAGTGCTGGTAAGGACCGGAAATGTGACACCCATCTCTCACTTTTTTTTTGTCCTGGTGTGATATTACCAGTCACCTAAATTTGTCAGTTCATAGATGGTCCCTGTAGCCACAGATATTGAGAGCACAGAATACCTCCTGATGGGTCGTGACAGGCTGTCAGTTTTCCTGTAAGAAAACTTGATTAATCTATTTTTACATGGCACATTATGTTTGCATTAGCATGAGCTGTTAGGCAGGCTATGTTGTTACTGCCCTCTTGAGCTATTACTCAACCATAGATTTAGTGCATTTTACATGCAAACTTTTACAACTTGAGCTTTACCTTTCGTTTAAAAGGTCATGAGTTCATTTCCCAGTGAGAATGACTTTTCAACCCACTTACCTGAAATACAGTGTTGCCATTTTTAGCAGCACTGCAATGTTCATTCCACCCTAGAGGAAATCGTCTTGGAAAAGCACCTAGGAGTAAAACAAAGAGCTGACCTTACCATATTCAGCTTTGTAGGAGCTTACCTGGTATCTGTGTAAATGGTCCCTATAGCCACAGCTATTGAGAGCACCGAATACCTCCTAATGGGTCACGACAGGCTGTCAAGCTTCCAGTAGGATGCTAATTGATTATCCAGCTTTCAGACTCACAATATGTTCATCCAAACCCCAGCATTCTACCTTTTCGCGTGGAACACTTTTCAGTCACACCGTGCTGGGTTTTATGGCTTCAGAGCCAGAAAACAGACCAAGGTGCATTTCAGGGTTTTTTAAAAGTATATATTATTTGAACCTAAATTACGTGTTTTTGCAGTCAGCTGCTGTGAAACTAATTATAAGGAGTCTATATGCATTCAGTTCTGCTTCTTTAAACATGCAAATAGCTCTCTTGTCATTATTATGGTTCAGTGAATAGGAACAGAGGCAAGGAAGGAGTTTAGCTATTGATTTTTGCGGGGCAGGAACTTCACTACAGAGCTCTCACTTTTCTGACTTGGGTGAAAATTGTGTAAGACCATCATAGTAATTATTCTCATCTCTGCTATTTCAGCAATGTTTAAACCTGGGCTTCAGGTTCCCTAATTGCAAAATGGGGATGGTGATCTGTGCCTTGTGCTGAAGAGGGTTTAGGACCAATGGGTGATTTTTGCATATGTGCCAGTGGTTACTGCTTAGGTGAACAAGGTGAGCAGGATCTTAATTACTCAGTGTGAAATACCAGATTGTTGTATTCTCTGACTTGCTAATTCAAAGTAGTGTAGTACTAAGGCTATCTCTTACCATATACAATCAAAAGAAGCTGCAAATTACAGTCATCATAGTAGCCACAATTAACTGAAATCAATTTGCATGTTTTTCTGAGAATTTCTTCTTGGGATTTTTCTTTTCAGCAGCACCCAGCTTTATCATTAATTTCACCGACCTGGCAGGGACCAGAGTGCACACAGAATTATTACTGGTCTCTAAATAGGGAAGCAGCCAGTGGGAACTAAAACCTATCCCTGGCTGAATCCTGCACTGTGGGTCTGCTTCCTCAGCTGACCCCTTGCACTTTTCAAGTGTTGGATTTTCCAGTGTGAATTTACTCAAGTGAGAATTACTGGCCCAGTAATACCCATTATTGGAAGTGAATTGAGAACCTTCAGTCATGCTAGAGAGAGAACTGGCATACCAAAATGCCCTTGTTTGTCTGCCTGGAAAAAGTATTTCATAAAAAAGACATATATTTGAAAATATGTCTTGTAAACGATGTATTTGTAGTGTTGACTCTCACTTTTCTTGTAGTACAAAAGGATGTAGCTCTGTTTCTCCATCAGGGGGTAAAGAGCCTTCCCTGCCCCTTTGTGCAGGGAGGCAGAGAACAGTGAGCCCTCCCTGGTTCCTTCGGACCAGGACTGGCTGCTGGAGCACAGGGAAGCTGTCTGGAGTATCTGCCTGCAGGCCCAGGGCAGAGCAGGCCATGCTGGCAATTAGAGCTTTGTAACAGGCTGAGTACCAAAGTGCACGAGCACAGGACGAGTGCTGATTTGAAACAGGGTAGAAATGTTAAATTACACACACCCTTAAGGACTGAGAGTTCTGAGGGACCATTTTTTCCTGAGCATCAGGCTAAAGGAAAGTGGAAGCTTTGTGATAAATATACAATAAAGAACTATAGTTAAACCTGAATAATAAGGTCACGTGGCCATTCTTTGAATCTATATTACTAAATGTTCTCGTCTTAGTCTTTTGCATCTGTTTATGTCAGCTCTGAGCTATTGCCTGAAGAAAGCCTGATGTGGCATGACACCTGTTCATGTCACCTGGTAATGCACTCTGAAAGGGACCCTGATTTTTGTAATGTGTTAAACTTGGAGATTATTAATTGCAAAGCTTTACTGGTGTATTATTTTGCTGCTAGTTGCAGCTGTAACAAAAGCATCCAAGATTTTATGGCTAGTACAGTTCAGCTTTAAATTTATACAACCTATAAATGCCATAATATTGTTATTTTAATCTGTAAATCAGGTTTGTCGTGGACTACATATTAAAAATGGCTCCTGTGTCCAATATAACTCCTAGCAGCCCGAATTTTGGTGGATAAGTGTTGATTTTAAAAGGACTCTTATGCCCTGAGCTCATCATACTCCTGACTGACACATAGCAGCCATATTATGGAAGATCAAGAGGGAAAAATAATTCTGTTAGTGAAATATTTATTCTTGGCAAGCATTGAAAGTTTGCTGGATTTTCAGTTCTATCATTCCCCAGAACCAAGACATCAGTCTTCTTTTTTAAAGCTGGAACAAGTGAGAGTGATGGGACCAACCCAGGCAGTTCTGTGCTGTTTGATGAAACTCCTCCACAAGGAGCTGTGAGCCTGGGGGTGTGCCACAAGCACTGCCCATGCTGGCCAGTTGCAGCCCAGCTGCACTCTGAAACGTCAAAGCAGAGCTCTAGGCCCAGAGAAATTAGCTTTATTCTGAGGCTGGCTGCTGTCTCAGCATTGTGCTAACACTGGTGTGAAGCCTCGAGAGCAGAGCTGGCCTGAGTGCAGCCAGCCTGCAGTGTGGAGAGTGCTAGGCTGAGCAGAGTGGAGTTCCACAGAAAGATGGAAAAAACAGCCTTGGTAATTTCATATGATCCTGGGTCAGTGAAGGGTCAAAAATTGCAGAGCAGGAGCCACACGACACAGGGACCTCCTGTGGCAGAGCTCATAGGCAGAGTGTGAAAATTCACCCTCTACTTGCAGGAACAAGGCCCAGGTGAAGACATTTGGATACCAAAAGCTGGGAAGGATCTAGGGAACAGAGGTTACCTCAGATATTACAAGCTGCCTCTAAGCCTTGGCTCCCACAGTGGGTGAATATGTTGGCCATGTGTTGGGAGATGGCACCCAACAAAGTGTGACACTGGAGACCTGAGAGAGAGGAGGCTGCAGGAAAGACAGGAAAGGGGCAGGTGCAGTGGGGATGTGTGTTTGCTGCTATTTCATTTGACTTGCCTGTCCTGGAGAGTGTGACATCCAGGAGCTGCTGGATAAGATGTCATCTTACCTAACAAAAGCAACGGGAAACATCACAGCCTGCACCAAGGGGTCAGTACTGCTGGAGCAGAGCAAATGTGTTTGTTTTTGCCATCAGATCTAGGTGAATATATCAACAGTTGTTAAGTGTCTTTTAGTTGTTTCCATGAGTATTCAAAGATTCTCCTGAATTAATTTTGCATAGTATCTGTTCAGAAGAGGAGGTTACTTAGAGGAACAGGCTGGTTCCTGGTGAGTTGGAGTGAATTAAAAGAAATATTGCTGCTCACAGGTATGAGCTGATCATGTGCTTTCAAAACTTTCAGGGAGTCATGAATTTTGGAAAACTTTAACCTGTCTTTTCATGTTATTTTCCAATCTCTTTACTAAACACCAATCCCACCCAGTCAGACAAGGAGCTTTACATTTTTGGGGTTTTTCAAATGAAAAGAAAAAATTACTTTCTAGCCAATATTTTTTTGGATAAGATTTATGGAAATGGAAATGCTCTCATTCCCCTGCAAAGGGGGATACTGGAGAACAAAAAGTAGTGTAACTTTCCCTTGATTTCCCAAGTTGTGCATGGCCTTAGTTACCAAGGAAAAGTTCCACTTAGTCTGACCGTTTCCTTCCCTAGTAGGACAAAGAAGGTGTTTTGCAGTTGCTGATGAATGTTGCTCTGGTCACAGCTGAATAGAGCACGACACCATTCATTTGAGTAGCGAAGCTAATCCTGTTATTCAGCACAAGGCTCCTTCATCACTTGGGCTCAAGGAAGATTCCTCAGACCTTGGTTCCTCTCCCACACATACTCACAGAACTGGGGCAGCAGCAGCAGCCCTGGCACCTGACCTGAGCCAGGTGCTGCTGCCTTTGCCTATAAGTGATTCAGTGAGAAGCAGTGGGCATGACACCACCTTCCCCTCTGCAGGTCTTATTAGTTATTTTCCATTCAGGCACTAAAGGAAAAAAAATATTTCTTCTGATATAATTTCAGTGATTTTCCAGTTCAGATACAATTTCAGCAGCATTGAATGCAAAATAGTAGCACCTTTGGAATAGCCTGTTAGTGGGAAGGAAACAAAACCCCTGTTCCTAATGTAGGACAGGTTTTAGATGTTTCAAACTAGAAAAGAACTTGAGTTACCTCTTTGTAACACATTGAAGAATAAAAATCTGTGCATTTCCAGTAGCCTGCTTTTGCAAAGGTTCTGATCATACGGTGTGGTGGCAATAAAACAGATTGTGCCCTGCCTGTGCACCCAAATCTCAAATGCTTAATGATTGTTTTGCATTCTGATGCCAGCATTCCTTAACGCAGAAATTCTTCTCCTGCATCCAGATTTCAGAGCAGGATGTAGGACATGATAGATATGCTATTAAGTATTTATACAGTAATTTCCCCTTGAACATCTGAGTGAGAAACATGCAGATCTATCGTGTGGTAGTTAGTGAAAAATTTGAATGGGGACATGTGGTGCTTGGCCAGAGAAGAGAGCGAGAGGGAGCGTGAGTGCCAAACCCCAAATGTGTGCCTGCTGGCTCTCAGTGTGAGGAGCATGTAACCTGCACTGCTCTGCTCTGCAGGCAGCACGGTCACATCCTGCTCCCTTTGACTTAAGTATGATTAACAAGGGCAAGGTTTGCCCTCTGAACTGCAGAAACCCATATGCAGTAGTCTTTTTAAAAGTCTTCTCGTATCTGTATTTGTGGATAATTTTGGTATTTTAACACTGTAAATTTCTGTGCTCCATTACTGGAAGATGTGTCTGACCTTAGCCCTCTAATTGTGCAGTAATTAGCATCTAAATGCCATGCAGAACTCCCTGCAAATCAACCAATTGGAATATTAATTCTTTATCTAAATATATCCTTTAAAAAAAAAGGGAATTGGAGAAGTGCAAACTTAGTCAGTAGAAAACTGTTTGCTCTGCATCTGGTATTTCTGTGCAGTGAGGGTGTTTGTATTTCAAGTGTATCCATAGACACAAGAAAGTGTCTCTGAAAGTGAGTGGATCTCATGCCTCTCTCCAGTGTCATGGGTTTAGGCCTAGAGCCCCAATACTTTTATTCCATATATATTGACTCCAAGCAAGAAAATTAAAATGTGAATCAAGTCAGATCTTAGATTCCATTATTATTGGCCATAACCACGTGGCACATCACAAGTCTTCTGAACGTAGTAGAACATGTATGGTGGCACCACACTTTGTGACAGGTTACAGTCACAAGTACTAATCTCCCAGGACATATCCAGGTGATGAGTAATGAAACCAGGACCCCCTCATCTCACAGCTCATGGAAACGCAGCCAAGGTAGTCCTTCCTACACCCTATCCATGAGCTAGAGGAGCTCTCCCCTGGTGCGTGGCCTGGCCCTTCACATGGTCCAGATTCAAAGAACACCATGGCTGTGATGTTTTAGTACTGAAATAATGTTATGAGCAGAGAATTTAAATTTTTGCCTTTTAGTTTTTTATTTTTAAAAAGACAAACTTTTCAACTGTTCACTAAAACTATCAAAGATGTTCAAAAGGCATGGACATGGGGAAAAAAAAATTAACCATTAAGGGGAGTCAGCCTCAGAACAGATAGTGCCTAAGGGAATTTTCCTCACTGAGTGCAAGGTTAATTCTAAAAATCTAGACTTGGAAATTGAGAGAAAAACCCACAAATGTCAACCTGTAAATAAGAATATTCTTTCCTATTTTGGGCTATTTTATCAGGAGGCACGCCTAATATTCATTACTACTTATGTAACACGCAAACACGCACACCCCACTCCAAAGCTGTGCCAGTTGATCTGTATGTACATTGTGATAATCAGCAAGGTTTGGGAACTCTGGTCACTTTAATAATGTGATTTTATTTAATATATACAAGAATGAAAGCTTTATGTTGTCAGTAGCAAAACATGAAATACTATATGAATTAGGAAAAATCCAATAACAAACAGCAGGATGCTCCATGCATACATATCACTGTTGTGGTTATGAGCAAATACAAGACTGTACATGATTAACCACAATTTATTCTTACTATAAACTCAGCAGACAGATGTAGAAGACATACTATAATTGCATACACATTTCCTCCCAGAGCTTAAAACCAATAAAAATATGGTAATTTTGTATAACTTAAGACACATTCTTTACCGCTTTTAAATAAATAATAGGGTTTTAACATGCTTCCATTGTTTTACTTTTGCAGTTTTTGAAATAGACTGTGTTTTGAATGCTGGTATGTGATGAATTAGAAACAATATTACCTACAGGAGACTGATATTTCTGTAAAGATTTTCTCAGTTAAATTTAGCAACATATAAGGGGTTTATTCTACATAGTCCCAGCTATTTTAACACTTCATAGTTTCTCTAGTATTCAGAATTTTGACTGAGATGGTGTTTTTGCATCATATTTTGCCATCTCTGGATAGGGTATTTTCAATTGCACAAAGTGTCTTTGAATAAAGGCAAAACAAATGTCCAAGCCAAAATCAGCCTCCTGATCCTAGAAAGCGGATACAAATTTTGACAGTAATTAAAACTATGGAAGTATCAATTGTTTCAGTGTTATTTTAAACTAAACATTTCTACACAGACTCCAGAAGTGTAATAAAAGTATATCTAAATATACTGTTAATTGCATCAAAATAGTGCATCCATCTGTGAGTTTTGTTCTAAGCTTGCTGAGAGAGTTGAAAATATAGAATGTGATCTGCAAACCAAGCAAGTTACTAAGTAGCTGTGGAAAACTTATCTAAAGTTGGTTTGCTAAAGTTTCCCATTGCAGCTCTGACTGTAGCCAAATGAAATTATTCCAGGACAGTCTGAACAAATTCACTGTTTACAAGACAAGTGATTATAAGAACTTGACCCTCTTGCCTCTCTTTTCCCCCTTCCAATTTCTCTGAAGATTTCTTTCCCTGGGTAAGGTAAGCACCTCTTGAATATTCGTTGCCTCGGGCAAGTGCAGATGAGAAACTTTCCTCAGCCATCCATGTCTTTCTGCTGTGCCAAAAAGGATCTCTTCACAGGGTGTCAGTAGGAGGCTTCTGGAGTCCACAAAGTTACTCCATTTGTTTGTGTTTGTGAACTGCGGGATCCAAACAAATAAAATGGAATGTAGTTGCTGGATACTCAGATCTTTAGCTGGAGAAAGCCAGTTTTTGTCTTTAGTTTTCCAGTCTGATTAATCCTTTTATAAAAGTGAAAGCTGCTAACCTCTGTAGCTGGATCACATGGCAGTGCTCCTTTGTCTGCCCCTCTAATGCCGCAGTGCACCTTCAGGAAAGCCAGTTCTTCGGGGAGGGTTCAAGCAGGTTGCCTCCACAGATCACTGTAATGGTGTGTTTTAATTATGGTTTGCCATGCGCTTCAGACACTCCAGCAGGACTGCCTAATTAACAAGGTTGTTCAGCTTTCACATAGTATCAATCAACTAGTTGCTGAAAATGTCTTGATCTCATTTTCTGAGATTAAAGTATAAAAGAAGGACACTTTGCTCTATTGTTACTAAACTAAGGCACTACCATCTGGTTTGCAAATGTGGTATTAAAATCTCTGGAAACGTCTGAGGCCCCAGCTCAACGAAGCAGTAAGCACATGCTTACCTTTGAAAATGCAAGTAGAGCCATTTATTTCAATGGAATTGCATGCTTAAGGTTGAATGTATGCTTAAGCATTTTCTTTTAATCAGGATTTCATAGACTCATTTTGAAATAACAAACTTTTCAAAATAGACAGCAGTGAATTAACCTATGTGTATCATTTGGGAAATCATAGCTTAAATAAATTAAATATCCCCAATAGTTTGTATCATATAAGGCTCAGTAACAGTGCCTGATAAGATAATGTAAGTTTAATTCAAAAACCTTCCACTGTGTTTTGTAGTTTCAGTCAAACTGTTAAAAAGGTAATTGCAAATCATACATAAAAAATGAGAGTGAAATAAAATGGTCATGATTAGAAATCATTTTTATCCAGAATACATGAGATCCAAACATTTACTTTTAATATCTATTTGGAGCAGTAAAATGCTGCTGAGGATTGTTATTATACTAGCAATTGATTGATGGTTTAAGTAGATTCAAACTAGGTTTTAGCTGAACTATAAAACTTACTTCTCCCTTTTCCCCTCCCAATTTGCTGCATTATTTGGAAAGTTCTGACTTGTGAAATAGATGATTTCCCCCAAAATTTGGGGGTAGTGTGTGCATTTGCCACCAGCCCCAAGAGGCAGCACGGTGGATCCAGGGGAGTGTGATGATGCAGGTAATGAGTGCAGCTCTCACCACTCAGCTGTGGTGCTGTAATGTGCCCCTGCCCTTTCCCTGGCACAGCTCCCCCTCCTCAGTGGTCCTTGCTGGGCACGTGGAGCGCTCCTGTGATCCCAGTGCTGCTCTGGGCCAGCACAGGAGCAGCAGAGGCGCAGCAGGAGCAGCAGCCTCTGCACGGACCACCCTCCCTTCCCACGGCAAAGCAGCCCAAGGAGGGCACGTGCAGTGGAGACAGATGGTGCTCCTCTCGCTGCAGTGCCATCCCTTGGCTCTTGCAGAGGAGAGTGTGATGGAAACCTGGATTTCAGTGCTAGGAGCTCCAGTCCACCTCTCTTGCAAAGAGCAGGAGCAGGACCTCTCCCCCACGAATGAGCCACTTTGGTTCTGTTGTCGTGGCCTACGTGTGAGCTTAAGTGGTGCTAAGGGACAGATTTTACTCATAAAATCATAAATGGATTTCATTAAACCTACATGGTCTTTAATATATCAGACATAGTTGAGCCTCAGGAGTTTAAAAAAAAAAAGGAAGGAAAATAAGAGAAAAAGATATATTACTTCATTCCCCTCAGTCCTCTCTCCCCCAAACATGAATCATAGATGTTTCTATGCACTGAAAAATAAACAAGATTAGAATAAGAGCTGCATAAAAAACAAGGTAAAGTGGCCTTCCTGGGAAAGAGATGTTGTTAATACGTGTATGTAGATGTAGTTTGAAATCAGCAATAACATTTTTAAACCTAATTAAAGAAATATATAATCCTTCCTCAAGGAAAGCGAAAACAAGAATCCACAACCAGAGAAGGCTGAGTATTCAGTGAAGCACAACAGAATATTGTCTTTAATAGTTTTACTGGCTTTGAAAATAAGTGTTTCAGCATCCTCTTACCTTCAGACACACTTTTTCCCTTTAGTTACATTCATTGTTGATGTCTTCAAACCTAAATCAAAGGTCAAATGCATACAATTTCCTTATTCTTAGTCCTTGCTCTTTGAACTAGTTTTTACAGACACAGCATGTGTTTCCATATTACACTGGCTTTTAAAAAATTAAAGAATTATTCCTACATTTAATGCGTGGTTTGAAAGGACAACTTTTTTTGTAGTAGACACTGATACGTTATTAATGTTCTGCACGTGAATATTGGAGCAAGTACTGGCAAATGTAATGTGCTGTATAGTTAGTAACTGTTTAGGTTAAAACACCCCTTCCCTTTCTATAGTGTGGCTATCTTGAAAACCCGCATAGCTGTAAAGCTTTGTGGAGTAATGCCTTTGACTCAGCAAAACTGCTTCAGATTAACAATTCTTTTAGCAGGTGCCATTTTTTTTTATTCTATATAATAAGAAACATGATTACCACGGAAGTACCATGCTCTCCATACCCTGTTTGTAATTGGGAGAATCTGCAGTGTGTGTCCTACAGTCCATCTCACGCTGAAGACCGAGGTGTAATTACAGTGCAGGCAATCTCATCTCTACTAATTACAGCTGTCACCATTGATCCAGTTAACCAGGATAACAAACTGCTGAGCCAGAGCTGACAGAGCTTTCTGCCTAAACCCAGCTTGCTGTTTAAGAGGGGGTTTTGTGGTTTTTGAGAATTTCTGATTGTCAAAACACTGGTGCTTGAAAAAGTAGATAAAAAATATTGTGGATTATGGATTAGAAAACAGAAAGTACAATCCAATTTCACTTCATCCTCAGGACTGGGGACTCTCACCTTGCAAGGTAAACTATAAAAAATGAAGGCAACCCCTTACATAAATGAGTTGGATGTAGCAAGGGGCAGGACTGCTTCCTGCTGTTCAGCTCAGGGATGTGCCTGGTCCCCACAAGGGCAGTGCAGTGCAGAGAAGGAGGCACTGCCTGCCAGAGGGCACATCTGCAGTGTGTGGAGAGGGGGTGCAGGGAGCCCCAAGCCTCTCAGGCCTGCAGCCTGGGGTCCCCTGCAGCTAAGGTCTTTCCCAGTGCAGCTGCAGTGCAGATAGTACCTCTCTCTTTTCCCTCTCTGCAGACTGATTCCTTAAAGTTGATTTTAAGTACTCATCAGTACACCACAGTCTAAATTGTTTAAAGAGGAAGAAAAACCTCAGTCTGTAAGTCTGTAAGTCAGAGTCCTAAAGTATTAAGCTTGGTGGAAAATAAAACCCAGAAGTCTTCTCAGTTATGACCAAGAAAGGAAATAGATGCCTTTTCAAAAAGATATTAATATTTTTCAGAAGTTTAATAACAAGAGTACAACTTCCTCCACTATACTGCAGTACAATTGTTTCCTTTCTGTGCTGTAACTCAAAGGCAGCTGAAAACTTCCCTATAGGCAGCTACTGCTGCAGATCCCACAGTATCCCAACAGGGATCCCACAGTTTCCCAACAGTTTGTATTACAAACTGTTGCCTTGCACCATGTTGGTTGTTATGCTCCAGATTTAGGATGACAAGTTTTGTGTAACCAGGTAACAGTTCTATCACAGGGGCCCATAGTGAATTCACTGGGGCCACTTGAGGAGTAAAGCACTCTTCAGTGGGTTTAGACTAAATTTTTCTTAACAGAGAAGAATTTTGCATTCATTGTATCAGGCACTTTTCCAATCCCAACTTGGACTGTTAGAATATAACATGCTTAGGCTGCCTGACTTAGTGTGTAAAAACAAGTCATGAAGATGTAAGTGAGCAAAATATTTGATACTTGCTTTTTTCAGAAGACTCTAAAGTATTGCTATGGTCGGCTAAAGGCTGCAGTTTTGTGTTTCTGTGTCTCTGGCTTTTTAGGAAAAAATACAGGGTTTGAGGAGGTTTTCTCTTTTAAGATTTTTTCCTAGTTTCCAAAACTACATCTTGAGAGACGTTTGGAATAATTTAATCTTTTCCTCACACAGATTTATCTAGATCTTACTAGACCTAGCACCACTCTAAGATAAAGAAATGAGAGTGGCAACTGTAAACTGAAGCCAGAAAGTTACAAAATAGTTCATCATCAGGCTTACCACATACTAGGAAACTTCTTTTCAAAATGTCATCAGAAGAAAACAGAAGAAAGTGGCAGATCCAAAATTTGTCTTAACAGCATCCCTGACCATAGTGATAGCAAGACAAAAAATACCATAGGTAGATGGTTGCCTTAGAGAATGCCTCAGAAAAACAAATTTTGGAACACATTGGCTATGGAGAAATTTACCTTTCCATGAACAAAGATATCAATTTATTCAGCATGCTGTAAGACAGAACGAATCCACACAACCAAAGTCCCCAGCATCTTTCACTCCTCACTAAAGCAATATATAGGCACCTTATGTGCAGTACTTTGCCTTTACTTGTATTTATAGCCCCATTGAAGAAAAAAGTCTATTGGATGTACTCACCGTGGGACCATATATACTCCAGCATCTGAGCAGGATATAAAATTATCCACCAGATGCAGTGACTGGCTGTGCACTATGCAGTCATCTCTGTGTAATACAAAAAAAATATATATATAAAAAAAGAATTGTGAAGCCATGTCCCATCAATAATACAAGGTGTTGTAAAAGGGCTGTAAACTGAGAGAACAGCTTGTTGGTTTGGGCTTTGGTTCTGTTTTGTTTCTTCAGTGAATGTGTTTGTCCAAGAAAAACCTTGCAGTGAATCAGTGTTGTGGTGGTAGCTGTATTTTAAGAAATGTTTCCTAGCTTTTCAATGAGCAGCAAAACTGAGCAGTTGCTTTTAATAAAGAGGTGTTTTAACATCCCTTCAAATGTTTTTGGTTTTCTACATTTGTATACAGAAGATTTGTAATAAGGACACCTTAGAGGTGTGACTGCTGTAAACTGTGCAGCCTTTCCTTGCCCTGTTTGACCCTTTGCCGTGCTGCTGTAGCATCAATCAGAGGGTCTTGAAGCCTTTGGGGAACACTGATTAATTTTGCCAGAGGAGAAGGATGGCAGCTGGTAAGAGCTAGTTCTGCTTCTATTCATGTCAACAGTAGAACTCCCATTGACTTCAGCAGAAATGGAGGCATGCTTATCGGGAGAGAATGTCTTCTTCCAAAGAGAAGAAAACAGATGCATGAACTTGCTCCCTTTCTCAAACATCCATAGACAGCACAATGACAGATAGGGTCAAAAAATCACATGTGAAGGATGTGACAACCAAGGGCTGAGCCTGTGCTAGTGTTGCAGTTTAACCACCATCTCTTGGAGGTGCCCAGCACAGGACACTTCTAGCTGGCTTTATTTCTTCTGCTTTAGATTCTCTTTCTTTTAACTGGGCTAACCCAGTTAAGTGATACATTTGTCTTGTGCTTGAGTATTTACAAATGCACCTGCAGCTTGGACTTTTTCAGGTACATTCAGTGTTCTACATAATGTTTGTGGAGCACAGCTACCACATTAAATTGCCTCTGCAATGCCATGCTCCACTGTGCATGTTTTCTGGCTGTATGGCTTAGTGTGCATGTTTTATTGATATTCAGGATGAGATCTGTAAACATCTTAACAAATTCTAGAAGGCGGTGGGGGGGTTGGGGGGGGAAGGGGATATGGTCCAGTATCTCTTTGTTTAGTTTTTCATTTGAAAAAGAAGTCTACAACTTTCCTTTCTCCCAAAATATAAATCCATATCCTCTGTAAAAAAATACTGTCTTTCCCTGTTCTGCACAGCTCATTAGCACTTCCCTCCATACACTTATTTCTGGTGCCATTTATTTCTTCTGATATCATATTATGCAAATGTAATACACAGCCTTGGTGTATAAATAAGAAGCCTTCCTTAGCACTTATTTCTTTTTTCAAGCTCTGCAAAGTGCATTTCACAAGCACAGTTGCTCTAAAACAATTGAACAAATTGGATAACAGATTAAAAATATGTGTGAGAAAAAAATCCCCAAACAGTTAATCTTAAAGGTCACAGACTAAAGTAGTTTAACTTCATAAAATGGGATCCTGAGTCCTGAAGGCTGGCCAGGAGAACCTTGGAATGTCTTCTGTGAGGAGAGGTGAAAATCTTTGCATGTCTAATGGCATATTTATGACTAGACAAGCTCTAAGGATGTCTGTGGTTGGTTTTTTGTAATCCTAAACACATCTGTTTTGTTAATTGGAAAGAGCTTTTAATGAAACTGAATGGTGGGTGCTTTTTAAGTAACCCAATTCAGTAACTACATCCTTGCTTGAAAGCTGAAGCAAAAACTGCTGCTTTTCCCAATAGTGTACATATTTGGAAACAATTGTTCAGTTTTATACATTTATCAGGACGTGTCAAAATTAGAGATGGATTTTTCTGCTTGTGTCTAGCCTGGAAAGAATATATTTAAATGTCAGTCTCAGCTGACACAAAACATTTTGCCTGACCTAAGAGAAAGAACTTGATTTTCTAAGAGAGTTGTTTATGGCTTTTTCATCCCAAAAACCAAATGGGTCTGTCAGTTTCAAAATGCAATGTTATTTTGGAACAAAAAGTCAAAATATTTCACCTAGAAAATGTCAATGAATAACATTTATACTTCTCTGAATTTACTCTTTTGGCCGAACTGTTTTACAACATGATCTGACTTTCTGAATAGTTTCATTCCCTCTGAGACTCCATATCTGTAAATTTTATGTACCCTGAAAATATTTTCAACCCCCTCGACTTAACATGCAGGTACTGCTAAGATCTGTATTAGCTTCAGTATCACTCTGCAAAGGTGGTATCACATCTTCAGGTGGTGAGGTCTGCCCCAGGCTATGACCAAGGGCAGTCCCTGGGACAGGTTGTCTGCAGCCAGGCAGGATCAGGCCAGGTTAGGGTCTCTTGCTCTCAGAATTCATGTGCCAGCTTGCTCTGTGACTCTGATCCTCTTATCTTCCCACAAAGTTTTGTTTTCCCTCATATCTACACATATCTAGGGCCTTATCCTGGAAGTTCTTGCTTGTGCCAGTAAATTCCATTGCCAGGAGATTCCTCTGAAGGCAAGGCAACTGTTCCCAATGTGACCAGGAGTGGGTTCCCAATGTGGCCAGGAGTGGGTGTGGGCAGGAGCAGGCCTACAACCCATGCACAAACACCTGTGCACTGTATTTGTATATGTCATCTTTTACAGTGCTAAGGAAGCTGTGCTGGTAAAGCCCATTTTCCTTGAAGATTGTCAGTCTTAATAAGAACTAAGCAACTAGAACAAAGCCATCGTGAATTCTAATGTATTTGAACATATGGCCCTAGGACCTGTTATTACCATATCAGTCAGATAAAGGAGTGGGAGAGTGGTTGCAACAGCACAGAAGGAAAAATGTTAACACAGCAAAAGGACTCTTTTAATTTTAAGGAAATATTCAGTCTGTGAATTTAGTTTCCAACTTTAAAAAGTCTTGTGGATAGTATCAGTTTCTTTCAATTCTTACTCAAATACTGTTTTTTCATTATTGTTGACGTATTTCTTTTCTGTTTAAAATTGAGCTTTTTTTGTAAATCTGCCTTTAGAGGGAAGGGTGTTTGAAATACTGTATTTACTCATTGTTCATGGTAGGCTAGGGAGGTAAGTAAAATAATCTCAAGCAAAAAGTAAATTCAGGTCAGAGTCCATTTCCAAGGCACATCTAAAAAGCTAATCAGTTCTTTTCGTCTCTGTCCTCCAGCTCTGAAATGTATATCAGCAGCAAATGTGCAGCTCCCAGGGCTCCAAACAGCAATCAGCTGATCCTGCCAGTTGCATATGTGTGAGAGAGAGAGGGAAATTTATGAAACCATTTAATTATATGTATCTGGAGCAAGAACTGGACCCAGGGTTGCCACGAGCTTAATGAGAGGTTTAATCAAGTTTGGCTGTAACTCAAGATCCTCTAGAATTCCCAACCATCTCAGACATGGATAATGTGACATTTTCATGTTAATCTATTGTAGGCATAATAGTATTTACAGAATTTTTTGAGGAAGCAAAAAGTGCATTTAATAGATTTATACAACTTGCTGTAGGCATGGATGCCTGGCAGCAGGTTAGGGAGTCAGGATGAAAGGTCTGGTTGAGTTTCCTGAATGCAGATGGTACAGAGCCAGGATGGATGGTAGTGTCTTGTGATGAACTACTACCACCATGTTCCAAAGCATTGCACCATCTGGGTTGTGATAATTTCAAAATTTCATGATTTATATGTCATTAAAACATTTCTAAAGCTTTACTTGGGTTTTATACCAATCTTTCTGCTAAGTTTACAGCTGAGCAAATACAGAAACATTTGGATAATTGCTTTTAATACTTGCATTAGCCTGCATTAGCTTTCTTTAAAAGGATTTCTCTTTGAAAATGTTCCAGTGTCTTCTGTCCTTCTTTACACAGATACCCACATAAATCAGTTTGCTCAAGATAGATTTATCCTGTATAGAGGACCATCACAAAGTCTGCATCATTTAAGTATTGTGTTTGTCTTCGAAACAGACCTGAAGTGACATCTAAATGCAGCTTAAGAGGTGTGCAGGCTTTGAGATGAACATCCTCACAAGGAGAAGTGGAAGGGCAGGTACCAATCTCTTCTCTCTGGTGACCATTGACAGGACTCAAGGAAACAACACAAAGCTGAGTCAGGAGAGGTTTAGGTTAGATCAGGAGAAGGTTTTTCACCCAGCAAGTGGCTGAGCACTGGAACAGCCTCCCTGAGGAAGTGGTCACAGCACCAAGCCTGAGAGAGTTTAAAAAGCATTTGGACAACACTCTCAGATATGTGATGTGACTTTTGGGGCTGTCCTACATAGGGGCAGGAGTTGGATTCAATGATCCTGATTGTTCCCTTACAACTCAGTATATTCTGTGATTCTATGCCCAGCTGTGTTTTATCCAGTTTGATGTTTAAGAATTCAGGTAGAGCAAAGCAGAAAGTAGATTATTCTCTGATTCACTGGTAAAATTGAGAAACTTGGGTAGTCATTTTGACCAATGACAGACTCTTTATATGAAGGCTACAGTAACAATCCAGGAATGTTTAAGGGTCTGTGCCCATTTGGAAGGATGCATTTAGGGCATTAATATTAATAAAATTGAGTGATAAGGAAATTTTTGCATTGTATAACCAAGAGCAAAGAGCAAGCTGTGTGGTTTTAGTTGTTTTATATTATTTCTAAGTTCTAAGTCTATTTTAGCTTCTGCTAAAGGAGAGGATGAGAAAGGAGCCTGGGAAGAGCTGAAATAGTTCTTGCATTAGATCTGTTTTCCAGCAGCTCCAGCATGAAGGAGAGTTGATGGTGGATGCTGGTTCTGGGTTTGCCATGCTCACTGGGGACTGGCATCACCCTGCCTTGTGCAGCATAGCCACGTGTCATTAGGAAATGTAACTTTTGCACTGAAATGTACTCACTCAGCCCAAGCTTTTGTCAATAGCATTTTCAGTCCTACCTTTTGTCAATAGGATTTAGGTTTACACAGTAAGGAATATGATTTTAGCTTGGAAAGGAAAGAATAAGAGAGTTTTTTCTACTAGATTCAGGGTTAGACTGAACATCTAAGCACTTTCTTCTGTTAAGGTTTAGTCAAAGAGGTTTCACAACAGGCTAAACCTCACTCTAGGAATGACCTTAAGGCTACAGCCTGACTTTTTGCTTCTGACTCAATTTTGCAGTTAAATCTTACTGCAATGGCCATTGGTTTTGTTGGGCTTTTTTTTTTTTTTTTTTCCTTTGACATCTCCTTTTGTAATGTATGTTTGTGTCTTTATGATGTTTTAAGGAAACATTTCTCATTACCCACAAAAAAAGGCAGGCAGAAAGTACTGTGTAATGCTGAATATGAGCAAGCTTAATACTAACTGACACCTAGTAAAAAGAAAGGGATGAACGCCTTCATGAAAATTTGTCAACACCTTGAGATGGGAATATCCCAAAGACTTGCTAAAAACTCACCACATACAAGTATAGAATTACTTGCCAAAAGCTTCTGAATAAAGCAAAACAAGCCATAAAATATTCACTGACAGATCACAAACAGAATGAGAGGCTAAATTTGTGCACTATAAATTCACTATAATTTGTTTACTCAGCTTCAGCCAGTTTATAGGTTATGCTGGAAATCTGCCAGGTCCTGGTACAGCTGAGGCTCAGTAATTCAAGAAATCTTGTTACAGCTTATGATAAGAGGTTCTCAGTGCTCCTCATGATGGAAAGTCAAATGAAATGAAAGTAGATGTTGATGTGCTCCACACTGAATTTCAGTGCTGCTTGTGGCAGTCAGGTCAGAACATGTCACTGGATGTGTGCCACCAGTAGGGCCTGGGGGCCAGGCTGAGGTGTGGTGCCCTGTGCCAAACACCAGTGTCCAGGAAAGAACAGTGATACCCACACTGAAAACACAGAAACAAGGAATGGCCTAGGATGTTTCCAAGAGGATTATTACAGAGCCTCATGGCCTGAGAGAGCTATGGCCACCAACTGCTGAGAAATTTCTCTTTATGAATCATGCCCAGCTTCTGCACATGCTGGAGAACAGATTGTTGGTAATGCAGCAGAGGGCACAATGGAAAATGACCCCTGGAGATTCCATGCTCTGTGTATTTTACAAACAATAAATAGGCACAGGGTAAATAAAACATAAAAAGACCAGAGCAGAACAAACCCTAAATAGATCCTCTAGGAGTAATACTCCAAAACCAGAACATTCAGGCAATGGTACAACTTAGAAATTACCAGTGTAAATATTCTTTTCTTCTTATCCTCAGCCTTAAGCAAATCTTCTGCTAAAAGCGTGGGGGCCACAAATCAAACTGTCTCTGGGGCACTTGGAAGCCCAGTGGTTCAGTGTCATGCTACTGAATGAGAAATACTGTGTGGAAAAGATTGTTCACTTTCCATTGTCTATGCAAGAAATATGAAGAGAGCATATTCATAGTAGTGAGAAACAGAAATTCAGTATTTAACATCTGTGCACAGTAATAATGGAAAAGGGTGTTAACACAGTTGACCAGTTGATGCAGCCTCTGTCCTTCTGATGGGTTTAGTTGCCACTTGCTGAGGAGCAACGTCAGCATTGTTGCCATGCCCTTAAAAATCCAATATTTTTCAATGAGACAATGTCAATGTCCCTTGGTTATTGAAAATAAATTAAGTTTATTCTATCAATCTGATATATTTTAATCCAATAAAATTTTAAAATCACTTCTGTGACTATGCCCCAGGTTTTTAGGGTTAAACAATTTTCAGTGAGTCAGCTAAGAGTAATCTACTACAATCAGAGCTCTGGATAATGGCTATATTTCAGACATACATTATGTGCACTTTAAGCAGATAAGTGTTAAAAAACAAAGTTGAAATAGCCTTCTTGTGAACTGTGCTAATACAGAATGGGAAGGATAGCCTAACTGTGAAACTTGAACAAAGGAGGAAAAGAGATCATTGAAAAAACTTAATTCTGAAATGGTGAGTGTGCGTGAGGAACACAGGAAGACAGAATTATTACTGTGTCCGAGCTCTTCGTGCCCTGCAGAAGCAAAGAGGGTAATTTAGATCCATTTTCATTTACCAATCATGCCTTTTGAAGTGATGGATTTTGGCAAGGGTGTTTATGACTTGTTTAACAATTACTAAATAAGCCTTTCTGTTAAAAAATCAAGCTGACTGTGACTCAGTAACATTTCAGGTGCTACTGCTGGTTGATTGTATTAGATTGAATGATGTCTTGAGACTTGCATGGCCCTCAGAGAATTGTCATTTACAGTATTTAATGTTTATTCAATGAACAAAGATTATGCTGAGCTAGAAAACAGTAAGCAAAAAAAAAAATCCTGGGTGATTATAAGGACAAGTGTGTCAGTATTTGATTTGGAGAGCTCTGATCTGTCTGCTCAGACATGCAGTGGAGATTTACACTTCCTTCCCAAATGTTCTTTTGGAGATATTTACTGTACCTACAGCAGACTTTGCTGAAATCACATTCTGGAGGATACATGTAATGTGATTTGAAATCAATAAGATAACTCCAGTGCTTCATTTTAAAGATGAAACTGTGAATTTTAAACAAATTCTAAGTAAGCACTTACACTGCAAATATTTCATAAATCATTCCCCAATTTTATCTTGACTGAATGGCAACTTGTTAGCCCCAGTATTTCTCAACATATTTGTTTCATAACGATATGAATGACAGAGGCAAACGATGCTTGTTAAATATACACATTGATATATTTTACTTTCTTTTGCTACTTGAGGTAATCTTAAAATACATGCTTCACCTTCAAACGTGACAGCTGTTGTGTTTTGTTTTTCTTTGAGAGCTTCAACCCATATTAGATTAGTCAGTCTTTGGTGTTCTGCAGAAGCTGTCTGTATTCCAGGCTGCTAAAACAAAGAATATTTTGTATCTGGCATATTAAAGCCAGCACATTATAGAATCAAGCACAGTATCATCTTTACAATATAAAACGCGTGAATCATTTATACATTTTTGCTGTCAAATGTTGTTTGACAATCACCGCACGATAATGAAATGTATAATTAATAATAAAAATGCCAACATCTGTTAGATTGCTATTACAGACTGATTCTAAGTGTACTACTTGGAATATGTCATCATTAACTTAATTAATATTAAAATCCTTTAAATACAATTTGTTTTCATTAGTTGCTAATTTAGGAAGATACAAGGCATACAGAGTAGGTTCTGTTTTTTCACTTTGTCAATAACCAAACTTCACAAATGCTTTTCAAACTGTTTAATTAATGTAAATGTCCTATTAGCAGATGAATCCAGTTAGATGAATGTTGTGTGATTGACTCAGCCTTTGCCTTAGCCAGGCTTGTCTTTTTATTGGGACCCTCTCTCTGGGGGTTGTTGTTTGGTCTGATGTCCTGCCCAGTAACCTCTTTAATTGTTCTTTTTGCTGCCAAAAACAGACATGTTTAGGTGCTCGTTCCACTCCTACTGCAATATGCAGGCCCTTGAGCTAATATTATGCAGTTATACAATGCATGTTTATAGCCCTGAGACATTCTCCTGCTCATTGAAGAGAAAAGGTTCTGAGGTCAGGCTCCCCTGGAGGTCTGATCAGCAACTGAATGAAAAAAAATTCCCCATGAATTTATGCGTGTGTATATATATATATATATATATATATATATGCACTTACCTGTCTATTTACTACATTAACACGAATTATTGGGCACTTGGAAGATTGTGTGGTGAACAAACAGAGGCTGTTCTAGAGAAGAAATTCCCATTTCTTCTATCTTGCCATCTGCGGGGAAGGTCTTATCTGTGGGACAAACTGTGAGGGACTGCAGAAAAACAACCTATAAAGCAAGCCTGCCTATCTCTTAACATGCAAATTAAAGTCATCCTCCAGTAGTCTGAGGGCAATCTAGGGATTTGCTGAGGCCATCTGAAAGCTGCTCAGTAATGGGGGTGAAAACATCTGGCCATGGAAGATCTCCCTGAAACATCCCATTCTTCTGGTCACAGCTGAATTGGGAGGCATTTTGTAAATTTTGTGCTTGGAGTCTGCTGGTTGTGTGTGTCCCTACCATCTTTCTCTGAAAAGCTACTAAGGCTATTGAAAGCAGTAGATCTGCATAGACAGATTTAATTTTGATTTAGGAAACTGATATTTAAATGTTTGTGATGATTGATAATTATGTTTAAATAATCCCTACATTTTTGCAACAGTGGATGTTGCAAATGTTCATAGGAACAATGCATAAAGCAGAGACTGACCACATTGACCACTTGACATGCAATTAAAGCTGTCCACAAAAAGTGCCCAGATCTCCATTTTCTACCTGGGAAGAGATCAAGCTGGAATAAGTGAGAAACTACTTTTTTTTCCACTTTTTTTCCTTTTCCTCTTCATTGAGTTCTCCATCCACCACTTTGTAGTGAATGCAATAGAAAGCCACTATTACTGGTTTTGTGGAGTTACAATAAATAATTCATGAGTTGGAATTAACAGATTGTGAAAATACACTAGTCAGGTAAATGAAAAAAGGAAAACCAGCATTTATGCTGACCACAAGGATAAGACAGCTTTCTTCAGTTCACAGTGATGTTAAGGAAATTAAAATCATCAGCGAGGCTTTGTACATAATTTAACAAGAGCAATGCCATATTTCAATATGAGCTGTAATACTTCAGCCTCCTGTAGTACCTTTACTTTTGTAGCACCCTTCCATCGGCAGGAGAAAGAGGCAGGCACCTTCTCAAATGAAACTTTCCAGTCTAAGTTGGTTCACTTTGATTGGCATAAATTTGGGGAGCTCTCAGGTGCAGCTGAGCTGGGTGACCTGAAGAAGCCTCCAGGAGAGGGAAAGGAGTGACCTTTGTGATATGTGCTGAGGGCACCCATCTCTTCCACCAGGACTGGGCTTTATGTCTGTAAAACCCCTTCAGCTAGATGGATCAGTCCAATGCCTATGGCTGAAGTTGGGTAAGTCACACCTTTTGTCTTCATCACTCATGGGAAGAGTGACTAATTTCTCCTAACCACACTCGGGAGGCAAGAGAAGTTTAAGACACAAGTAATTTGTTACAGCTTTAGTGAACAATAAAGCAAGCAAAAATAAGCCAACACTAAAAGCAAACAATAGAAAGGGATGCGAGCAGGAGGTTGCTCCGAGGCTCTGTTTTCATGTGAACAGCTTCCCTGTTGTATGATCTGTGTGGAGCAGTAGGATGGAATATTATTTTCAGGCAGGCTATTAGCAGTGGGTCAGAGATTTGGGGTTGGTTCCACTCCAGAAATTTTTAACAGTGAATTGTAATTCAGCTCTGGATATAAAGACTGCCTGAGTCAATGATTATTGAAGCTATTTACTTTAATGAACTTCGGACTGGATTTTTATGTGAAAATCTGGAGAAGAAAAAAAAAGTTTTTTGCATTTAGTTAGATTTTTCCGTCCTGATTTTTAAAAAGTCACAGTTCTGGGCTCACATCCTCTATGGACTCCAGCCTTCTGTTCCAACCCAACTGCAAGAAGTGCTCCAGTGTGCCTGCGGAGCTGCTGTGACAGTGCCTCCCTCCTTCCTCTCAGGCAAAGCAAATCCTTGCTGTGCAAAATGTGCAGACTTGGGGGGTTAGAGGTGTGGGTTGACTGTTGAAGAAGCTTAGCTGGTCGATCAGAGTAAGCCATTACCTCTGGAACCAGGAGTGGAAGCTTATCCATGTCTAAGTGACCAGACCAGAAGCAGGCTGAGGATGTGTGAGGATGTGCGATTCCCCCTGTGCCTAACCCTGTTAGTCCCTTTTCCCTCAGCCTCCCCTTCCATCACTTTATTCATCAGGAGCAGCTTGGTATGCAGCAGTTGATGTTGGCATTGCTGCTGTTACAGTATATGTGTGCTTTCATTTAAAAAAATGAGAAACTAAGAAATTTGTAAAATCTCTGATCTCGCTAAACACATTTTTGACATATTTGAATATATTACCCTTTAAATAGTTCAGCCAATAAGTAAGCTCATTTCTAAATAAAGATGAGCATCCTTTAGCTGGCCACATGTTTTATGCAGAGGAGATCAATAGTATTTACTAGTCTGCAAAAACTAGATAAATACAGTGTTCTGCAAATAGAGTGTGCTGGGTCTGCACACTGATACCACTGAAACCAAAATTAAAATGTACTGATTTTAATGGGAACAAATTTCAACTTTGATAAACAGAAATAAGGACAAAGCCAAATCAGTTAGGTATTTGTCAAAGAATGTTATAACACTTACTGTAAAGGAAAAAAATAAATAATATTCCTGACACAGCTGGTCTATAGTAAGCGTAATATACTAATGCAAATATAATATTTGCATTGGCTCATGTATCCACTTTGTTTCACACATACAAGAATTGCATATGCCTAATAATCTGTGCCTTTAGCATGAGAGAAGCTGGGTGTGGTCTGGCTTCTTTCTTGCAGAAGTGAATCTCTCCACTGCACTTCTGCCACTACCATTATTTGTCTGTCTAATTCCCATCATAAAAAATGCAAGCAAAAGGGCCTCTGATTTCTGCATTCTGTGTACAGAACTATGTGCCCTCTACCCTTTCCCTAGTCCAGGTAAGATTGTTATCTTAGATAGTATTGTTTAATCAGTGATTGAAGTGTAAACAAATCCCATTTTCCCTTTGTGCTGGTAATGGTTATAGTGCATCTCTGCAGCCTGCCTGGGCTTTAGAAGACAATGAATAGCTTCTGTGCAGAGGGTGAAGTCTTGCACTTTGTGCATGTACCATTAGCAGTGTGAGGGTATTTTATGAAGCATCCACAAGGTCTGAAGGAGAGAGCCCATCACATGGGGAGTGTGACCAATCAGGTTTCATTTCTGGGTGTTTCACAAACCTCCTCAAATCCTCAGATTTCAGTTTCGTGGCAGTTCCAGAGTACTTGTATTATCATTTTATTGAAAATAAAATAAAACAGTAATACAAGCATTCATTCAGTTCTATGATTTGATATTCTTTCCATACATTCTCAAATAACAGAAAAACTTCAGTGTTCAGATGTAATCAAATGAAAGCATGCATTTACTAAGAACTCTCCAGCTGTCAGAAGTTTTGCTAAGGAAATAAACATTCAGGTGAGAAGGGCAAAGTGGACAACCATGCTATTTACGTACCTGAATTGCTTATTGAGACCAGATTTGATCAGTGCTTGTGAAATACAAGCCATTGTAGCTCTTTAGCTCTTCCCTGATCATAGCAATTCCCAACCAATGGTGTAGAATAAAACATACCAATGGGCTGGCAGCTAAAATTCGTAATTTTGAGAGTTGCTTCACCCTGTAGATAATTTCTGTAAGATTTTCAGATCTGTCTCCCTTGGAGGCGGGTTTGTATAATGACTTTGGTTCTCCAGCTAAAAGCTATACAATATTAAAATAAAAGGACCCTAGGTGACCCATTCCCACTCTTGGAATGCCCCATCACCCTATTCCCTTCTTTCCCTCCCAAAGTAGATGTAGCTCATATATTTCTAATGCTGAATATATTCAAAACTATGAGAGCAGTTTTCTAGGGCTTTTAGGATTACCTCTGCTCTGAAAGGAATCAGATCACATGCTTAAAGTGGCAAAGGTTCAGCTGTTTTGGGAGATGACACCAACCTACAGAGAGGTGAATATGAACACAGTCAAGCAAAGAATAGGTACCTCCGTGAGATACACCAGTGCCAAAGTTTCTGTCTGGCATCAGCAACATGTTTTGCTCCTCAGTATCTGGACTCAATGAATGAATCTTCATTCATCTGGTAACTGAAAGAAGCCTCTGATCAAATTTTGAAAACCACAAGCCAGTAACAGCTGTGTGGGTAGATGAGAGGTCGGATGTGCATCAGAATAAGACTTCCTGGGTGTTTTGATACTTCATAACAAAAGCAGCAAGTGTAGCAAACCACATCAAACTCGTACTGTTGAACCAATTAAAAACACCAGCAAGTCATCTGTGCACTGTAGTCCATAAAGGTTAGTGAGATGAATTATTTCCTCCTTAAGGACCACCACGAAGTAGGGGGAACTGGTCAATCTTCCTAAACAGGACACATAGTATTTTCTGCATGTCTGAGTTGGCATGGCAGCATGGAGCTGAAAACAGAGGCAGGAAAAAAAGGAGTAAAGAGTGTCAGTATTCATCACTGTGGATTTATTTATATCTTTGTTAGGCCAGTGCACACCTTTCACTTGAAGGTGGTATTAACTGAGGGGCGTATTCATCATCTCCTTTGTTTGACATAAATTATAAATCTGGTCTAAAGACTGCTTAAAGGAAATTATTTTTGAGGATTGTGTAAAAACCATATTGGTTTGGTTTTCATCAAGGCTGCAGTTCTGGCCACAAATAGCTTAGCAGAACACCATTTAATTGGGCTGTAACTGGCAGCACGTTACACTGCCCTTGCTCCAAAGCTGCGTCTCGGGCCACTCGCTCCCGATTCCGTCACACACATTTAGCTCGTGATGGCTGCTCAAAGAGCAGATAAAGCAGTTAGCACCACTGTATTTATTTTTTGAGTCTAAACTTTGTGCTTACAGTTTTCCTTGAGAGAGTAATATTTTCTATGTAAAGTATATTTTACAATGTATTGGAATTTAACTACAGAGATATATACCTTCATAAGTACAGGCTATTAAAAAATTTACTAGTATGTCAACAAGTACCGATATGTACATAAAACCAGAATAATTTGGTTTGTTTTAATGCACTGAGCCAATCCAGCAGTGTGCTGTCAAGTGCTATTGAGAATCACTTTGCACTAACAGGATGACTTGACTGGAATCACATTCACTGCACATCTTAGTTCTAATGAATGATGCAGAGCTGAAATGAATGACTGACACTTTGTGAATAAAAGAATAAAGCAATTGTGCCATTCACACTGCATTAAGGGTGAAAATTTACTTTCATTATATTGGGTGTTAAGATTCACTATGTTAGAGTTCATTAAAGTAAATGGGAGAATGGGACTCAGTGAATAATTAACAATAAGTCATTTATCAAGGAAATCTAGTTTTTCCTTCTGTTTGTAGAAAATCCATAAATAAATCACAGCTGCTTAAGAAGTGTTTGCTATGCAAACTTATTTTTTTAAAAAAATATTTTTTTCCCCAATTCTTAGCTGTTTGGATTGATTGCAATTTCTTTGTGAGGCTATAAGGCACTTGCTAGTCATAGAGCATTGATTAGCTAGTTTGTCAGAAAGGTACATGATTAGCTGTCTCCCTCCTCCTCGGATGTGTTTGCCTACTTCTCTAGAGCAAATACCAGCACATGCACATGCAAATGCAAATTTTTTTCTTCATCACAATCTCAACAATGACACTTTGAAGGCTATTTGCCATGAATGCTTGTGCCAAAAAAGTGACATTTCTTGAATTTCTGTGAAATGTAAACAAAAAATCTGATGTACAAATAAATAAATTTGACATAATGTCAATATTTGCAAAGTACTTCTACAATATTTCACTTTCTTTACAAAGTTGTATCTCTGCATGTTCAAATTTGAAAGAAATTAGACAGACAAATAAGCCAAAGAGTCAAAAATAATTAGTCTGACATACCAAATAAGCATCAAATAGCAAACATCTGCATTACAGTGTGCGGTGCTTTGTTACAAAAGGCGTATTTTGAATACAGAGACCGTGACAATATTTTTGCCAAAGCTTTTTTGTGTTTATGGCTCCACTGAAGTAATTTTGCCATTAAGTGCAGTGAGATCAGCATGTTACCCAAAACAATTGACCATTGTGCTTTCTAACAGCCCAGTGCACATTGTTCTGCAGGCTTCCTCCTTCAAATGATAGGATCCCTCATGCCACAAATTTAACTTTCCTCTAGAAGTAAGTGCCAGTATCTGGTTGAGATCAGTGGATTAAAAGCTTTACAGGAGTGCTGAGAATTATTATTATCTTAGTTATCACTATTTTTCAGAAGTATTCCCCAGGACTGGAGACCTGGGGCCTCTAGATTGCAGGGTCAGACAATGCTGAGTGCCTGACACTACAATAACAAGAGAATTCATTCAAATACAAATGGTGGTTTTCTCCCACTAGTTCTGACAGCTGTCAGGTAAAGGAAGGATGTCAAAGGATGCGTGTGGGAGATCTATCTACAGCCCAAAGCCATCCATAAAGTCAATAAAATTAATTTCTAATTCATAGCTTATAGAGAAAAAGGTGCATTTACAGTAAAATATAGGTACTGAATCCCATTAGCAAAATAGCACATCTCTTACACTTAAGTATATATAAAGCCCTCTTTGAAGCCCTTTTCAGAGCTCATGTTGCCAGCAGTTATGCCTCAAGTCTTTCATGTGACAAACTTGCCTGCACACCTGGCAGGCAGCAGGCTGTGCTCCCTGATGGGGGCGGATTGGGTTACGGGGGGGGCAGTGCCGGGAAAGTCTCAGGGGGGGTGGCAGAATTATTTTTTAAGAAGAAAAGCTTCAAATGGAAAGTGTAACCCAATGCTTTCTAAATGTGGAGACATGCTTAAAGAGCAGTGCTATTTAGTTTCTCTCTACTTTGGAGAAATTTAAATCCTCGGTAAATAAATCTTGCTCTTCAAGTACTGAACAAATGAAATTGCCTGATTAAAATTTAGGAGAGCTCCTGCTGCATGTTCCAAAAGCAGGAGGGATGACAAGAGAGTCAGACTTGCTAAAAGAGAGCAAAAGCTTAGCCTCTAGCCCACAGAGCTAAATTCTGTCCTTGGGTCAATTCAGTGGAGCTGGGATAGCCTGGGTGTAAGCTGAGAGCAGAGCCTCACCTTCCTGGAGGAAGATCACAGCCAAAGTGAAGGCACTCCTGTATAGAAACAGCTGCTTTCAGAATAAAAGTCTTCCTCAGTTTGAAGCCTACAGGCATGACAAGCACAGGCTTAGCAAAACTAGACAAGGGGAGAAAGACTGGAAAACAGAATATTATAGGAATTTCTTTAAAGCACCTAATGTACGTAGAAAAATTCTTTCATGTTGGTGTGCAGTTGTGATCTCTAGGCACAGGTGTGAGCACAAACACATTCCCCCGCAGGGGAGGCTGCCAGCACGCGAGAGCAGCTCCAACTGTTCATGCTGCTGAAATGCTCTGCGAAAGCACGTGGCTGGGACATGCTCTCATAATATTTGTGCATGAGTATGATCAGGTCTGTGGCCAGAGAAGCAGTGGGGATGTGGTAGGGCTCATCTGCCCTCTTTCAAAAAACAGTTTAGTTTAGGGTTTCCTTTTTTCAAAGAAAAATGTCAATCAAGCAAAAGCAATCCCCATCCAGCAATTCAGCTGTGCCTGTTCACTCTGATGAGTCACTGGAGCAGAGACTCAAACCTGCATCATCGACACCAAAGGCTAATGCTCAAACTTGCTGGGTTGTAGGATCCATCTATCATTAAATTGAATAATACTTAATTGTTCCTAAAAGTTGGAACAGCTCAAGAGTAACAGAAAAATCTCCTTTCAAGTGACCAGCTGCTAGTAGTTAGAACAGGTTTGTGGGATGTAAGAAGTTCATGTTTTGAGTCCTTGCTTTGACCCATCCTGAGCAGATTTGAGACCATGAGATGAAAGATCCTAACCATGAACTTACTGGGTAACTCATTGTCAGGACTTCTCTCGACACTTCTAAAATTGAGAGAATATGTAGTTCCTCCTCATATAGCAGAGAATAATTGGGAATCTCCCTCCCAAATACTTGATAGAAAACCTTTTATGTTCCCCTTGCTCTAGGTAGGAGCACAAGTACATATGTACATATATATGAGGTACAAGGAGGTCCTTCAGGTGCAGGGTAGCTTGGACAAACACAAGGTCCCATCTTGCAGAAACCACATTTACACATCTGTGAGGAACCCAGCCTTTTGTGGGAAGCTCAGAAAATGGCTTCTATAGTATTTGTTTCAACTTTTAAGCCAAGTAGGGCGTTACCTTTTCACAGTAAGATCTTTTCACCCCATTCCATGTCCCATTCTACCTTCAGCAGCAGTTTTCTTCATTATTTTATCTGCTGTCATTGTTCAAGATGAGAGTAGTTGGGTGTTAAAGCCGGGGAAGAAGATGCAGATGTATGTAACAGTGGTACAAGACACATGCAAACTAAACCCATTCTGCATCCTCTTATGGCCCTTAAAGACTATTGAAAAAGGGCCAAGAGAGGTCCCACAAGACTGAGGGGCCTTCAGTGTATTGTTCATGTTTTTCCCACAGATAATTTGGAAGAAATACAGTGTATTTTGCATGCCCCCCAAAGTAAAATTACAACCAGCTGATAGAACTATCTCAGCAGCAATGAGAGTCAACTCAGAAAGGCAGGTTTTGTTGCCAAATAACACAGATTGTTTATAATGAATATAAACAATTACACTGCTGACCAGATTCCCAGTACACTTCCATCTACAGAATATACAAAATACTGCTCTGGCACTGGTCTCTCAAATATTTGCCATATATTGAGCACTTTCAATGAATGAAATTCAGTGGAAATGACAAAGAGGGAATTCCACACCACACTGTTCTCATTCCCCAGCATTTTTCATTCCACATATTTATTTTTGCCTTTCATATCATAATCCTCCAAAACAAAATGCTTCCCTAATTCTTTGATCCCACATTGATTTTCCTTGTCTTCTCATGTAACAGGTTTAACATTTGGCACAGACTAGAAGACAAGGGGAATTGTTGTGGTAACTCTTGCAGGTTTTTTTTTTACCTCTTTCTGTGTCACATCTCAGTGCAGATCTTGACAATATGACTTGTCTTTCCAAAGCTGAGACCAAATGTAAATTGGTGATGGTATAGAAAAAAGGCTTTCCATTGTAGCATCTGTGCAGGTGGACTGAGCCTGGACACTGCCAAGCATCTATCTGAAAGCAGAAACTTCAGAGGTTTTTAGTGCACTGTAAAATTTTAAACCCTCCTACGGGACAGTATTGAGGGAACTAAAGTATTCCCAACAAACAAGAAAAATCTTGCAAAAGAAAACTCTTTCCAAAGGTTAAGTGATAGAAATACATTACATATGATGTTAACACAGGTAATTTGCAAGAAAGTTCCATAAATCATCATTTCAATGGGTCATGAACTTCAAACTGTGCATTCAACTCAGCAATTTCATTAGAGCAGAATAACCTTATTTCCATACAAAAAGCAGTCATGGTGCTAATTCTAAAGTAACAAATTGTCCTTTTGTTTCAAAACTTATTAGTACTGTCACTGACAGATACAGGGAAGAAAAAGGAACCAAAACAACTGAGAAAAGCTGGCATTTTCAATGTTGTCCACAGAGGGGAAGTTGGAGAATGATGAAGACCACAGCACACTCATTGCAGTTTTCTGTTGGAAAGAAATGTGTTTTTCTGGCAGAAGATAAGTTGTTTTAGTTATTACTGGAGTCAAAAGCAAACTCTGTGTATACCAGTCTGAAGAACAACTTCTAGCAACTGCTTACAGATCTCAGTACTATAGTCCCACATCTTTGGGGCTTTTTTTACCGTAGAAAGCCACTAGTCCCCACAATGTTTTTCTTGTAAGAAACAAGAATTACTGTTACACATTGAAAAAAAGGTGGTTTTCTCAAACCACTCCAACCAACTTTATCACGAGTGTTAGGAAGACATCTGGATTGAAGCTGCATCTGTCTTTCCAGAAAGCTGCACGTGTGATGCTGCCCCATCACCTCATTGCTACCCCTCTCCTTGCCCATTCCCACCTGGCACCCCACTGGGGTCAGGCACTCAGCAGCAGGCTTTGAATTTCTGACTCTCATCTCAGCTAAACTCACTCTTAATACTGAACTCACTCTTAAAATTTTCAGTTTTACTGAGTTCAGTTGTGAACTTACTAAAGCTCATGACATTGACTATCAAAAACAGGGCTGGGCATGTGATGCTGTGATTAAAGTTTCGGGTGAAAATACAAACTCTCTTGAAAACAATGAACTGCCATATAATATTAAGTGCCAACCAACCAGACAAGTTATTTTCTTGGCTTCCTATAAAACTGCAGGGCCCTGAGTATAGCAAATATGAGAAAAATAATGATAGAGTATGATACATTTGAGTCTGGCCTTGAAAATCTGCAGTTACTGCAGCTGTGGGTGCCTTACACTAACTACATCCTGTTTATAAACAGCCAGCACAAAAATGTCACTTTTCTGATTTGAAGCCATTTGCTGTAGCCAAATATGCATTTCATGATAACAAAAGTGTCTCAGCCAGTTAGAACTCATTTCTCTCCCCTCAAATAAACAGCAATCAACTTGCCCATTGGCGGTGGTGGCTCAGTTTGTGTGTGCAGCTCCTGCTCTGAATATGCAGATCTCCCCACTCTCATTAGTTCCTGAAGTGCCTCTGTTCACCCTTCCTGCTGGAGTTGGTATTTCTGAGCTGTTTGGATGACAATACCACAGCTAAAGACAAAGATAACTTTAAAATGTATATAAAAGCATTAAAACATACTATGTCACAAATCAAACTGACTGTTGAAAACTACTGAGAAATACTAAGAAAGAGTGGTAGGAAAACAGCTCTTTCAAATGGAGGGACCTTATCTGTGAGGATTAGATCAGGCAGGATCTTGTCCCATGCCAGTAAACCTGGTGGGAGTGTGTTTGCAGGGCTAGGTCTGAGTATGGCACGTCTCAGAAATGAAGTTTTTTCAGTGTATATGCTCTTGCTCTCAATATAATAGTCTGCCTTCCCAGAACCAGCTGGTGCTATACTTTCGATGTTGTTCTAGTTTATTTTTTAATAAAAGAGAGTTTAGCATCGTGTTAAAAAATTAAATTCCAAAAAATATGTTTTTGTTATTAAGAAAACCCTGAATCAGCAACTCCTTGTAGGCTTATACGCAGGCTGCATGAGCAGGTTTGTGAAGGGTGTGTACCTGCTGATCTTGCAGAGATTTACATCTGAGTGTAACCCATCTCTCTCTTCCCCCCCTTGCCCAGTAGTCTCAGAAAAGCAGTTGTGAAACCACAATATCAGTTAACAAATCTTTACTATGGTTAAGACATCACTGCTTTACTTTTCCCATCTACCAATCAAGTGTCAGAAAATTTCCCACATTTATTCAGCAGAATGATCTCCAAGACTTCTCCCTGTTTTTCTGCTAGGCTGTTATGGCTTCAAAACTACATGAGGTTTAAATAGTTTAGCAGGTGGTTAAGCTGCCTGCCTGCTTTTGCCCAGAGAGCACAGGGAAGAGGCACGTGCTGTGTTCTGCCAGCAGTTAAGGGGAGCAATTGCTTGGCAGAGGGGCAGTAAAAAGCAGCTGGGCCTGGAGATGAGCAGCAGCACGTGGGAAGGAATGTGTGTGCCCAGCCTGAGCCTGGGCCTGCCCTGGTGCTGGCAGACTCCTCTGCCCCAGCAGAACCTCAGTGCTGCCCAGCACACTTTGGGAAGTCTTCTGGTTCATCTCATCACAGGACTGGAAGCTCTGGTCTCAATCAGGAAAACTGCTCAGTCTGTGTCGTGGTCCTTGAGTGCATGTTCATGGCTTAGCCACCTGCAGATGGAAGGGAACATCCAGGGAACTCAGCTAAGCCACAGGACTTGGCACTGAAGCAGCTGCTAAAGGCTCACACACCCTGCTCCATCCATGCCTTGGTGGGACACAGTGTCTGACAAGCAGGTGGTAACAAACAGCTCGAGGAAATCACTGCATCTGCTTTGTTAAGTGAGCATGTGTCTGAGCCCTGAATCCATCTTTCAATCAAGTCTTTAATAGGCAAATGTAATCCTGAAAATTATATTTCTGAATAGGACCCAGTAAGGAATAGATGGACATTTAGGTATGATTTAGAGTGAAATCAAACCAAAATATTGAAAGTGATGTTAAAAGGTCCCATGGTGCTGAAAGCAATTACAGTTACACCAATCAATTATGAAGTTTGAAACTGGCCAGTCTTCTTGGCTAGTTTGACTTGCAAGGTTGAGTCTATCCTGAACAAAGAAAATCAACAGTAAACCAAAGAAAAATTATGGGGAAACATATATCCAGTGTTTACATTTCCATCCCTTGCACTGGGCTGTGATAAGGGAGAGACTAGAAAAATAGGGATTGTAAAATACAGTCTTATCTTGCTACTGCCCTTTTAAGATTGATGAGTTATAAAAGCAATTATCCAGAAATGTTTTTAAAACTTGTCAAATGCATTATTTGACAAATATATTAATAAATCATGTATCTAGTAACAAACTGCATGAGCTCTGAAAACTACCTTATCATTTTAAAACAACTTGAAAATCTCATTTCATCCATTGATGAATCACCTGCCCACATTAGCAATAAACTGGCACAAGTAGGACAGAGACATTTTTATCTTTCAAATCATATGAAGTGCATTTCAGGACACTTTGCTAAATTTAAGCAAAGGCAAAAAAAGGCACATGTGTGTGTGTTTTGAGATAGTGGAGGCACACACATAGATTTGGGGCAATTCTCTACACCTGTGCAAACTGCCACTCTGGTTTCTCTGCAGGGGCTCTCATCTGCACAGGGAGTGGTGAAGGTCCAAAGCTGAATCTCTCTCAAATGATCCCCAGCCCACCTGCAGCTTCTGAACTGGGAAAAAAAAACACTTAGTCCATTAGACACCCAGAAAAAGAATTCACTATAGGTCAAAGTTTACATTCTTATCAGAAACTTCAGTCTCAAGCAGTCAGGTAGCTCCATGCAGACAGCTCATGCAAAGAATCTGTGTCACCTCCAGTATAATCCAATGTATGTCCTTTAGGAAAGGGCCCTTCCTCCTCCCATCCAGGTGGCACACCTTGAGGTTGAGAAGCTCATTGCCCTGTCACTCCCCTTCTTCCCTCTGGCTGAGGTCTTGTCAACAGATGAATTTGATAAAAATGAGAAATTTAAAATCCGTATTTATTTAACCGTTTCTGTAATTGCAAAAGTGCTTTCCCTGCACATTTAACTGGCAGTGGCTTTCAGACCTGGTGGATGCTTCATCTGGCAACTCTTTTTTTGCCTCACACACTGCTCACGATGCATTGTCCCTAAATTGAGTTGAAATAAAATGAACAGAACCAGTCCAATTCTCCAAGGTTATGGACTCCTGTCTGTGTACTGGACTGTAGCACCAGGTTGCTTTGCACTGCCAGGGGATGTACATTGTGTGCTTGGTTTGGTGCCTGTGCAGCGTGTACTGAGCTCCTGCTGGCTTCTCAGGGAGCTCCTAAGCTGTGGCCAAAGCCAGCTTCACCAGGTACTTCTCCAAAAGAAAAGTTAAATTCTCAGTTCCTTGCAATCTGAAATGTAGCCATTCATGGCACATCTCCAAATCATGGTCAGTTAGTGCTGCTCCTGTTATCCACCATGAGAAAGCTCATCATATGTTGTGCTTTTTTCTGCCATGTACTCACTGACATCTGCAGATGAGATGGCTGCAAGTATGGTGTCTTGGTGAGGGAGAAACAGTTCAGAGGGCCACAGTGGTTATCACAGAAGTTTCATCTGGAAAAGATTTGGACTAGTAAGAAGGAAAAGAAAAAAAGAAAAAGTCCTTTATTTAAAATTAAATACCCAAAAGCATGGCTTTTGGTGAAGAGATGAGTGGGAATCCACTACTTAGTTTCTCAGACATTTCTGCAAAATAGAAGTGTTGCCTGCTGGATCATTTTCTCCATTTCACAGACAGAATGTCAGGTCTTAGCTGAAAAAGGAACACAAATCTTCACATCTTGAAGAACTGGTACACATTCTCTTGCTTTTTCCTGAGCATTGTTCCAGCTCATCTCTAGTCATTCACAGGAATCCATACTATATATTAATAGACAACTTGGCCTTGGAATTTATTTTGCAGGTTGTGTTATTGCCTCATAAACACAGAGATTCTTTAAATTGTCATCAAAATACATCACCATAAAATTACTGAAGCAATAGAAGAAAAAACTTACAGTACTGCTACACCAAATTCTATTTCAAGTATTGTGCTGCTCTTCTGTGAAATTCAGTGTTCTTGCAGAGATCTAACAGCTTTGCCATATTCTTTCACTGATGTAGGTAGTCCAAAAGAAGCAATCACACCTTTAGAAAAAGCTGATTTAATTTCCATGGGACTGTGGGCTCCAATCTGCTAGGACCATCTTAACTCTTTTTAGTGCAGCCAGCACTAACTGCTGTTCTCTGCTACTTTTCACCTTAGACAGACATTTATGGCTGAGTAAAGTGGCTGTAATTTATATCTGAGCAAAGCAGGTCTCTTGATTTGGAGCATTTTCCATGGGTGTAAATGACAAGCCCAAGGCAGCAGCAAATCCAGCCCAGGAGATACAGTTAGTCCTTTTCAGGGAGCTGAAACTCTGATTATTGTGATCTGTACTGGGTAGATGTTGCAGGCTGTGTGACACTTTGCAGGAGAGGAGAAGTTTGGTTTTGCTGAGCCAAACAGAGCCTCATTTCCCACACGTGGCATGTGAAGGGAACACCAGGCAGGGATCCCTGTGCTGCCCCAGGTGGGAGCATTTCCACAAGACTTCCTGCACCTCACTTTGAGAAGGGCTTTGGGAACCTCCCAGATGGGCAGACACAGATGATGTTAGGATAGGATCACTGTGATTCTCGGTAAATAAACTCTTGGGAAATGGCAGTACCCAATTAGATGGCAATAAAGATTTTGTTGTTTCAGTTTTATGCATATTTTAAGACAAAATCTGTGATGAACTGCATTGTGTATGCTTGCACCAAAATAAAGAGGATAGCACAGCATATAAATAAGTTTAGCATTGGACCAGTATGTTTTTCAAATTATGACTCACTAACAGAATTTTACAGCAATTTGATTACAATTTTACTGCATGGAGGACTCTTTTGCATCTGTTTCACTGATATCCACCTTATAAATTTTATTTAATTTGTACTGATTTTTCCTGCACTTTCATAAGCAGGCATCACACATCTGAGCACACACAAAAATGATTACTTAAGTGATGATTTTAAAAAATGGATGTACATTAGCACATAAATGATTAATTCTTTTTTGTGAGTACAAGCATCCAGGCTATGGTTGAGTAAAATATTGATGGTACAAAGGAAATGAGCTGTTTCTTAATTTAGTTTTGTTCTGGTAATGTGTAACTAATGTTGTTCCCTTCTAGCAGTATGCATTTAGTGACCCTTTTAAATTTTAATACCTAGTGATAGCTAAACTAATAGTTTCATGGGACATATAAGACGAAATTTTGAAAAGATGCAGGTAGAGTTTACATGCTTTAATTTGAGACTCTGTAAGACATATAACACAAACAGGCACTACAGAAGAACCTAGATAAAGTGTCCACACACAGGCTGGCATTTCACTAGAGAGAAGAAGCTTTTTTTGTACAAGACACATTGAAGGGTAGAGACTTCATTGTCATATTGGTCTCGGGAGGCTGTGGCATATGAATCCCAGTTCATCGAGGCCTGATGCTCCTGTGAGGCACTTGAGAGTGTGGGGATTTCTGAGGCTGGAACAGAATGAGACTGCAGAACTGCTCTTCCCTGTTTACTCTAAACACAGGGGGACTTGAGCACTGAGATTAACCTCTGCTGGACTCCTGCAGCTCCACTCAGAGGTACCTACATTGTGGTTTTTCACTGTTACACAGCTCTTGAGGTCTTTCTGGAAGCTTTTGCCTTGACTACAGCACCCTGAGGTGTTTTCCCACATATTTGCTACTAAATGCCACAGTGGGGAGAAAGGCACTGAAAGCCAAGTGCTGCTCACATGGTCCTGCCCACACCTTCATTGCAGAGCATGGCAGGCCAGGCTCACCCATCCCAAACTTAAACCTGGTGCCAGTAGAGCAGAGCAGGATGGGCTGCAAATCAAATAGAAACCTTTCAAATACTGCATAGATGTGTGTGAGCAGCAAGGTGTGTAAGGACACAGGTTAAGGTAGAGCACAGCTCCAGGCTTTGACATCCTCAGATGGGAATACAACCTTGTTACTCAAGGTTGATATCCAGACTGGATTGCTGGCACTGCCTACCCCCTGCCCATCTGCTGGAATGGCACTTTGCCCACAGCGTGGTGACATGCCAGGTTTCATCTCAAGTAGGTGTCTTCTAACAATGGGTTTAGAAAGCAGCCTGTTGAAGACAGCAACTGACACTTCTTTCTTCAGCAGGCTATTTTTGGAGTGGGAACACTTGCTGGCAGCAAGTGCAAAGGGCCTAAATCAGTTTCTACTAGTCAGCTGCAAAAAAGAAAAATCACATTTGCTACAGAAGGTTTGGGCTAAAAAGTAAAGTGATTGCTTCCATTTGCTCTCGCCGGCTTCACATGAGAATGTTTATTGTGGATACTTAATCCTGCTTTACCAAACTGCATGGCAATTTGCAGGTGAGAAGGGAAAAAGAGGAAGAGGAATAATGTATTGCTTTTCAGACAAGAAAGGGTGCTGCTTTGTTTAATTTTAAGCCATGATCCTTTGATATTTTCCACTGCTGCAATGGATATTATATGGTAATCCTGCCAGGACATTTTATATGTGAGGAAGAGTTTGAGGGTTGGCTCCCCAGGATGACATTTGAAAAGTACAGTTCACATTTTTTTTCTTTTGGCATCTGAAAGAACAGAGGGATCTTCACTCAGTCCCAACAAAAAATCAACAGGCTCTCTGTCATCAGGCCTGTTTGAGAGGTTTTTGAAGATCCTAGGGAAAACACAGACTTAGTCACTGTCAAAAGTTCATGAAGGGGTGTAGATCAGAGAGCAAGTTAATGCACGCAGTTCTCCCGAGTGCCATTCTGGATACAGGATGCCTGAAACGTGGGCAGGGTGTAAAACCACATGGCTTTAAGAGCAGCCCAGATGGCCAGCAACCCCAGGAACACATGCACACGTGCTATCCTGATCCTTCTAGGAAGGATTTTGAATCTAAATTGTCAGCCTGACATCAGTGCCATGACATTACTGATGGGCAGGACTGATAGATGATTCGCTTTGCAGAGAGCTCCTCAATTGGGTCTGTAGTAAGAAGTCATATGGCCTCTTCTGACACGTTCAAAGCTCATCTGAGCTTGAGTCCTGGCAGTGTGATGTGATGTGATGTGGAGTCCAAAGCTGACCACAGCCCTAATCTGCTCTCCAAATCCCCAGTCAGCTGGCTGAGCAGTGAGCAGTCTGCTTTCTCCCCCTTCACTGTCTCCCCCAACTCTGACTCCACTCCATTCCTCCCCTGGCAGTGCAGGGGACTGGCCAGGTGGCAGGGAGCCTGCTAAGCCTGTGCCTTATGCAGCTGGTCTCCACACATGCAGAGTGTTTCTGCATGGTCTGGCTACACCACCGGTGGAGACCTTTCCCTCCCTCTCTGGTTTGGTGCTGAGCTCTTGGCCTGGTGCACATATGTGGGTAATAATGGCAGGGAGAGGGATTACCAACTAGGCATTCTCTGCAGCATGCAAAGTGCATGCACAAAATAAACAATCACTGAGATTCTTCTGAACGTGGGAAGCTATTCAGGCAGCATCTGAAGTACTCAGATAAAATATCCAAGTCTGAAACAGCTTTTGATAAGAAAGCTGAGAATAACCTGTAGTTATCTTTGGCCACTGGACAGTAGAGACTTTGTTATAAAATTATATATTTGCTATAGCATGACTGCTAAAATCCTGGCACCCTATTATGCAACTAATTTTTTTAAAAGTCAAATCTATAAAAGGAGCTGGAAAACTTTGACTGGAACCACAAATACTGTTTCTTCCATTGCTTCCCAAGTAGTGAACCACTTTTCATGCCCTCCTCTTCCCCACAAAGACAGAGAAGAGAGGAGATCTGTAGCTAACAGCGACAGCAGCTATGACTGCATCACTCCAAGCAGCAGAGGGAACAGAGTGCCTGCAGCAGTCTCTGTGATTTGCCAAGAATGGAGATGTCACAGCTTACTCTTTTTTCCAGCTATGTCAGAGAATAGTGTTGGCATTCCTACCTGAGCCTGTTTTTCTAAGTCAAGCACCGTCCAGAGTATTTAGTTATAACTTGATTATTACTGGCTGTTGCTTTGTTGTATGTTTTTGCAATGTTAATTCTTCCAGTATGTGATGCAAATAGGAGATTTTGTAGGATAGACTAGGTGCCATGGCTAATTTATATTGCCTTGGATCCAAAGTGCTTTCTACACTTTTGACCCCACACACCCCCCTCTCCTAGACCAAGCCTCCTCCCTTGACAGCTCCTTTGCATGACTGTTTCCTGCATGAGTTGTCACAGACAATGGTATTTCCCCAGACTCTGTGGAGCTTTGCATCACTCAAGATTAGTGGGCTGACATGCACAGTCATACAAGCAGCTGGCATACTGTGATCAGTGAGACAATGTGGGGCTGAAATGGGCCACCTATCTCATTGTCACCTACTGTCACCTCAAAGGTGAAAATGTGTCATCTTGCATTCTCCAAAGGAAAGCAGTAGGATATGTCCCTGGATCAGTGACTTCTAGACACTGTGCACATTTCAAATGTTGATGGGGGAAGGAGCAACAGTAACTCCAAAGGATCAAACAATCTGCACTCACTTCTGCCTCTTACAGTAGAGAATAGTAGAATAGAGAACATACAGAGAAAATATATAATATATAGAGAATAGTAACTGTGTGTGCTCACTTTCCATAAGTGGAAATTTTTCTTCTGCACAAACATGCAAAGCACAGAACAGAGGAAAGGAAACATTTCATGGATGGCTCTGTTACAGCTACTCAACAGAAAGGATTTTGCAGCCCACAGCCAGCACACAAGAAGGAACTCTGAGGTACATCAAAGCTAGAAGTAATTTTTTTCCAAACAAACAGTACTGTTAGATAAGGCCATAAGTGTTGAAGGACTAATTAAAGGTAATCACCTGTGTCTAAAGAACAGAATATCCTAGGCTGAAGTCAGATACTGAGATGTCAAGGGGCACACACTGAGCAGACACTCAAGGTAATATGCCAAAGGCAGCAGCTCCTGTCATTACTGACTGTGTGTGGGTCATGGACTTTATTGTGTGTGTCACAGAGGTAAAAGTACAGTTTGATCATCTTTCTTCTAACCTAGGATAAGAGTCTACCCTCTTGCTGGAAAGGAATGCCATATGGTAAGGCTTTATTTCAGAATTCATTCAGATACAAATTTGCAAGCAGTTTGTTTACCTTTCTATTCTTAGTAAGTAATGGTATTAACTATTTTCTAAGCACCCTCCCTACCTCATCCAAGGATAATGTCTGTCTGATCCTTTACAACTGTTTCACTGTCACCCAAATGAAGCAGGCTTTTGGCTCCTGAGTCAGTGTTAGGCTGGACAGCTGCTGAGCTGTGACAGCCCAAGGAGCTACCTCAGGCTTGCCCAAGGGGGATTCAGACTGTACTAAATTACATTCTTAGAGACTTATTTAAAGCCTTAATCCGTGGAGTTATATTTGGTGGGCCAGCGAAGGAGCAAGGTTTATGTGTGTCTGTGTGTGTCTGTCTGCACATGCACACATGTCCAATTACTTGCTTTCTGTAATACTAAAACCTCCATGACTATAAAATGTCATCAGCTGCTACCTGTGGACTCACCTTTGTGTAGGATGTGATTGTTTGTGTACAAAGTCAAGCCGATTCATGTTGGATTTTATGGACTCTGGAATGAGTAACACGATACAGATCGCTAGATAAACTGATCTGCTGGTATTTATAACCAGTGAGCAATTGCTTCATCCCTTTGCAAGTTTTCAGATGTGACAGTTACAGTAGAAAGTAGCTTTACTGTAGCTCTGAGCTGTTTGAGAATGTGTATGATTGGCTACATTTCTATGGGAATATTTGATTTACCTTAAAGAAAACATCCATCATGTCTTTGGTCATTCTTACTGATAGGGAGTAATTCTTCTTCTTCTTCTTGGTCAAGTCATAAAACACTTAGAATTCTGAGCCCAGTGAAGTAAATAGACAGATAAAATCATCTGCTCTCATCCTACATTATCTTGTAATTTACACATAAAAAAAGAGTGAAATAATGGAATGTTTTCAGGCCTGTTCCTGTTATGAAGGTCAATGGGTCTCCACAGGACAACAGGGACTCATCACACAGAATCAATTACAGGATTAGGTAATCCCCTAAAATGGGACTGAAAAGTGATTTTGTGTAACAGAAGTTGCTATACATAATATATAAATAGGTAACATTAAGTGTCTTGTCATCTTGTGATTATATGCCATAAACACAGATTTGTTACTAATACATCTTTTCATCTGTCTATGCCTGGAAAAGGCAGCACATTTTACTACGAGTGAAGAAAAGTGTAGGTTAACACTGTGATGGTGAATCTGTACTGAGTAGCAGTATGACAAATGAAATTTTGGAAATTAAAATTGTAGGCTGTGAGGAAGATCACCTATTAATCTTGGAAGTGTGCCATTAAATCTAATTACAGTATTTTGATGATATTACCTTAGATGTTTTGAATTCATTTCTCATCAAAAGATGGGTGCTGTAATACACCAAACTGAAAAGCTAATAATTGTACAGAAAATGGAGTTTGTTTTGCTTTCAGTCATTCCTGCAGACATTTAGAGTGCTGAGGGGAGTGAGCAATACCAGGGCTCTGTACCCAGACCCAAAGGGCACCATTCAGCTCAGCTTTGGTGTTGCCAGCTCTCTGCCCTGTACAGCTGTCCCTCACTGGGATTATTTTACAAGATGATTCTTTTGCAAGGACCAGGAACTAATCATGTTTTACTATTGCAGTGATCTTTGTGTGAAAGTGCCATGGCCAGAACCACTGGCCTGAAAGAGTTGGTTTTCCAAAGTTAAGCCTGATGGGGAGCTTACAGGCAGGAAAGACCAGTTTTACAGGACTGTGCCCAGTTATGTTTATTGCTTGAATCCCTTTTAGTGGCTTTGACATACAGTCATCCGGATTTCACTCCAAGCACATTTCATCCAGATTTCACTCTAGGCACATTTCAAGTTGTAAAATACACGGGACAACACATTGCAAACATTGTGTCTGTGTCTCTTCTGTCTTTGCTGACATGGGGTTCTCGCCACAGCCTCAGCAGAGGAGGAATTTCTGGCTTTCCACTGTCTCAGGTTCTTCTGCACAGACAGGATCCTGCAGGATCCCTGCTGGCTGACCCATGCAGTATACTGACAAAGCTTTAAAAAACTGTTTTCCAATTATTTTTATTCATTACTGGCACATCTCCTCTGCCTCCTCAGAGTACAGATGGGGGAGTGGGAGAGCCAACACATGGAATTTCAGCTGGACCTTTGCCTGAGAGCAGCTATTAGATTTATCACTTAAATATTCAATATAGAGATTGTTCTGTGGGCTTCTCAAGGCAAACTGATGTCAGATGATGGTGGGTGGTCATGAATAACAGTGTGAACCCATTTCTTACATCAGCCAGAAAGCTAAATCACAGGAATGAAAGCACATGCACATGCTGGTCCTTTACAGAGACAGGACAAAGTTGCCAAGTTGGGGTGCACAGCCCAGCATCAGTATTCGCAAAAAAATTATCACTACACCTTCAAGTGACAGGCATACAGCATGAGATTTCTGCACATCCCTCTAAATGAGAAGGAAGATTAGAAAAATATTAAAAAAGGAACAATGATGTTACTAATGGTTGGACTCGATGATCTTAAAGGTCTTTTCTAACCTAAATGATTCTATGTTAAAGTGAATTCTTGACAGTCAGAAATACTTTAAACATGACTCTCAATACAGCACCCAAGAAGATACTATAAAAAGTGTTGGAATTGTTTTCTCTCCTCCCTGTATTTTACAAAATTTTAATTGCTTAAAAGCACCTCCCATAATTTTCTGACAGCTGTCAAGGGTGAAAAGAGGGGTCTTCCATCATTTGGAAAATATGAGAAAATTATCTTCTCTCTTTTAAGCATTATAAAGATCTACCCTCATGTGATACTTTGGATACTATTTACAAGGTAAATTCATTACATCTTTTCTTAAACCTACCCCTCTTTAAATAATACTTGACTTATGAACAATTATTTGTCTGTATCAACACAGCACAGGCTTGTTATATTAGCAATTTGCTATTTTTAGCCACTTGGTGTAAATCATGAGCAACAATGTTCTGAAATGTCTTACTTCTGACTTGCATTGATACTACAAGCTCAGGACTCAAACAAGGAAAATGGTTGGCTCAGCTTTATTGCTTTGCCAGCCAAACACTGGGATTTTCACCGATATTTCCCCTGGCAACGTTTAGGATGATTGAACAGGGATATGATTTGAATGCACTCAAGGCAGATTAAAGACCCATCTTCTCGGGATCTAAATCATGGGGAACGGGGAAGAATAGGGCAACGCCTAAAAAAATGCCCTAAAAAAAGGGCAATACCTTCAGAAGGGATTCATGGAGATGGGGTGCTGAAGCCAGGAATGGTCGGCGTCCCTCTAACAGAGGTAAGCATTAGGAAACATGGAATTCTGCATTGTGCAGGCTGACACCATAATGAGTTATCAGTTTCAGCTTATGTGGCTTTAACCCTGTTCTGCTCATGAGCTGTGAGGCATTACAGCTTGATCTTCCTATTTTCTACATTTATGTTCTTAAAAGTCCAAAGGAGAGAATTCTTCACCAATCGATAGAGATAAAAAGCCTGTTTTTCTTGGAAATTGTCCTACATTTATTCACGTATTATACATGCCTGCCCTGCCCTGTGCAATGGCTCCCAGGATATTGAGAAGACAAGACACATAAAACCAGAGCTGCATGAAAATAACTTTTCTAGGTTGTTAATACGAACAACTATTATCAGGCAGACAAATGTTTACCCTTTCTATGGGAGCATTATTCATTGAATAGCACCTTAAATTGTCCAACTAATTTTATTCACTCATAATAAATAAATTCTATTCTCTTTTACTATCAAACTTAATTACAGTAAAGGTAAGTCATAACATTGCACTTTGTAATTTAGATTTAAGGATAGTGAATATAAAAACTGCATGTGTACTTCATCAGGAATTATGTATCGATCCATATTAAATTACCTACCATTCTTCTACGCAATGCCTTGCACTAGGCAGATGTCTGTAAGCACTGGCAGAAAGGAGGGAGGAAGAAAACATTTAGCTAAAACAAAATGACTCTTAGGGTATAACATCATCACTTCTTGGCACTGCTGTGATTTGACCATCCCCCTGTAAATGACATTTGCTGTTTTTATTGGAAATGACACAGCTTAAATGAACATGTCCTCAAAATATAAGTTTGATATTTCATTCAGAAGCCATTGTGTCCGTGCATTTGCATGCTGAGTCACTGATGGAGCTCTGGCTCAGCCAAGGGGAAACCATCAATTCCATTTCCCTCAGTACTTGGTATTTCCTAGGGATGTGCCATTTGAGCTAACTTTTCCTGAGCTACCATGATCTGAAGGTGGTTTCCCAAACTTGCAAACTGCCCTGCACTTCCTCACCAAATCACCATGTGGCTGAAGTGGTGATGTCAATCAACACACCTACTTGCTGAAATCAGTTCAGCTTTGGTTGTAAACCTGGTGGAGGCATTCAAACAGAATGAAATGTCTGGTTTAAAAACAGTTTAATATTATCTATACTTTAATGAATAAAAAAATCACTGTTATTCTAACAGAGGGTGCTTCTGTTACCAGTATGAAAACACTTTGCTTGTATTTTCAAATTCATGAACAAATGTTGCTCAAGTCTGTAATGCACTTAGAGGGTGAAAAGTCCTTTGGACAGTAGGAATCACCCGTACACCCTACCCATGAGACCAGGTGGGTCTGTTACCACCTGGGACACAGGGACAGTCTCACTGAAGCCAAAGGTGGTCCTCGGGCATTCCTAGCTCTTGGGCTGACACTCAGTCTATTTTATTCTGCCTCTGTACTTTCAGATTCTGTTGATGTGTTTCTTTGGCAAATCAATCATTCTAGGGGTAATTAACATTTAAAAGCCAGGTTTCTTTTAATTCCATTAGTATATTTGTGACAAGAAATGTGTTGGCAGAATCCAAAGGTTAAGAGTTACAATGAAGAACAAGTTTTAGGATAAATGAAAGTTAAGGCCTAAAATAGCCTGACAATACCCCATTAATCTGCACACTATTGACACAATAGTGGTCTGTTGTGTCAGTGAGGATTTAAGAAGCTTTGCAGCACATGTTACTGATAGTTTATCATATCAATAGAAGCCTGCATATATTTGTGTTTAAAAACCTGTGGCTGTGTAATTCCCTGACTGCACACATATTGTAAATGCACATACTTTAAATCCTTCCATAAAGTGGTTTCTAGCCATGCAGCAAATTTTGAAATGATAATAAACTACCATATTTAAGTGTAGACACAAGATATTAGTCTTGGCTGTACCAAAATCCTCTAAAATGCTGTACTTCCAGCTGAAACCCTTTGCCCTACGGGAATGCGATCTGATTCTCAACATTGTGTCACCTGCCTAATTGAAGCAGAAGGAGATTTAAACCATATTAATCTTTCATCCTGATATATGGAAACCTTGAGTCAGCTTGTGGCTCGGAGGTATGGCAGGGAAGAAAGGTCCCTTCCCACAGGCTGCCCTTCTCAGAGCAGAGGAGAGCACGCAGCCACAGCCCAAGCAGTGCCAAGGGCTGGGCATCCGACACCCCCACAGCAGGGACAGCAGAACAACATTGAGGAGTAACTTCTACATGGCAGTCACAAAAGGGGTGTATTGAATGAAAATATGAGTGGCTCTTCCAGTGCTGCAGTCTTCCTGGCTGGCGCTACCATCAGGAGTTTCAAAAGCCAAGGAGCAAATCCCACATTTTTAATGCCCTGGTGTGGGTAGCCTGCACCTAGGCACCATCCATACCCACCATAAATCCCCACCACAGTGGGTCTGCTCCGGGTGTCTCACTTCCAGTGCAAAGGCCACAGAGCTATTCTGTGAAACAAATCCTTCTTTGGGAAGCACTTTCAGCTTTGTTCTCCTGAGGTTGTGATTCGATTCCTAACCAAGCAAGTAGTCTCTGTCGCAGCATTTTCATGTGCCGTGCAAATTTTGATGCTTTTCAGATTAGGGCTGTTCATGAAAAAGAGAAAATAATGTCCTTACACCTTTAACCAGGCAGCAGCTCCTGGGGTGCCACATAGCTGTGCTGTGTTCGCTGTGAGGAAGCCCATAATGATCTTGCCTTTAGCCTGTCACCACTAGGAAACATCAGAGAGAGACAGCCAAGGGGGACTGAGTTGCCAAAAACGTCCTATTCCCATGGCTGGGAGATTTTGTTGGCACCATCTCTAAAGAGAATTTACTATGGGCCAAATCCTGGCGCCCTTACTTAGATGAATCAGTTCTCAAGAGGCAACGCTCCCGCTGTGAGTGGTGCGTGCGTAAAAACCTGCCAGATCAGCCCAAAATACTGCTTGGGAGTATCAAGCACTTCTCTTCCAGAGGGGTAGGAGCGCTGTGGGAAGCAACCAGCCCAAGGCTTTGCTGTGGAGACACTGCTCAGCTAAGGGGCAGGAATCTGGGAACTGCGCATGGAGGAAGGATATATTCCCCAGCAAAAATCTCTGAATTACTTTTACTTGGAGTTTTTCTTATTTCCCATAAAATAAACACAGATGAAACAGTTTGGCAAGTAATCCTTTATTTTTTTTCCCTGTACAGGGGCATCCAAAATACTCCATGGTACTTTAAGCCTTAATTAATTTATCTTTCATGTGAAGAAAAATGAATTAGTGACAGCTATTTCCTGGACTTCATTTCTGGGATTAAACCCTTTGTTTCTGGAATATCTGAAGGGATTTTGGACAGGCATTTAAAAAGATGTCATTTCAAGGACATCCCCCCCAGCACCACACGCGAAGTACTCGTCTGCAAAATCGAGTCTCGTTAGCCCGCAAAATTGCATTGCTCGCAATGACTTTTTCTTCCCAAATAGAAATGAAAATTTCTGTCTTAAGAAGCGAAGGTGGCGTCGACGATGAACAAAACAAATTCTCGATGGCTTCGTCCCAGCTGTTTACCTCCGCGGCCTCGGGGCGGGAGGGGCGGGGGCAGGTTTGCCGAGGTGGGCTGGGAGGGGTACAACTACGGGCGAAGTTTGCCGGAGCTCCGCGCAGCCGGCCGGGGCCGGGGCCGGGGCCGGGGCCGGTGTCGGTGTCGGTGTCGGTGTCGGGGCGGCGCCCGGCGCTGCCCGCGGCGGGGGAGGCGGAGGCGGGGGGGCAGCGCCGGGGCGGTGCCGGTCCGCCCCCGCCCCGCCATGGCGCGACTCGCCGAGCTCCGCCGGCGGCCGCGGGCCGCGCTCCCGCTGCGGTGAGACCGAAAAGTTGTCCGCGGTAGCGGCGGGGCGCGGGCCGGGGGCCGCCGCGGTGCTGGCGGAGGGACGGGCGAGAATAAATCCATTCGCGGGAGGTGGAGGCAGGGGTGGGCTCTGCCGGGCGCGCCTCCCCCGCGCCGCCCCGGCTCCCAGCGCAGCGCCGGGATGGGGCGCCCGGCGGGGGACGGCGGGCGGAGCGGGCCCCGCCGGCGGGCGGCGGCCGCGGGCAGCGGCGCGGCGGCTGCAGGTACCGGGGAGAGCGGCGGGAGCGCGGCGGCGCTGCCGAGCGGAGCGGGCGGGAGCCGCCGCCGGCCGCAGACGGGGCAGCCGGAGCGGAGCTGTCGGGTTTGTCCCCGGCGAAGTCGCCCCGGGGCGCTTGGGGTGAGTTGGAGCTGGCGCCGCGTCGGGGGCCGAGCCGGCCCGGGGCTCGGCGCTGCCGGCGGGGCGGGGAGCCTGGCGAGGCGTGATTTACGGGCTCCCCGGCAGCAGCCGGGCGCTGGGAGGCAGAGGGAGCCGCGTTTCCAGCTCCCCATCAATAATGGATGGAAACAAATACTGGAGTCAGTTCTGAATTATCCCCGTGCCGCGGCAGGGGCAGCTCCCCGCCCGCCCTCCTGCCGAAAACAATGCTCAGGTGCGGAGCGGGGAAACTTTTTTTTTTTTTTTTTTTTTCTGGGGGGGTGGGGGCGTTTCATCACTGCAGAAACCGATACAGCTGCTTTCAAGGAGTAATTAGAAAGGGTTTAAAGCCTTCTTTATTATTTATAAGGATGAATGGAAATGAAAGGTCACACAGATATATCTAGGTGGCTATTACGCCTGTGTTTTAAAGGGTTGTGGGGTGGTTGTGGAAGGTTTTTTGTATGGTTGTTGTGTTTTAGCTTGTGAGTTGAAAAATGCGATTAACTGCTTTAGGTTTATGTTTTGAAAAAATTGTAGTTCCGGTGGAAATCCCACTTGTTAGCATGAATATGGCTAGTCTTAAATTAGTGGGTTTCTGCCAATCTCTCAGTTATTTCTTACTTCTGGTCAAGATTATGTCTGTAGCACAGGCATTAGCCTGTGAGTAATTTGAGCAAAATTCAACCCTCAGTGTGTAAAGTCATTTGTATTTGTGTGTGGCTTAGAATACATTTACTTTTGAGCATAGCAGCAGCAATGATGGTTCATAATGCTCACATATGTGGCACTTGCTGTACAGATGGTATTGTAGCTTATCCATGTACACACACACACACGCTTCACACATAATGTGCAGGAATTACAGCAAACTTCCTCCAGAATACTGTTCAGTGCTCTGTAAATATGTGGCATTTTTTTCCCCCTGGTTATTTCCTTTGGGGGAAAAAAAAAAAAAAAACATGCATCTTTATTGGGATACCTTTGTGCTTGAAGTTGTTGGTCTTACTAATGTTCCCTAAATATTATTTGAAGAAACAGCTTCCTGCTGTCTTAGAGGCGTTTACTGGTGGTCTGTTGCTCTCACATACAAATACTTTCACAGAGAATTTTCTGAGGTTCTCTCCTTTTTCCAAGTCCAACAGGAAGCTCATTGTAAAGCTTTGCAATTACTTTTGTGGCAAAAGAGAATAGACTTTTTTTTCCTGCTTTATTCACGGTATAAAATTCAGTGTACCTCTAAAGTCTATTTCAGTTCCTTTCAGTAAATTAAGCTGTATGGAATCATGTTTAATGTTGTAAGTGACAGGCATATTTTGTTATGTTGGCAGATATTGTATAAACATTTACTCTGGCTTAGATAAAAACAAATTGCCAGCTTAGTGCTCTGATTTCTTCTCTATATAATTATAAACTTCAGCAGTTTTTGTGTTAACTAATATAAAGCTCAGGGTTTTTTTAAATCAGGAAGGAAAAGTTTGTAATAAGAATTTATTAGGATTCTGAATTATGTAGCTCAGATTTGTTTTCAGAAAGGCAGCCAAAAAAGTATAACCCAGAGGCTGTACATTGGTTTATTTAACCAGCTTCTCACTTTCATCTGCACCTTTAGTTACAGTGAACCTTCCTCCCCCATATCCTGCAGTCTGTCACTACCTGTTCTCCTTTATGGTGAGATGCAACAGAGATAACATCATTTTCTAAATGTGCTTTGTGTGATGCAGGAGTGTGTGCCAGGAATACAGTGATGGCCCTGTCAGAGCTCCACAAACCAGCTGTGTGGCTGCGGGTTTTCCCCCCAGCCTCTCGCTCCCTTTGAGCTGGACCATCTGAACGTTTCTGGGAATGGCTGAGCTGAGCTGACTGTTAGAGCAGATATTTTAGCCCTTGGAGCCGCCATAACTTTGCTGTCTATTTATGAAGAGCACATTTGGATAGAATGCTTAATTATAGATGCAATTCACTCGAGGTTGATCTTTGATCCAGTCGGTCCCGTCATGAGAGGTGTGTGAAGGAAAAGTCCACCATGGAAGTTCAGTTCAAAGTGTATGTTAGGCATTTGTAATAATGTATCTTCTGGTCTTACTACAGCTGATCACAGTCAGGTTTCAGTTCTGGTTTTTATGGGTATTAAATTCTTTCAAAACATTAGTGCACTTAACAGAGGACTCAGTATCCCCTGAAGTCAGGTGTAGCCAGTTAGATAGACAGAACCTGCATGGAAATGTTGAAATGCCATGTTTGTTTGTCCTTCTGAAAAACAAAAAGCAATTTGAAATCTGAAATCAAGTGGAGATCAGGGGTGAATATGGTCACTTTTCATCAGGTGTAGAAAAGTGATATGACTGAGACTGTTTCAGTTCTGGGTTTTTTTTGGTAAAACAAAGGAAACCTTTACAATAGCTTCCGTGCCTGTATGAGCTTATGTGGAGGTTACTTGCGTTGCAGTCTCTGATATTTTTCAAGGCTTAGACTGTGTGTTTGCTAACTGAACAGAGGAGATGATGGTTGATTACATACTCATATGTTAAATATACCTCTAACTCCAGATTGATAAAATCAGATACCTTTCCACTTGATAAAGTAACAATTTGCTCCACAAGTAATTAAGAAAAGATGGAATAAGGCATATTACTGGCATTGGGTAGTACAAGGTATTTTCAGTCTTAGCAACTCTGTATGTAATTAAAACAGTTCAAATGTTGCTTTCGTCAAAACTGCTGCTCGAACAGATGATCCCTTCTTATGCATCCGATAAGCTACTGCAGTTACTGTTAAAATCCATCTAAGCCATTTTATTAAGCTGTTATTTGTTCTGTGAATAGCTGCCAGCCCTGAGTTCAAAAGAAAGTGGGTTCTGATTTGTTCCCGTGTCACATGGAAGAGGTGTGCAGCGAGAACAGTGTTACTGCTCTTTCGATGCTGTTTGTGGAGCTCTGTGTGTTGTCTGCCATAGCCTGCTTTCCCTCGTCGTGGCTTGACAGTAATTACAGTACAGCTAATATCAGAATTTGGTTCTGTTTATTCAGACAGGACAACTGTTAAATTGTCCCACTTCCAAAGTCAAATGTTTGTGTTAACCACAGAGATCAAATCTGTAGTGCATATATACAGCGTATGAGTAGTATTGATTTCCCTAACTTTTCTTTTCCATTCGGCTTTTGTTAACTAACCCAGATTAGCATTTTAACAACCCTGAAGTGAACTTCTGCCATTCTCTCTGCTTGGACAGTGTGTGTAGACCATCCATCATCCTGTCCTTGGCCACAACAGGCTACTGGCTCCATAACCATTTGGAGCTACACAGAAACCACCCGACTGTGAACAGCACAGCTGGCTACAGCAATTTTTTCTTCCACGCCACTGGCAGCATTGTCTGGCTATGGTAACTAAAGTTAACATCCAGAACGTGAAGTTTCTTTCATTCTGGCACCCCTGCCCAGCCCCACTGCAGCTCGGTGTGCACACCTGCAGAAGGAAGGGCTGCAAAATAGCTGGGAGGAGTGAGGCAACCGCTGGACTCTTGCTTTTCAAGGCTCCAGTTTGGAGACAGCAACCTGTTGTTTGGAGTGGGATGACATTAACTCTGTCCATAATCGAGAGGGAGCTTCTGGCTGCATCCTGTGTGTGCTCAGTGTGCAGATCGGGGTGAGCTTGGGAAGCGCCAGCTACAGAAACAGAACTTGCCACTTTAACTTAGCCACACAAACTGCCAAGGAGCACAGAAAGAAATGGAGAATTTCGGCTGTGTATTTCACACATTCTTGTAGAAGCCTTTTTAGTTCCACAACGGAAACCATGTGATTTCACAGGATCTGTGCCCAGACTCTAATACTTGCTACAGATGCTTTCCTTGGTTTGTTTTGCAGATCTATGAATGCAATAGGAAAGAAGTTACAGGATTTGTTGTTTTAATTCTGATGTGTACTTTGAATGGCAGATAACCAGCAGGTGAATGTACTTGTGACTCTACGCTAATTTTACTTGTTGAGATTTTTGCATAATTAAATAAATTGGCTAAGCATGGCTGTCTATCATGTGTGAGACACTGCTTTCTTGCTAGAAGAGAACTTTTGCTTTCAAGAGCACAGGAGGTCAAGAAGTATTAGTGGGAAAGGAGGGGTTTGGTGGGAGTGGAGGAGCAAAGAAGTGGTGGTGGAAGAGGAGGAGCAAGGATCTCAGGCAAGCAAGTGACATTTGTTCTGTCCAGAATGGTTACAAACCTTGTAAATGAAATCAGTCCCTGGACAGCTTTGATTTATATTCTCACACAGCAGATTGGCCTTGGTCTACCTGACCTTGGTAACATAACAGAGGTCGTATTTGCACACAGAGACTCTCCGTGCAAAAAGGTTTGTTGTTGCCGTTACTTTTTTTTTTAAACTGTTACATCTAAGAGCCAAATTGCAGCCCAGTTTCTAATTGGATAGGCACTGTGAAAACACAGAATGAAAGGGATGGCTCCTGTTCCCACAGTGGATGGTTTAAAGAAGAGATGGCAGATGGGTACAGTCGGGCAGTGGCCTCTAGAAGCAGGAGAGCCGTGTTGACCTGCATAATCAGCAGCTGTGCTGGTGCACAAGCCACCTAAACATAGCTGAGCTGCGTGTGTCAGGGACGGGGGCACACACGCTTTGGCATCAGAGGCAAAGGGGAGCTTTGAAGAGGGCCTGGGATGAGAATGAGGAGTTAATTGGCAGGTGCCTGCTGGGGGGCTCTTCAAGTGTGTGAGGGACAGCAGGGAGGCAAGCACAGAGTTGCTCATCTAGAAAGGTAACGAGTGAGTGGTGGGGAGCAGCATCACAGACTGGCTGCCCACCAGCGCTGGGAGTGAAACCTCAGAAGAGAAGAGAGCTGATCAGCTGGTCACTCAGCTCAGCTATTACTGCAACAATAGGCTTTTCTTAATGTGAGCTACATAGTTCATCTTTATTTTATCAAATGGTCGTGGCAGCTGGGACTGCTTTCTCAAGCAGTGGTAAAGTACCAGCTCACACCTATGTTGGGTAGGGCCTTCCTCAGAGCTTTACTGTGGTGTGAAACAAAAGGTATTTCCCTCAAGTGCTGCTGCCTGGCTTCCCAGGCGTGTGTAGGGGTGCTGCTGGTGGGCAGGGACTGCAGCACCAGCACAAAGTGTTGCTGCTGTTTCTGTGTCTGTCATGACAGATGCACTTTGGGGTTGAAAGAAAGTCTTCACACTTGTATGTCAAGCCCTTATTTATGCTGTGCCTCCATTTAGGTGCCCCCTTCCTATGTTGTGTGAGCCCCTACGTGTCCCATCGGGCTGTGTAACCGCTGTGTTTTGGGAGACCACAGAGAAGAAAACTGCATATTTAATTTTAAAAAAAGCTCCATGTATAGTTACGGCTGCAGTATTGAAATTTCAGATGGCACCTGAATGTAGCCCAGCGTGAGGGAGCGTGGCTATGCCTCTTGGTGTGATGGTAGCCAAAGCAAGAAAGGGCTGTGTAGGCAATGTGTGTTTCCTGAGCAGTGCAGTCTCAGGAGTGAAACACCAGAGCACTGCCTGGTGGGTCAGGGCCCTGTGGAAACAACTTGAACCAGCCAGCCTGGAAGGCAGGAGAGGGCCCTCTGGCTCTTCAATAGCTGCCCAAGAGCCAGCTTTGGCACCCCTTGCAAATATAGCTCGTTTGTGTATTGCCACCTGGGGACGAGTGCTGAAGAGAAGGGAACAGATAACAGAGGAAAAGCAGTAGTGGGAAAGCTGTCAACAGTGTGTGAACAATGTCCCCAGGTGCCTCATGAAAGGAGTAATAAGGGAGGGGGAAATAATCTTGCAGAGTTGAATGGTTTCCTTCAATTTGCAAACTTCTCTCTGTGACAGTTTCTTTAACCCAGCACGTGTTTATCAAAGATTAACACCGAAAAGCCAGTAATTTGTTTTTGCTCAGTAAATCATATTTTCTTCATAAAGTAAATGTCGTGTGGATATTTTTAGCATTATGTAGTTTTTTTTCCCTTGATGATAACCTCAGACAAAAATAATCAAATCTCATGCTTTAGGGATTAATCTGATTTCCTGCAAGGGTATGGATAGAATTTTTTTTTTTTTTTTTTTTTTTTTTTTTTTTTTTTTTTTTTTTTTTTGTGTTGCATAGCACTATACAGGTTTTACTGTGAGAGTGGATTATGGCTTTTCCTCCCCCTAAAGCATCAGGTTTTCATCCTCACCAAAAACATAACAAACACTGCTCATGGCTGAACAGTGGTCTTCAGCAGCAAGCTGTGCCAGCACAAACCTAAATATTTGGTGCAGATGGGTAAGAAAAATAGACCTGCAGATGAAAATAGTGTGGGGGGTAGGTATGATTATCTTGTCATGTTGTTACACTGGCTAATATTACTAGTGACAACCCAAGGATTTAAGGAAACATTGTAATTGTACTGGGGATCTGGGGAGGCCAACGTGGAAGAGGGAATGGGACAGGCTGTAATAGAAAGCTTTAAAGCCCTAAGTCTCATTCCCTGATTTGGCACAGATTTCCTTCTGACCTTGATTCAAGCACTTGCAGTCCATGTGTTACTGATTTGAATTTTTTTTAATTTTATTTTACTCTGAAAGGTCTGATCTGTGACTTCTCTGTGGCTCACAAGTCAAAATGCCAAAGTATTGTGATGCAAATATTTCCCTGTCTTGCAGAGTGAATGTTATCATGAGGCAATGGAGCCCAAGTAAAACAGAGAGGAGGGAGAGCTGGTGCCCAGCATGGCTGCATCCAGTTGCAAACACTGCCATGGATATGGCACTGCCCGCTTTGCTCTGTGGAAAGTGGGCAGTCCTGTGGTGCAGAGTTCCCCAAATCAACACAAGGATGTGCCCAAGCTTGGGACCCAGAGCAGGGAGAGCCATGGCTACACATTTCACCAGTCCTGTCTCCAGCTCCAGACTGGCAACAAATAGGTGTAGTTTACCTGAGTGCATTTATATCAGTTTAATAACGTCAGCAGACTGCAGGGCCAGGAATCAGCCAGATCAAATGCTGCACTAATACATCTGATTTCTAAATTAAAAAAAACAAAATTTTCACCATTACTCTGTGCTTCTGGTAAGCCAGGTCCCTCCAAGAGACCCTCAGCACAGGCACCTCTCAAAGTGTGTCCCTGTCCCTCTGACCATCCCCCGGGTCTCACAGCATGAGCACCTGTGTTCCCCCCTCCCCTGTGAATATGTATATACATACTTTTACAAATACACACTTGGAGACTACAAAGGCAGCAAATGTGATAATGTGATCCAACTGTTCAGTGCTAGGCTAGAAAGAAGTATTTTTCTGCCATTATGTGAAAATTTAGCGTGACTGGAACAGAGTCTGCATTTGATTAGGCAATTTAAGAAATGGAAGAGACTTCATACTGTAGGGCAGTGCTGCAAAACAATTGCTCGGAACATGTTCTAAAATTGGTTTGCTTTCACCAGATTTCCATGTGTTTCTGCACGACATCTCAAATGAAAGTATGAGCAGTCACGTGGCAAGTGACAACATTTTGGTATTATGGTAAATAAAAGCAGCAGTTTAAACAATTACTCCAAATCCTGAGGAGACTTTGAGATAAAGAAAAAAAAAAAAAAAAACAAACTAAAACCAAGAAAACAAAACTCTCTATTTACTGTAAGCCTGGGAAAGACATTTCATAACACATCCTTTTACTGGCATAGTTAATCTTTAATCCTAACAAGATAATAGTAATTGTTAACTTCGAGCTCAAGGTTCCTCCAGGTTTTCATGCCTGTGTTTTGTACATGTAATTGATGGTGCCCAGGAAAGGGGCAGAGCACATGCTTTGCATATACAAGTAGGTAACTGGGTGGCCAGCTACCAGATTTGTCTGTGCAGAAAAAGCAAGGCTAGTTAAAAACACGTTGTTCCCCAGGCTCTGTAGGCAGTGTTCCTGCAGGCAAGGCTGGCTGACCGTTCCAGCCCTGAGAACGGCACACAGAGAATCCCAGCACAGTGTTTATGATCTTTCACGTGCTTCTTGCCTGTTGAGTCCTCTCCTGTCTGTCCCTTTGCATTTTCCGCAGCCATTTACCTTCTCTCTGAAGTGAGAGCAGTGGCATGCAGCAGCCTTTTCCCCAGCAGCAGCAACTCGAGCCAGCAATGCTCCAGCAAAGCACAGTGATGAGATGCTGGAGGGATGTTTGTAGCAGGGGAGAGTGGTGGGTGGAAAGAAGTGATGCTTTCTGGAGTGAGCTTGACAGCAACATTGTCTGAGGCACAGCCTGTTGAACAGCAGATGTGCCCTTTCCACAGTGCAAATCCCTTTTCTCTCCCTCTGCCCTGCTTGTTGGTGCATACTCCTTCCCCCAAACCTCCCTTCCATTTCAAAACATCCCATTCACTTCATCCAGTAGGCAAACCCTGACCTCCTGGGCTCCAGCCAGGACTCAAATGGGCAGCACTTATCTCAGGATCGGGGCTGCAGCCCTGCTCAGAGGGAAGGCTGCTTACACTGCTCTCTGCAGGGCTGGCAGACAGCAGGCCCGGGGTGCTGCCAGCAACTCCCTTGGCTGTGGCGTCGGCTGGACTTGTGCAAGTTGTGCCTGAGACCTTCATTACTCCTCACCTGCAAGTACTGGTTTCTACCTGTCTCAGAGTTACCTTATCAGATGATGCCTAATCATGCTGAAATGAGTGGCAGTTTTGCTATGTAAATCATGTTCTGCAGGCTTCCAGGAAGAACACTGACTTCCTTCACTTACAGCACTGACCCACACTTGTAGCCAACCCTCCTAGAGGGAGGAAAAGTGATACTTTGGTCTAGGTTTTAGGCTTTTGTTCCAGGCCAAGGAGGCCAGTTTGGGTGTTACTGAATCTGCATCCAAGCCTGTGTGTACTTCAGGAGCTAATTAGGTCTTTGCCATTATGGTTTAAGTGTTCTTCCTAGTTTTCAGGATAAAGTATTTTGGTCTAAAACACATTTATCAAAAGCATCAGACACCTCTGACACAATTGGGAGCTGGAGGTGCTCAGAACTTTACCCTGATGAGCCGCAGCTGCTCTCCCCAGCTTTGCTTTTCTGGGGCTGGGGTCAGGACAGGGGTAGGAGTTCCTGCTACCAGAGCTGCTCATGGCCAGGAATTAATGGAGGATCAGTGCCCAGACTATGGAACAAAGGTCACTGTACTGACATTCTCTGCACCAGTCCGTGGACACCTCCACAAATAAATTCAGTATATCCTAGGGCAGTCCCAGTTGGGCATGAGCAGTTTGAATTAATGAAATGCAGCTCTGTTAAAATGGTGGATCCAGAGCACTGCTTAAGTTAAAGCACCTTGCATTCCATCACTGATAGCCCAGCCCTGGCAAGCTTGCAAGGAAAGCATGTCCTGCAGGAGGTTTGCAGAACAGAACAGATTTGACCATAGATGTGAGCTGAATCAGGTGCAGGACTGTCATGTCACCCTTGTAAGAGAAGGTAGTTAACATTCAGTCTCAAAAATTAACTTAAAATAACTATAATTGAGGCAATCACTTACAGTTTGCTTAGCATTTTATTTCCTTTCCTGCTGAAACTATCTGGTGTTCAAGTAAATTTCTGATCACAGGAGAATTTAGCCCTCAAAGTGCTTCTAATCAACCACTAAACACTTGCATCATTAAAAGTCACCCCAGCCATTTTGCAAGTTCTGTCAACTCGTTCTAGAGCAAGAGGGGTGCGCTTGCTGCAACGTTCAAAGCCTGCAAACAACTGAAGTGTAGCTGGCAGTGCCATAAGCCAATTAAGATGAAAGCTGTGATACTCACTGGTAGGGTTTCATCACTTTAATATTAAACTATCTTTTTTTACTTAGGCATAGATCAAGAGGTGTTAATGCAGAATCCTTAAAAGAAGTCAAGTATTATCTTAAAATAACAGACCTGTTATTTGCACTTTCATGCTCAATTAATATCTCAGCTCTAAATATCCTATTTTTTTTTTCCTCAGCGCTGCAGACTTTAAAGTTGTTATAAAAAGTAAGGATGACTGCATACTGCAAGTTTACATTTGGGTGTACGTTTATAGGAGAGAAAGAGTTTTTATTACCTATCCATTCATACAAAATCATGTCTTATGTTTCTGAAAGGGACTACAAGAATTAAGTACCTTTCTTTCATTATAGCCACAAATACTTTCCTGTGTTATTTGATAATTAGCTGAAACAATCTATCACCAAATTCCACAACATGGATTTATCACATCATAGAAAATCTCTAAGATTTGAATGTACTGTAAACCTTTCTGTCAGGCATTGCCTTCAGGAACTCCATTGAAGTCAGACTTCATTAGAAGAAACATGTACTGGAATGACATTTAAAAGAATTATAAATAAAATCACACTTGCATTGATGCTGGCTGTTGTATCCCTGTTTTGGGAGAACTTACCACGCTATAATGCAATTGCATCATTGGAAAACCTATGTATAGATATGACCTAAAATGGGAATCTAATCCCCTGCCTTTCATATCATAAATACTGATACAGATTTTTAAGGCAAATGTTGCATTCTATGTGGAATACTTTCTGGCTTGTAAGCAAATGACTCATCATACACATTTCACACAGTAAGACATTGAAAAAAAAGACCAAGACAAAAAAATAGAGATAGAAAAAAGAATTGTTGGCTCCTCCTTTAGAGTTTGAAGCCCCTGGGCCATGCTGGTCTTATATTTTGACTCAGGTGGTACAAAAAGGCTCCATTTTCATATTTTGATTACTAAAACACCCTTTTGCCTGGTTCCCCCAGAGTGTGGCTCTGCTCTGGAGTTATTTTATTCTAGTCACAGCAGGGATAAGGTGCTATTCTGGGTGAATGTTCTGGTGCATCTGTGGTTGCCAATGTGTACATTTCTACAAGTCTAGGGCGCCCCTGAAGGCAGCCTGTACCACCTTCATATGTTTTCTTTTGAATGTTTTATCTTCTGAAAGGATTGACCTGGTTGACAAAGCGAAACTGAGCAACACTCTCCCTTTCTGTACTCAGCACTCACTGGTGAGCTGTATTCTCTCTGCAGCTGGCTCAAGAAGTTGAACTTCTCCCACCTGGCAGCAGTTACCATCAGCAAGTAAACTCAGGTGCAAATCCTTAACCCCCTTAAGCAGAGTCACTGCCAGTAGGCTTTTTACTTCATGAAGCCCAGAACTTGAACCCTTTTTAGGTAGTGTTTTTTAACTGCTGTTAAAACTGCTGTAGACCACAAGTGATTTGTACATCAAAAAATAATCCCTGAGGCTTCAGTAAACAGGATTTTTAACCTTTCTACGCTGGTCCTTTGCATCCAAAAGAAGGGGGAGAGGTGCTGAACACAAGTAAGCTCCCATTCAGCCTTTATTTGGGTGCAGGTGGAATCTGTGACTTGCTCTAGCCTGGCCAGTAGATCTTTGTTGCTTGAGTGTTCTTCTGGTTGAAGAGCTTCAAGGCACTGCTTTGGCCAAGGGCTCAGTGCCTGAAGCCACAGGGGTGCCCTGTGCCCCTCAGCAGGACTTGTCTCAGGGGCTCACTGGAAGTTGCTGGGTTTTGCACAAGATCAGCTTTGCTCTGCATCAGGGACTGAAGTCTCAGCTGTAGGCCCTGAGAAACTTGTTGAACATCTGTGAACAAGCAGTAGTAAAATATTTTTTGTTCTGGCTTAATTTTTATTATTAGAGTGTTTCATGCTCAAAATTTCAGAAGGTACCATCTGAGAGACACTGGTCAGTGCCTTTGCACTAATTAGTGCCCTCAGGGAGCCATTTGCATGCAGGAAGAAACAGAGGACAGCAGGGATTTCCTGATTTGCCCAAGTCCAGTCAGCTGGGATTGTGGGAAACCGCATCAACATAAATTGACTAGGCTCAGCATATTATTAATCAATTCTGCCTGGCCCCCCATAACATTATGTCCAACTTGTACTTCCAAGCACAGAGGGGATCCTTGGTCTCACCTAACAGCCCAAGTCTGGTGGAGGAGGAAGGTGATGCAGTCATTTACTCAGCTTTTACTATTGCAACCTTTTCCTCCATTCCTTGCCAAACTCTCCACAAGTGAGCTAACTTTTAGGGTGTATCTTTTGTTCTGACCTGTCGTGAACTTGAGCCTGGATTTACTGTACCGCACTCCTGCCTGTGCTTAGCATTTTGAGAAGCATTTATCGTATTAAGAAGATTTTTAAGATTTTTTTTTTTCAGTAAGTAGAAAATATTGCATCAGTCTGGTTTGAAGCCTTTTTATACGTTGCTTCTCCCCAGCTGGCTGAATGCCCTTTCCCTTCCCCCTTCTCTTTTACGTGGCAGTGCACGGAAAGATGATTGATGGAGCGTCACCAGCACGTTGTCAAAGGCTGGAATAGATTAATGGGCAAGAAACACCAGCCTGTTCCCCTTCATGTGTGATTGTTTGAAGGCAGGCTCATATTTTAACAGGAATTATATCCTGCTTCTCTGGATTCCCCCAATCAGGAATTGAAGGATGGGATTTCTATCTGAGATTGAAGGGTGGCAGCCACAAAGAGCCAGTTTATTACTTGGGACAACTGCCTGCTTCCCATCTGACCAACAGCATCTCCCTGAGGCCTGTTTCAGGCAGGTTGCTCACCTCCTTAACAAGGTGGATTTTTGCCACCAGTTAACATTTACACCTCTAGTTCTTTCTCCTTGCAGACACAACTCATTATGGCATAGGCCACGTGGAGCTCTGATCTGTAACCCGATTTTCACCTGAGGGACACTGGTCAGTGTGCCTGTGCTGCAGGGAAGGAGCACATCTGACCCCAAGCAGCTCAGAATCTTTTAAAAGGCCTTTTTGGTGGTTGGCTTGGGCCACAAAGTCAGCCTTGATCTGTGCCTCTATTCCCCAGCTGCAAAACAAGGATAGCAATATGGTAATTTCCAAACATTACACTTGCCATGGATTGTTTTCTAGCTGAAATGCTAGGAATGCAATTTATAAGAGAAATTAATCAAAGACTGGGCAAGGGAAAATAATCAAACTGAGAGTATTCATGTTTTCTGCATTTTCTTGAAGGTAGACATTGCCAGCATTTCGTAATCAGCTATTTCAGGCCTAACAGATATTTCAGCATTGTTATTTGTAGTCCCCAGTAGTGGCCTCCACTAAAAGGTTTGAATGTGGCAGGAATTACGTCTTTCACACCAGTCTATCTGTGTCTACCAGAAGGCTACACCTGGCTGTCATAAACCCCTGCTCCAAGGGCTAGATGGAGCCCATTTTTCTGATTATCCAGGAAACAGCTGTTCTTCCCAGTTTATTCTCTCTTCAGTGGTTCTGATCTCAAGCCTGTGTCCAACCAGATAAAAGCTGCATTTAAGAGCCTCTTGAAGCAGGTGCATTTTCTTTTTGTATGTAGCTGGAAAGCAGAGCTACTGTTAATATTCTTTTAGTAATTTTGCAAACAAAATAATAAAGAATTCTGTACTTGTTGCCTGGCTGGTGAGAAGTGATTACCTGTGGTTTGCTGATCCAGTGCAGCTCTCTGTCTGCTTTTCTGTCTTGTTGTGACAAAGGTCTGTGCTTCATGTCAGTATTTTCTTTGATAGAGATTTGCAGCAGATGATGTTTAGTTAGAAAAGATAGCTGAACATAACTATTCCTGCCCTGTATGTTCTTGGGGCTCATCTCTGGAGTATCCTGAGATGTTTGGGGAACGTGCGTTTGTTTCTGCTCTGGATGCAGCCTCTGGGGAAACGCATTCTCTGGATTTACATTTACAAAACTTTGCATTCTTTTAGGGAGTTCGATACCCTGCCTGAAATTTGAATCTGTTTGAGAGAACTGATACTTTGTTTACCTGGCATTTCAGTTGTTTCCTGTTTGCTTTTGTGACAGTTTGCTGCATATTGGCCATGATAATCATGACCTAAAAACAAGTTACCCTTTGACAATTGTGACCTAAAAACAAAAATAAATTGCCCTTTTTTCTGCAGCCATTTCCTGGAGTCCAGAAGTCAGCATCTGCCTCTGTAAGGCAGGTTACATGGAAGTTTTGTAATTGTCGCCCCAGTCAATTCTTCCCAGATGGAACACTGGAAGGAAAAGGAAACTTCCTATTACATGCCCTTTCTTGGTACAGGTGGAATTTGTACATTTTGCAAGTTGTGAGCAGTTTGAAGCCGGGCCAGGGTCTCTTTGAGTCATGATGTGGGCCACGAGCAGCCTCACCTTCTACGCTGACTGCTCCCAGCCTAAATGTCTGGGAGAGCTTCTTGCTCTTTGGCAATTTGTATTCATTTCTTCTCCAAGAAAACAAGGCTTCAGGGAAGACTTTTACTAAGCACCTTATAGATGTTACTGTGCACCAACTCAACATGCAGTTTATGTGTCTCCTCTTTCTCTTTCACTGGAAAATGAGTGGGCTGGATATTTGGAGCCTGCTTTTCCTTACAAAAAGCCCAAAAAAAAAAAAAATAAAAGAAGAAGATTGTGTAAGCATTAATGATTTGTTATTGTGTCTAGGAGCCACAGTGCTGCAGGACTTTGCTCTAATGGTGCTTTCACAAGAAAGAACTAATTTGACTAACTTTATTAATTCCAGTTTGTTTTAAGTTTGCTCATTAGTAATTTAACGCAAGATGCTTCAGCTGAAGAGGCCATGTCAGGACAAGGAAGAGCAGAGGGAAAGTGCCAGGAATCATTAGTGTTTATTAACCACTGCACTCATCAATCTTGACTAAGAGCACAGCCCATTCGTTCTGGACTGGTGGTCTGAGATACAGAAATATCATTAACAGTGGAAAATGCTTCTTTCCAGGTCAGTCTGCAATGGGCAGGCATCCAGACAACACCCCCACCCCCATCCCCAAATGTTCAGCTGGTCTCCTCACAGTCCAGCCCAAACTGACAGCTCAGCAGCCTCTGGAAGGTGGAAGCCCTGCCCCTAGCCAGCCATAGTATCAATTAATAAATACAGCATTTTCATCCCCCATAAGCATTACTGAAAGGTTAAGTGTTTTTAAGAAGGGTTTTTTAAATTGCTTTTCAAATTATTAAATGATTAATACTTTTGTGCTTTGCTGGATCAGGTCTGGCACTTTGTGTTGGCAACATATTCTTCTCACTGAAAATCTTGAAACATTAAAATGGAAAGGTTTCTCCTTTTTTTCTGTTTTGACAAAGCGTTTAATTACAAATTTCAGCAACTGCAAGGCACTGAGCTGATGACTCAGAGCTCTGACCTGTGAGTTGGGGCTGAATGAATGCATCCAAAAGGTTGGAGGAGGGAATAATACTACATTTGCCAAGTTTCTAATGAGAAATATGACCCCTGCCCAGTCCACTTGCACTCATTAAGGATCACATTTCAGTTTGAAATGTGTTTTCTTGCATCCTACCCAAATTGCAACTTGAGTGGTTACATTCTGCTCACTAAAATATCCCTGTGGTTTAATTGAAGAAGTTATGTTTCCCTTCCCCTCTTAAAGGCTTTGTTGTATAATGTTGTGGTGCTGTCATGATCTGTGCTGTCTGATCTACAGAGCACACACACACAACCCTCAGGTGAAAGCCGCTGAAGCCTTTGACAGTAGGAAATAGAATAAGGGGGAAGTGGCATCTTGGGAAGGTGGTTCAGCATTGCATCCCCATTTGAGTCTCTTGCCACCCTTGTGAAGTGTCTGATAACGCTGTCACACTGCAGGGGCAGGATTTTGCATTGACTTTGCACATGTTTGAGTCACTGCAAAGGCAGAGCATCAGGTGCCTGCTCCTGGGCATCAGGTCTGTGCCAATGGGCACGTTGGACTGAGCACTGTGATGGCACAGCCTGAAAACAAGCAATGTCATTAAAACACAGCATGGATGTTCAGACACATTGTGTGTGTCATGATGTTTTGTGGATGAGATTTAGGTACTTTATGGGAAAAGGGTTTGTGTTGGATGACATTCAGTGATTGAGGGGATGGAAAGAGATTGCAGTTTAATTAAAATTCTAATCCCAAGTTTGACAATTTTTCTTGCCAGGTCAGCAGCCTGTATGTTCTATTTCTGATTCTGTGAATTAAGTGGGCTGACAGTCATCAGCTTCTTCGGAAATGCCTGTAAATCCAGCTAAAAATTAGGAAACATCAATATGTTTCAGAGCAGCTTCGAGCAGGGCTGTGTCACGCAGCAGTTTCCCATCAGTGTCCCCTGCTGCCAGTGCTCAAATCCGAACTAAACCCCTCTTGTGCAGCAGGAAGTGGCGCCGGTGTCCCCTCACGGCTGTGTCCCTGTTGGCAGGTAGTTGAGCAGTGCTGTCACCTGTCCCCAGCCATGAGGCTCCCCGTGCTCTGTGCCTTGGTGACGCTGCTGAGCCTGTCCCGCTGCCGGGCCGTCAGCTTCCCCGAAGACGAGGACCCCATTAACGTCGTGGACTACCACTGTAAGTAATCTGCATAAAGTGCTGCTAAACACCAGGGAAAAAGTTCTGATGTTGATTTTTTTTTCCCTTGCCCCCCCCACTCCAAGAGAAATTTTTAAGAAATCTGATTCCTTTCAAATTGAAATGTGTTTACTGGCTTTGTGTCTTTAATAGAACACTTAATCATTTTCTTAAAAAAGCAATCAGAAATACAGCAATAACTTCAGGAAAAAGAACATTTGCTGACATTAGCCATCTTTTCCTCATTTATATTCAAGACATTACTCAAGGAATTTAGTTTAAACCCTTCTACACCTAGTATATACAGCTAATCAATGCCATATATTGATTCTTTAGCTCTATAATCCTGAGTGATGGTGTAGCCCATTTTTACTTGCAGATTCAAGGCAATATCCAGTATTTAGAGGACGCCCTTCAGGCAATGAATCTCAGCACAGACTGGACTTCCAACTAATGTTGAAAATTCGAGACACACTCTATATCACTGGCAGGTAATTTTCCTTCACTCAGTTTATTAGATTAAAATTCTTTTCTCTTCTGGTTTTGCATTTATGTGTAAAATTAATTTAGAAAAATGTGCAGAATATGATAAAAATTAGAATTGGGGCAGAATTTCCCAGAGAAATATACCATATCTATGGCCAGTGCATGAAAATTGGATTTGAAGGCTGCAGTTACTGTAGTTAAGCTTAAACCAATGATCAAATGCTCTTTTCCCTCTTTTATATTACTGCCCTGCCTGATAAATACCTCTCTTGATCATTCTAAACTCGGACTGACATGTCAGGGCTGTAGGAAGTGAGGATAACACATTTACATATTTACAGCCCAGGTTAGTCCTCAGCAGAATGGGCAGACAGGGATGGTCAGCTGGACACTGCAGGTGCTATCTCAGGACCACACCAATAAAAATCAAAGCCACCCCATGTTACACGTGAACAACCTTCTCCCATTTACATTAAACACAGAAAATCCATAAGCATTTCGTAGAAGTTGTTGGTCAAACATAACATTCTGAAAATAGACTTAGCTTATCAAATAAAGAGGCACAGAATTAATGAATTTACTTCTGTCTTTTTACTTTGCAAACAGGGACCAGGTTTACACTGTAAATTTAAATGAAGTTCCGAAATCAGAAGTTATCCCAAGCAAGGTGAGTAGATGCCCACTGGAAAGAGAGAGGTGTTTTCTTTCGTTTTAATGGGTTGTTTTAAGAATTTGCTGTGACAGGGAATTCAAATGTTCCTTTCTGGTCTGCTTTAACAGAAATTAACATGGAGATCAAAGCAGCAGGACAGAGAGAACTGTGCTATGAAAGGCAAACATAAAGTAAGTTTAGCACATTATATGACACTAGTATTTATTATATACATGAAGTTTGTGATTAATACATCTTACTCTCTTTTCAGGATGAATGTCATAACTTCATTAAAGTCTTTGTTCCAAGAAATGATGAGATGGTGTTTGTCTGTGGAACAAATGCATTTAACCCTATGTGCAGATACTATCGGGTAAGAGTACTGAAGATGTCATTAATCTGTTACTGGTTTTACTTTACTTTACTGGTTATGCCATAATAAATACATCCACTGTGCCTGGAGAGTGCTTCAAGGTGAAATAAAAACAGACAGAAGCCAGTGTGCTGAATTAAGTTTTGTGGAAAGACAGTGTTTTGCTTTTGTGCCAGTGCACAAAATAGAAATGACACTATCACCCATTTCTTTTTCTTCTCTAGTTGAATACATTAGAGTATGATGGGGAGGAAATTAGTGGTTTGGCAAGATGCCCATTTGATGCCAGACAAACCAATGTCGCCCTCTTTGCTGGTAAGAACTTTTACTTGTAATGAGTCTAAATGATTAATGACACCAAAGGAGACAGAGAGCTTTTACAGCAAGCACAAGAAAGCTAAAGGTGTCATGGTGCCCCTGCTCTTAAATTTTTTAAAGAGCCTCCAAAGGATTAGAAGCTGACCTGTTAATAAATAGGTTACAGCAGTCTGGGGAAGTGTGACAGTAAAGAAATGGGGAAAAATACAGGCTAGTCAGAATTTTCTAGATTATTAAAGGCCTCTTAATACCATGTTTTCAACTCCCATTTTAGATGGAAAATTGTATTCGGCAACAGTAGCAGATTTCCTGGCAAGTGATGCTGTTATTTATCGCAGCATGGGGGATGGATCTGCCTTAAGAACAATAAAGTATGACTCCAAATGGATAAAAGGTAATTTGGGGAGTATTTTCCCATACACATGGCAAATGTAATTTCAGTGGCACAGAAGGTTAGGTTATTCACAGTCAGCCTGGTTTACACATATGCTACAATGTCAGCATATATGAGGCTTTCAGAATATTAAAAAGCTGCATAATGAAAAAAAAAAAAAAAAAAAAAACCCAGACAAAATTTTTGTTAAATCCTTCAACAAATGAATTTGCAGTAACAAAATACTTTAGTTGATATACAGTTTCTGTGGGACCTTGTTACAGTCCATTAGCCAATGCTAAAGACTTCAAGTTCATTTAAACTCCAGTGCACCTGTATTTGGACATCCTAAAGTATCTGGAAGACTGGAGCTCAACTTGGCTGGTTTGGACCTGGGGAGGAGCTGCCAAGTCTCACAGTGTCACTGTGGTGTGCCCACTGAGCAGTTCTTTGAAGTAACTTCTCCTTGCTCTTTCTTACAGAACCACACTTCCTCCATGCCATAGAATATGGGAACTATGTTTATTTCTTCTTCAGAGAAATTGCTGTAGAGCACAACACTCTAGGCAAGGTCAGTATCATCACCGTGAGCGTTGAGTCACAGCAGAAGGAGCTCATCCTAAAACAGCATCAGGAACGAGCACAGTTCATAATATGAAGAAGGACCTAGGACAAAGCTTGCACAGTTTTACCACGGTTATAATTTACAGGGATGGGAGAAAAAGAGAACTAGAGCAGTGCATTCTTCAACCAAAAAGCTGTTTCTGTTCTCCAGGCCTCGCTGTTAGTGAGCTTACTACAGGTGTCTTTCAATGTGCTGTTGCCTTAGTGCTGCTGTTGCCTTAACTCTTACGCCAAGTACTGGAAAAGCTGAGGGTGTTTTCATGCTTATTAAAGAAACAAAAGAAAACAACACAAAAGGAGAGCTTCAAAGAAGTTTCTCTAATGTCCCTGGATATTGAATAATTCAGTCATGCCAGTACAGAGTATAATACTCATGCCTCACCATGGAACGATATTCTACAATAAATTATTAAATCCCTTACACATGGTTAATTAAAGTCTTTAAATCTCACTAACAATATGATTTTGAAGGTGAAAAGGGTGGGAGCAAACTGTGGAGATGCATTTGCTTGGTGATACATTAAGATGCCTGTGCACTGCAAGCTGAACACCATTTGCTTTCATCTTCTCTGTGCAGATAAATGGCAGCTTCCTGTTAACAACATTATCTTGGTGTTTTATTAAGAGCTCAGAAACAAGCACTGTTTCCCTTGCATCTCTCAAGCCTCTCTCCCTTCTTCCTTCTTTTTTTCTTTCACAGGCTGTGTATTCCCGTGTGGCACGCATCTGCAAAAATGACATGGGAGGCTCCCAAAGGGTCCTGGAGAAGCACTGGACATCCTTTCTGAAAGCTCGGCTCAACTGCTCAGTTCCTGGGGATTCATTCTTCTACTTTGATGTTCTGCAGTCTATCACAGACATAATAGAAATCAATGGAGTGCCCACCGTTGTGGGTGTATTCACCACACAGCTCAACAGGTAAGAGATGAGCAACCTTTCATCAAAGGCAGGTCTCAGGTTCTCTCTTACACTGAGATTGGTGCCATTGTAATCTGAGTTCTTGAAACTGTTTTTTGAATTTTACAGCATCCCTGGTTCAGCAGTGTGTGCTTTTAGCATGGATGACATTGAGAAAGTCTTCAAAGGGAGATTTAAAGAACAAAAGACTCCTGACTCTGTTTGGACAGCTGTACCTGAAGACAAAGTACCAAAGCCAAGGTAAAAGGTTCTTTCTCGTGATGTCATAACATTGTCCCTGTAAAGAGCTACCTTAAATCAGCTGCACTCTTGAGTGCCTTGCTGGGTAAAACCCAAAGCAGAGCTTGATGCTTCAGCCATAAGGATGCTCATTAACCGGCTGCCTTCTCTCATTAACTAAAATACCAAGAGGAAAACAATATTGTTCTCATTCCAGACCTGGCTGCTGTGCAAAACATGGCCTAGCAGAGGCTTACAAAACCTCCATTGATTTCCCAGACGAAACGCTCTCCTTCATCAAATCTCATCCGTTGATGGACTCAGCTGTTCCCTCAGTCACTGAGGAGCCCTGGTTTACCAAAACACGTGTCAGGTATGACAGTTCAAAAGTAACACCTGTGAAAAGGAAAACAGGACAACTTGCTGTTAATGATGTGCCTTCTGGTCTTGCTAGATACAGATTGACAGCAATTGCTGTAGACCACGCTGCTGGACCATACCAGAACTACACAGTCATATTTGTTGGCTCTGAAGCAGGAGTAGTACTTAAAATCTTGGCAAAGACCAGGCCTTTTTCTTTGAATGACAGCATATTACTGGAAGAGATTGAAGCATATAATCATGCAAAGTAAGTATTACCAGAACATCTAAGCTCTTCATCTAGTCCTTGGTACCTAGCTAAAAAAGATTATGGTAAACTAGCTCATTACAACCAACATCACCACTTGTTTGTCATTTCATCGTGTTCCTCATGTTGAATAACCTGAAAGTATTTGGTCACTTGCCATTTTGCATGGGTTGAATGAACAACCTAATTCCACTCCAGTGACGTCAGTGACACGGTCTAATTCTCCCACAAATACTTCTGAAACGTCAGAAGTACTTGGTGATGTTAAAAAGAAATTATCTGTGCTTATCTTGAGGGTTGCTCAAGAGTGGCTGATAGTGTATAACCTGTATCTGATAATTTAAACTTGCTTATTTCTCGGCACAAAGAATTTGGGAGTGGAAGCATTCCAATTAGACTCTACAGCCATCCAATACAGGATTCCTCCTCTGTTCTCTCATGATACTTATGCTGACTGAGAGAACAAAGAAAATGGATTTGAATTTTTTTTTTCCTACATAGTTCAGTGAACTTCTCACCTAGCTGTTAGCAGGAGCCAGAAGCCAGCATTTGATAGCTCAGAGGTTTGTTTAGCAATGTCTCAGCAAAGAGTAGTAGGTTACATTTATGTATGTGAAAAGTTTCTGTTCTGTAGCTACACAGACAATAAATAGAATGTTTACTGCACAAAGTACTACAGTCACTAACGCAGTGGCCTGCCCTTGTTTTTGCTGACTAGGTGTAATGCAGAAAGCGAGGAGGACAGAAGAGTCATTTCCCTCCAGCTGGACAGAGACCACCATGCTCTGTTCGTGGCATTCTCCAGCTGCATCGTTAGAATTCCCCTGAGTCGGTGTGAGCGTCACGGGTCATGTAAAAAGTACGGCTCCATTCCTGAACCCCCCCTTAAAGCAAGGGCACCAACATTTCCTAGGAAGGAAGTAAAAAATGCATGATTTTCTGGGGTTTTTCTCTTGCAAGGGCATGTATTGCTTCACGGGACCCGTACTGTGGCTGGTTAGACCATGAGGCGTGTGGAAGAGTGACACCAGGCATGCTGTAAGTACTCCTTTTCAAGTTAGCCCAGCATCTCTAAATATGCTTTACACAAGCTCATGCCCTGTGCCTCTTCCCTTGCACACAGTTATTAAATCTCTGGTTTTTTAAAGATTTTTTTCAGTGCACTGTATATGTAAGAGAACAGAATGCTAAGTCTGGCCTAATTCTGGAATCTCTGGGTGAAGAGTGGGAGTTCTCGTGGGGAGTTCTAGATGTGTAGGAGGACAGGCACACCTGTAGGAAGCAGGAGGGCAAGCAATTGCAGCATGCAAACCTGAGCAGCTCCAAGAGGAGAGGACACAGTATCTCCTCCCAGGCATGCTCATGGTCAGGGCACAGGCAATTGCAAATATGAAAGCACTGGATTCACAGTGGGAAGAGCAAGGTTGTGCCTCTGTAGTGGAGCTGGGGTGTTATATATGCATACCAAAGGCATTTTGCACAAATGAAGTCTGTAATATATGGTGCACTAGCAGCTGTATCTTAAAAAGAGGCCTTTGTAGCAGGCCAGTGCAAACATTAACTGGTATAATTGGATGGTTGTATCTAAACCCAAGAGCATGCCCAATGGAGAAGACATGGTATAGTTGTTAGAAAATGGGATTATTTTTCTTCTATTTCCTGGCATAAGCACACAGAGATAGTTTTAAAGCTGGACTATCCTGTACATTTTGTACAATCCTTTGGGCTGTTGTGTATGTTTCCATCTGCTGCTTCCAGGAAAAAAAAAATCTCCATTTGTATCCTTACTAATACTGTTAATTGCAGGTTCTCTTTGTTTGTTTCATACAACCACAGCACTGGAGGATATGTGCAAGATGTCGAATATGGCAACACAGCACAGCTTGGGGACTGCCATGGTAAGGCACAGTCACTGCTGCTCCTTTGGAATGTCTCACCATAGTCTGTGGCCACACCTCACTGTGGATGTTAAATTTCTGATGAGCTTTTCAGTAACATGATGAACACATCACCTGGTGTGACTGTGAATGTTCACAAAGCTGAGCTTTTTAGTCCTGGGTGGCAGTGTTTTTGTCTTTCCTTCACCAGTTTACAGCTATTTGGGGTCTACAGCAAAGTATTGAAGAATTTATTTTTTGTAACCAGTGGTATTTTAGTTTTTATTTTCCATTACTCAGGTTTGAGATCTTTTGCTTTCTTTTTGTTACTTTTTACTGATTACTTGTTCCTTTAATTCTTTTAGAAATTTTGCCTACTACAGCTACACCAGATTACAAAATATTTGGCGACCCAACATCTGGTTAGTTTTTTTTTAATTTTTTTGAATTAATGACCTTTACTTTCCTTCAGTTCAGCATTCTCAGCCCTTTTTTCCCTCCTTTTGCACAGTTGGCAATCCTCCATTTTTGTGCTTTTACTCATGTTCCCACTGATGGTAAAGATAGTCAGACTCTTCTCACTCAGCACTTCACCCTGTGTAGCCGCATGTTAACAGCTCATTATTTATTGAGACATCTTTTATTAAAGAGCCTGATTAACATAGATGACATCTTCACTGCACGAAGTCCACTAAGCTTTACTCTTGATCCCCAGCCATGCGTTTGTGAATGCCCCTCTTGGTCATCTCTAGTCGATGAATGGCAGAACTTCATCATCTTCCTCCTTACCTCTCCTTTTCTCTTTTCCTTCTTTCCCAGCAAGCTTTTAGCACAAATACACATTTTCTAAAATGTGTATTTCTTTATTTTTGAAATGCTTCAAGTAGTTTATGCTAATGGGAAAAAATTTAACATCACGAACTGTGTAGCTGAATGAGAAATTGTGTAGACAAAAGTGGCTTAGAAAAAATGTTGTGCATTGTTGTCAGATGGACTTTTGCATCCTTTTCTCCTCCAGTGATTTTTCTAATAAAGTGTTTACCACCAGCCCCTGGTGTTCAGGGACACCCAGTGCTCTTCTGTTGAACTCAAGAGCAGAACCTGTGTTGACTTCAACAGGAGCAAGACTCAGGCCTTACTTTCCAGTCTTTGCTTTTGGAACTTGGGTCTTTGCTTTCAAACCAAAGGCACATTTCTGACTGACAAATAGGAAAATAATCTATTTGTATGTTAAATTTTTAAGAGTGCAACAAGAACATTATTTGTGGTTTGGTTTCTGACATTTTCACTTCTGTAACTTGACAAGAAGTAACGTTTGAGTCAAATATTTTCCAGATCTATTTACCCACAATGCAAGTTAGACTCACTTAAGGAAACAAAACAAAACTGTCACACAGAAATGCTGCCTGGCTTTATGAGTGTTTATCAACTGAATTTTCGAAGTGATATTTTATGGCACAGATACAATTGAACCTTATTTTCAAGTCCTGAATGCGTGTGCTTTTGAAATACATTTCTCAAGTCTGATCTCGAGCCATAGACTTTCCTGCCTAAACCTACTGGGATGGTGAACACAAAATACTCAAGGGTGCAAATGAGACTGGACTGAAAACCCAATTTTATGAGTTTCCTCCTCTGTGCATTTTCATGTAGGCTGTGGTGGGTCTGTTCAGCAAACATATTACAGAGGAGCCAGAATCTCTGCAGGATTGTTCCTTAGGAGCCATTACAAAATAGGGGTTAAAAACATTCATTTTATCCCCACCTGCAGAAATGGCTCATTCAGCAGTTCCTGGTACACCATAATAGCAGTAATGGAGCTGATCTGGTTTCTCAGGCATAACCTGTCATGAGTGTGCATTGTTCCAAGTAACTTCTTTTCTTTTGAAGATGTTTAAAAGGCAGCCAAGTATGTTGTCTCCAGTGAAGAATATAGCAATTAAGTTGACTAAGTTGTGCTTTTCACCCCCACAGTTGCTTACTTTAACTTTTGCACTGCTTTCACAGTTGACTTCTCTGGCTTTTTGGCTAGCAGCTGTTGAAGTGTAAATGTACTATTTTCATACTTCCAGTTTTGAAGTAATTGAATTTAATCAGCCATCTGTACTTCTGCAGCGTGTAGAGGGGGGGGGGGTCACATTTTGCTCTGACATGTAACTCCCATAAAATACTGTGTCCAGCTATAGCTTAGATGTGCCATGAAACACATTAATAAAAATCTGTTTGCCACCACAGACATGGAGTTCTCCTCAGCTTCCATTACCACAATGGCAAGTATCCCAGTTATATCACCTAAAGTGATTGGTTCCTGGAAACCTAAAGTGACTGGCTCTCGGAAATTTGTAGTTCAAGATGACCCAAACACTTCTGATTATTCTGATCCATTATCAGGTGTCCCAAAGGGTAAGGCCTTACCAGGGAATACATTGCAGCTGAATGGAAACCTGATAGTCTCAGCATTGTCTAAGGCTTAAGTTAAATGTAACAGCTATGATTGTTGGGCTCTATTTTACACCCATTTCCTGTGAATATGCAGACAGTGCAATCATGTTTTTCATACCTACTTATCCCATGGGCAAAGTGCTGCTTAGAGCTTATAATGGGAAACACAGATACTACACTCAGCTTTTTAATCCTGGAGTGGTCCAAAACTCCCATTGAAATCAATGGCAGTTCTGGATACATTAAAAAAATTACTTTCCACACCTCTGTTAAATCTTAAACTGTTTAAGCAGTAACTTAAACACTGGCTTAGACTGTTAGTCCTCATGAATGGTTGCTTATGTTTTGGGTTTTTTTCATTTGGGTTGGGGGTGGTGGCAGTAAAACAGAACACAAAGCAGAGCTCCATGAGATATCCATGTGTTAAATGGGGCCTATCCCAACCTCTGCTTGCCTAGAATATCGTCTTGATCAAGGGTTAGAGTAAAAAAGTGCTCTTTAATTTTCATCCTCTGGATATGAGCATCAGTTTAGAGATGATCTCAGTACATAGTGAGACATCCAGAGGTTTTAAGCTGAACACAAGAAACCTATTCTGCCTGTAGTTCATCTTTCTCTAGATATTCTTTCAGCTAAGTGAGCCTTTGATTAGGCTCTTATGGCAACTGAGACTTTAATTCAATAGGACTACTGCAGTCAACCTCAGGATTGAGAAGCTTCCAATCCCCTAACCAAAGCTTAACACAAGTCTCAGTGCATAGCACAGCAAGGTGACAGACATGTTTGCACAATTCTGTATTTACTGAAAAAATCTCACCAGCCAAAAACCATTTCTGTTTTATTACCATTCACCAAAACATATCAGGTTTCCTATCAGCCATTATGGCCGTGCATTTGTCATTTTAATTTGTTGCAGTTATTTTCTGTTTGCTTTAAGTTTTTATTATCATCTGCTCTTGGTTCTCAGTCACATTTTGTGTCATAGCTATTTAGTGAACTTTACTCATGTTTTCGTTCTGCTTCTGCACAGTGCCATTAAATCCTGTAACCCTGAACATTAACAAGATTCAAAGGCCTTGCCTCTAACAAAAAGTGGCTCTGTTCCTTCCCTCTTGCTCTTTCATTTTAACATCTCTTGGGATAGCAACAGAATTACTTTCATTAAAAACTAACATTGTCTTAGCTGCAAGATGTCTGTGGTTGCTTTAAAAAATCTAAAAAAAAAAAAAATCAAAGGGAGCTTGTTAATACCCAAATAAAAAAATTAATCAAATATTAAATTTCTTGGTCTAAGCGAAAAAGTTTCTAAGTTTTAACATTCTCTAATAATTTAACCTAAGTTGTTTTTATAATGTTATGCAAGTATTTATGTTTGTTATTGGTAAAAAATAAAAAACAGTGCTCTAGCAGGATCATATTATCTTCAAACTTGGACATGTATAATGAGTACAGGTGTGCCACTCCAGGACTAGCAGCCTGGGAGTGGAGGAGTTTACAAGTTTTCTACTGTATTCCATTAGCGTGGCTGTAACAATGCAGTATATATGTTATACATTTTTACACAACATTTGCATAATCTTGTCTCTCCTTTGATACTGATTTATGAGTTGGGCAGGAAAGTGAGAGAGAAATCCATCCATGAGTTATTAATTGCTGTCTGGCCAGTAGCACCTTCTAACCTCAATTTTCCAGCAGAAATCATTAATGTTAATAACATAAGGCCCCTATTTGTGAGCCTTAAAAGAAATTTGGGGACAGGCTAAACAAAACATAATATAAGGAGAGGAGCTGCGACAAGCGTTCCTCATTATCAGAGAAAATGGACAGTCTTCATTTAGTCTTGTCGGTGCACACACAGTTATTTTATAATTTCTATAAAATTATTTGCATTCACCAGTGGAGTAGATTGCAGGATCCTACTGAGTTACACCAACACCACAGCCAGAGCACTTAAAAACACTGAATAGACACTTCCATGAGGAAGGGTGCCTTCTTCTGAAATGTGTCAGTATGAAATACCTGTGGATTTATGATCTCCTGCCTGTCTTTTTGCAGGTGTGAGGTGGGAAGTACAATCAGGAGAGTCCAACCAAATGGTACATATGAATGTCCTAATCACTTGTGTCTTTGCCGCTTTTGTCCTGGGAGCCTTTATTGCGGGAGTGGCCGTTTACTGTTACCGGGATATATTTGTGCGGAAGTCCAGGAAAATCCACAAAGATGCAGAATCGGCTCAGTCCTGCACTGACTCCAGTGGGAGCTTTGCCAAATTGAATGGGCTGTTTGACAGTCCTGTCAAGGAGTATCAGCAGAACATTGATTCACCCAAACTGTACACAAACCTGCTGACCAGCAGAAAGGAATTGCCTCCAAACGGTGATACCAAGTCCATGATGATGGACCACAGGGGACAGCCTCCAGAATTAGCTGCACTTCCAACTCCAGAATCTACTCCAGTTCTTCAACAAAAGACTCTGCAGGCTATGAAAAGTCAGTCGGACAAAGCGCATGGTAACCTCAATGCTTCGCGAAAGGAAGCCCCACTAAAAAGCCCTCAGTTTTTTCCTTCTAGTCCTCCACCCCACTCTCCTCTAAGTCATGGACATATTCCCAGTGCTATTGTTCTTCCCAATGCTACCCATGACTACAACACATCTTTCTCAAATTCTAATGCGCACAAGGCAGACAAAAAGATGCAACATATTGATCATCCCCTTACAAAATCATCCAGCAAAAGAGACCATAGGAGATCAGTTGATTCCAGGAACACCCTGAATGATTTTCTGAAACACTTAAATGAAACTACTAATAATCCCAAAGCAATTATGGGAGATATTCAAGTGGCCCACCAGACTTTAATGCTGGATCCAATGGGCAATATGTCTGAGATCCCACCTAAGGTTCCCAACAGGGAGGCATCTTTATACTCTCCTCCATCGACTCTGCCGAGAAACAGTCCCACAAAACGAGTGGATGTTCCCACCACTCCTGCAGTACCAATGACCTCTTTGGAAAGGCAGAGGGGTTATCACAAAAATTCTTCACAGAGGCACTCAATATCTGCCCTTCCTAAAAATTTGAACTCACCAAATGGTGTTTTGTTATCCAGACAGCCAAGTATTAATCGTGGGGGGTACATGGCTCCCACAGCAGGCACTAAGATGGACTACATGCAAGGGACGCCTGTCACCGTTCACCTCCAGCCTTCCTTGTCTAGGCAAAGCAGCTACACGAGCAATGGCACCCTGCCTCGCACAGGAATAAAGAGGACACCCTCCCTAAAACCCGACGTGCCACCAAAACCCTCATTCGTCCCTCAGACAACATCAGTCAGACCACTGAACAAATACAGCTACTAGGACATGTCTGTGCTAAAATGAGTGTGGCACTGACCTGTACAGGTTGTGAAATGATGTTGTGGTAGACACATAAGGCAGAGACTTGCTTGTTACTAAGGAGAACAAAGTGGCCAAAGAAACTGTCTTTACTTGAGCAACATCTGTGTCTTGCCACATGTAGCTGTAGCAAGACTTCGTGTACTTGCTACGAGCAAACACAAAAAAAAACAAAGGAAAGTGCTGGTCATTACATTTCTTTTGTTTGGAGCTAAGGAGACATGTAGCACAATGGGGTGGGGGCTACGTTACTGTTCTAAATAGCTAAACAACAGTTGTTGGGAAAAATCAGTAAGCAAATACTTGAAAAAATGGGTTCCATTTTAGACTGCCATTAAGTGTGGTCATTCCCATTAAATGTGAACATTTTACTATGTATGCATTCACCTTGCCTCTTGCACAAATGTCAGAAAACGGTAATGTCTCAATGAATAGCTGGGTTAATAATCAATTTGCTGGAATTAAGTCTCTGGCCCAACTGTAGCATTATTTTTTTCTCTCCATGTGTGTGGCATTTTGTTTTTGCCACAGATAAAGCTGTGCGTGTGTTTGGATGTGTGTGTGTACTGTACACACTAGGATGTACTTAGATTCCCATTGCATCTTTTATGCTATGGAATTGTTTACATTGAGCATGACTGAACAAACAGATCACTCTGCCTTCTGCAGCCCGCTGGGCTCAGCTCGGAGCCAGCTATGGATGAACTGCGCATCTCTGACAGCCCTCTGAGGGGAACGCCTGGATGAAAGTCACCCAGTCAAAGAGTGCAGATATGTTTAATTCTTCATAACTGTTATGCTGCTATTGATTCAGAGCTGTGCATTTCAAATCTAGTGTTTTGGGCTGGAACGGGGGAGTTTTACTGTGTTTCCACAGTGCCTCCATCCAAAACCTGGCCACTGTGAACTTGAGCCCCTGTACTTCTTACTGAGGGCAGCTAATAGTCAGTTCACTTGGCAAATGCCTGTGTAACTGGAGAAGGTCACGTTTTTGTTGCATTTAATAACGCCCTACACACTGATAGACTCTTGTCAATAAAAAAGGAGAAACATTAATTGGCCTGGCAGAAGCAGTCTGTGAAAACTCAACAGTAGTGCAATCAATTTGTTTTTGTTGTGTAAAGTAAGGTTTGTTTTTTTCCAAAGTCATGCAGGTAATGACAATATTCTGTAAATATTATGTGTGAGTTTACCTGAATCTGTGCATTTTGTGCCTTATTCATGCAAATGATAAAAGTACTAAAAAAAAAAAAATTAAATCTGTCAAGTGTTCTCACCATAGCACATATCCTCCCGAGTGCCAGTTGTAAAACCTCTCAACAGCACCCGAAAAAAAAAAAAAGATAAAACGCAAGAATAATTAATGGTAACTAAAGGCAGCCTACAATCCAAGAAGACAGCAGCATTAAATCACCTTACCATGATAAACATTCCACTCCAGCTCTCTGAAGGATCAAACAGTTATAATGTGAAATCAAATGAGGTTTCTAGGGTAATGGAACACCTGCTAAAGTTGTGTAAGCTATTTAGTAGGGTTTACAGTATCCACTTGCAGCTGATGTTCAACACAGATGGCTATTTTAGCTTGCAAACTACACACTACCACATTGTTTATTGAACATAACTATAGAAATAACCATGGCAGAGGAATATTCATGAATTAGTGGGACAAATAACTGCAACGGGTTTCAGAGACGGTGGAGATTTATATTATGTGTTCAAAGGAGAGAAAAGGTTAGTCACTAAAAACTGGATCTCTGTTACAGAACAAAGAATAAAGGATAGAAGTAGTCATTTTTTTCTTGTAAGGCTGTAAGGGACATTTATTTCCTGAGACCTCTGGATCCAAAAATCAATGATCTTTCTTCCTAAACACTTCTGTCTTGCAACTAAAACACTACAGATTAATAACTATTAAAATGTACTCAGTTGTCAGAAGACACAAACTGATCCGAATTCACTTTACAAATATTAATACAGACTTGTGTGACCCGGAAGATAAATGTATGTGAACCCTGATAACCTCCTGTAACATTGTGCTGCCTTGTAGATGGTAATGTGAGTTCTCTCAGTATTTATGTTGAAATTTCTAACATTCAACCTAGTCCTTATTCTGTTAATTTAATAATAAAAGATGCTTTATCCATTTGTGCAAAGGTAAACGCAGATTGTATCTTTTTTAATGGTACGGCATAAAAAAAGTAACCCTTAAATGAAGCTGCTCTATTACTATAGAGTACTTTAACATGTATAGATATCTTGTAAACTTGTATTGTGGATGTGTAAATAATACGTTCTTTGGGTTTTTAACACCGCATGTAAAGTCAAAATAAAATATTCCCATGTACTGAGTGTGTAATTTCATTATTAGTGCAGATGTGTTATGGGATTACTGTAGGGGAAAATTTCTGCTTGCCTTCAGCAGCTCTGCGAGGAGGGCACGGAGCCCTCGGCCACTCCCTGGCCTGCAGGACTTGCAGAGGTGGGGTGACACACCAGGGTCCTGTGTGTCCTCTCCAGCCACACTGAGCTCTGTGCCCCTGGGGCAGAGTCTGGGTCTTTCGGTGACTTTCAGCCTTCTGAGGCAAATACAAAAATGAGAGTAACCAGCATGTGGTGGCAGAGCTCAGTACAGAATCGGGGCTGCCCACACAACACCAACACCATGTGCTGAAACTGATCCCTGGAGCTCCATCCAGGTTTCAGCTGGGCTCTAGTTCCTGCAAACCTTTCTTATTAAGGTCAAAAAAATACCAATTTTGTGCAAATACGGTACAGTTTTGAAAGAAGGTAGTGTGTTCCTTCTACAATGTAGATTACAAAAGATAAAGCTAATTCCTGGCTAAATTAATTACTCACATAGCAGGACATTCCTAAATACTTATTAATGCTTAATAATTGAAACTCACATTTCAGGCAGTTAAAGCCCAATAGAAAAATAGATGCTGTATATTTCGTATGTGCCAACATTCCACACAATTTTAAAATAATCAAGGTAATTTAGTATCAGAAAACAAATATAACAGTCTTTTAATTAAAAGTTGATTTTAGATCGTGGATATAAACGATTTTTTACAAGATTATGCTGTCAAGGTATTAATCATTTGAAATTGCTGTGCATGTTATAACACTACAATGGCACCTACTTGTATCTTACAAAAAAAATTCTGAAGGAAAAAGACATATGGTGCTTAAAAAGTTCCGAAGCTATAATGGCTCAATATATATTTTCTAGTACCAGAATTTCTATTTTTTTATTAGTATGGGGTTTTCTTCATTGGATGTCTTTATATATTAAATGAAGCATCAAACACATACAGCTCTCACAACATGCTACTTTCCCACTTTAAAATTAACTCTGCCTTTGACACCAGTGTCAGCCAGTGTGGCTAAAAGCTTTCCCTCCGGAGGGGCTGTGCCTACCTGAGTCATCTTCAGCCAGGCATTAAAGGTCATCATGAGAAAATTACAAATAGCTGTTTTAGTGATGTGTAAATGTGCATCTGCAGCACAAACCCAGGGATATTTTTTGTTCAGAAAATGCCTCTATTTTATCTAAATTGTGTCAAGTGACCATTTTCTGGAGTTCCATGGTTTGGTCTGTATTGAACCAGCCTTTCCTTAACCAGTGATGTGGTGGCTGGATGGGTGTAGCCAGACCATCATCCCCCCAACATGCTCTGTTGGACTACATGGTGCATGCAAACACCACGTTTTATTTATTTATTTTTATTTTTAAATACATGCAAATAAATATTAAGAATTTGTTAGAAAAATAAGCACAAGAAAACACTCCCTTTACTAACAGAGATGGCTTATATCCAATGAGGATGCCAAAGCAGCCACCTACAAAAGCCCCATTCTGAAAGGGAACTTCAGCAATAAGAAAAAGCTTAGCAAGAAAACGGAGTTTTTCTCCTCCAATGCTTTCCTGGGTCAGCCAGTTGGCTTTAAGCATCCTAAGGTCTCTGGTGAAGAACAATCCAAAGCCACAGGTGATAAAGGAGCACATGAAGGGTGCTTGATGTGCCCAGGGTCACCCCTGCAAGGGGAGGTCCCAGCTTTGTGGGATGTGGGGCAGGGCAGCTGTGAACACAGGAGGGAAGAGGAGAGGCTCCTGCTCAGCTCTGCCTTGCTTTGGGTTTTCTAGAAAAAAATAGTTTTGAACAGAACACAGACAAAACACCAAAGGGCTGCAGACCTGTGCTAGTGAGATGATTGCAAGAAAACCAATTTGTAAAGCTGTGAGTAGTTATCTCTATGACTGCACTGCCAGAACAAACCTTTGGCCTTTTAAATTGGGGTCTTAAAGTAATCACAGTAGTTAGAAAAATCAGGATGCCTCTGTCTTAGTGCTGTCTTGCTAATGAATCACTCTGTGACCCTGGGAAGATTATGCAGGGTTTATGCAGTAAAGGCTCCTCAGAATGCAGTGGGTTTAGTGCAGTTGGTATGATCTGTACTGTTTTCTTCTTAATGCTTCCTTCTCTCTCTGTGATTCTGAGCACTAGCAAGGACATTTTGCAGGTAAATAAAGGGAAAGAGAAATACCTTCCCATCTGGGAAAGGTTAGTATTTGCAGGAGTAGGGAAGAGTTGGTTGGTATTTCCCCAGGTGCCTATTAATTTCATGGCATGGAAAAATATTTTTTAAAAATTGATCACAACAAAATACCTCATAAATGCAGCATCTGGACTTCAGCTGGGATGTGCAAGCTTTTCATATAAAAAGTACTACCAGGAGACCAACATACCAAGACTGCACTTGTTGTTCAAATGTCATCATATCACAGTGTGAAAGAGCAAGAAAGCAAAGGATTTGGGAGGAAAAAAAAGCCACATTAAATATTTAATTAGATTCAGCTTTGCTCAGAGAAGTAGAGATTCTCGCCTTTTTATTCAACCCTGCTAAAGTTCAGCTGGTGTGAGGACCTGACTCTGGTCCAGCCATTGCTGCCTGCTTGCAAACACTTTCACAGGCACATTGCATTGGCCCGACACACATCTGAAATTATAATCTGTGCCGAGCTCTCAACTGAGAAACTGTTTCTACTCTGCCTGAAACGAAATTTATTGGAAGCTCTGATTTTATTAGTGCATTCTGAATTCATCTGAGGGCCTGATTTATGGTCTCCTCACTTGCTTTTCTCCGATAGTCACTAATAACTTTTCTGAGCTCTTCTCATTAAAATTGTAACTACATCCCAGCCTGTGTCCTGCAGTGAAGGCTGCTGACCAGACCACAGATGCTAGAGGGTCCCCATGTTTAGGTAAGGATTGAGAATTCCTTGGGCTGCAATGGTGGCACTGCATCGTCCCTACCAGACTGGCGCCTCTGCCCTTCATGTCAGCCAGAAAGAGCGTTGCTTAAGCTCCTGTAAGGGTAGGGGAGAAGAAAATCTACCACATAGACAAGCTGTCCTGGCCATTTTCAGTAATGATCCCCATTTGTCAACATAAAAGGAATTTTGTGACAGAAAAACTTAATGGCCAAAAAAAATAAATCCCAACCCCAAACTGACCTGCACACATCTTGCTGTCTTTGTTTTGAGAATGAGAAGCTGTTTTCCAGGGCAGAGTCTCACTGCACAAAAATGAGCAAAGAATACCAGTTTTCAATGAAGGCCCTTCTGCAGGATCATACCTGGCTGTAATAGCTGTTTTGTAACTTTTTCCAGTAGCTGACCTTAGCCATTGGCAGAGGCAGTCCATGAGCTCAGTGGTTTGCTTCTGCAGCAGTATTGACAGCCTCTAACATATGTCTGTTCCTGCAGAGAAATGGACAGCTGCCTAGTAAGAGAAGAAAGGTGGCAACTGGCTTTTAATTTGGGTCACTTCAAGCACAGGGTGCTTGAATCTTTGATTTACAATACTGGCCTCACATGAGGAAAAAATAATCAGAAGCAGATCAGAGCAGATGAATCATAAAAGCAATGCATAAGCTAGCTGCACCTTCCTTTTCTGCACACTGAAAATCCATGTGATTACTCTGATTTCCTCAGGAATACATGTTGGTCAATTAACAGCCTGAGATTTTTTTTTTTTTTTTTTTTTTTTTTTTTTTTTTTTTTTTTTTTTTGTTAGAGACTAATGGCAAATTTTTATGATCAGGCCATGTTGTATAACTATGAATGGCCATTAGTCACAGGTTATCGTGCCTGGCCAACAATTAGGTGAGAGAGAAGCACTTCCAATATTAATGTGGCGTGCGAGAATTGATTTCTGTGAAAGCTTGTGCATGCAGCTCTAACATTCAGTCTCTGTCACTGCTGCTTGGGTGAAATACTGCCTCCATCGAGGGAGATGGCAGAGCTGCTTAGGGCCAGGCCTTTGCCCTCACTCACTCAGACGTCCCCAGAAAGCAATTGTTAAGGAGGTGTGAGCAAGGCCAAAGCAAAACGGGATGCACATCTGCAGAAAAGCATTTGCAGTCCCCAAGATCATCTCTGGCCACAAGTGTTTGATAGGGATCAAGGCTTCAGGGTAAGAAAAATGTCTCTGTAGGAATTACCTTCTTTTTCTGGTTGTTGGAGAGTATTGCAGCAGGTACTGTCACAGGAACTGAACAGGCTTGCTTGGGCCAGCTGACATTTTGTGTGTGGAATCATCTTGCCATCCCTGGACTGCCGTGTGTGTGGCTGCAAGTCTGCTTTTAAATTCGCTAGCAAATCCCATCAAATATTGGACTCAACTGGGACAGAAGGTGCCAAATGCTGAGCTTCCAGGCACAAGAGAAAAGCCAGGTGAAGGTACCCAGAGACTCATGGAGACTGCTGGGAGGGCACTCCTGGTGCTAACAGAAGCAGAAAAAGGCATCTTGAGTTTGTTTCACTTCTACTGGTAAATCAGGCACATCTAAATATAAAAATCATAAAATCACAGAATGACTGAGGTCGGATGGGACCTCTGAGATCATCTGTTTCAAGCCCCCCTGCTTAAGCAGGGTCACCTGGAGCTACTTAAACATTCAGGAAATCACTACCTACCTGAGCTAGGACCCTGGACTGAATAACAGTAAAAATGATAATTCATCCTTAAAACCCTTTCTAGAAGAACTTTCAGATTAGGCAGGTCTTCTAGCAGACAGGTAAAGTCTTCCTTCTACCCAGACTGAGGGGAGTTTAGATATCCAACCACTCTTTTTATTGCAGCACTTACTTCTCTTTGACAAGCATAGAGTGCACATCTCAAACAGCCCTTCTCTGTTCAGATCCCAGAGGATATCTGCCGATCCTAATGCACAGCGCACCATTCTCCTTGCGAGCCTTTCATCTGAAATGACATCACGATCAAAGGCAAGGTTATACAGAGTGCAACACACTGAGAAAGTCATGTGATATTTCAGAGCTGCTTCATTACTGGGACGAGAGTTCAGAAAGTACTTGAAAATGACATTTTACTATACATGATATGTTCCATATTACAAGCATTCCTTGCTAGTCCCTGCTGCTTCAGTTAAACTGCAGTACTTGGTAAAAGACTGGATTTGCTCTCCCACAGGAACCAAACTCCAGGTAGAATTACTCCCCATACTTTGAAGGAGGGGATACATCTCAAAAGGCCCTAATACAAAAGGTATTCTAGACCAGGAGGGACAAAATATCACATAGGACACAAAGCAAGATCAGTTGTCAAAAATATACTTTTTGTCACATTTCAGTTGAAAACCATTTAGAAACCTGTCATCTCAACTTGATGGCAGGAGGGAGGAGAAAATGTTTGCCCTGAAACTGGTTGACAGAATGGACAGCTTTTTGATGTTGTCTTCTAATAAAATCTTGCACAAATGCCACCCAGCTAACAATGTCAGCAGTTTCTATCTAAATCCAGTACTGGAGCTTTTACACTCCTCCTTGTGTTCTCTGAAACACAGTCTAACTTGCTTTGCACAGAACAATAACTAACCTGTCATGAAGCTGCACTTTACTATTTTAGTAGTTGTTTGGTTTTTCATAAAGTCGTTCCAATGAAGGCTTCTCTCCTAAACTACTCCTTTTTAGGATAATACAGCATCACTCTCCTCTGCTTCAGATGGAAAGTGAGGATCAGAGGAGCTCAGCTTCAAAATGGCAAACTTTACCTTTGTTATACCACCCAGTCTCACCCCCAAGCTTGTCACACCATGAATGACAAGGCAGAACCTTCTCCAGGATGGTTCCCTATTAAGTCCTTCCTATCAAGCATGGGCTCCTTCATCTCATCAGTGTAAATCAAGTATTGACATTTGTCTCTGAAAATTTTCCCAGATCCCCATCAAACACCCATAAGTAGCTTGTCCATAACAGGGTCAGGGAGAGCAGTGGGGCAACAGACCCAAACCAGGGGTCTGAAAGCAAGTTTGGAAAACTGACAGAAACGAGCAGAGGATACGTGTCTAAATGCCACTCGTGCCTTTGAAAATCCCCTCAGCTGTTAGGCCTATTTAATCCTTGCTCTCTGTTCAGACATTAACAAAGACGCCGGCTCTGATGCATAACATTCACCCTGTAGACATGGGGAAGACCCATGGCATCACTGGACAACACACCAAATCCCCTAATCCCAGCCCTACAGACACTGACTAGCTCCTGATGACAACAGAATTTCGACCAATAACCACAGATTTACAAAGCCCCTAATATCTTTTTTAAGAATTTCTCTACTATCCAAGGTTACAGAATCTGTTTCCATTTTGGGGGCTACTTTCCTCGCTGAGTTTTTCTGCTGTCATGGCTGTTGTTTTAAAATAAAGCAATTCTGGAATACTAATAAGTCTATGTGAATTCTTTTCCCCCTAAGATTATTACAAACGTTGACATTAAATGTACTAGCCTGAACTCAGTTTCTGTCTGATTTAATACATTTATGCCAGCCAACCAGCAATTTTTTTTTAAATTAACCCTGGAGGTTAAATGGAAGTTTACTAAAATGAGAATATGTTAAATGAATAATTTCTCTTGCCTTCTTTCAGGAAGTCTCTCTCTTACCCCAATAATCAGTTCAGCTGCAAAGAGATCAATAAGGTCTTTCAATTCAATGAGTAGAAGGCATACATAAAAAGGTTGGTAACAAACCTGATATACTGGAGAAGATATTTCAGCTTTTATGGGTTTTTTTGACACTAAATCTATCTGCTAAAAATTCTTGAGAAAAGGTTACTGCCCATACACTAATATTGCCAAATGGCATAATTTGTTAGCACTGCTTGGGAAGATATCCTGGCATTTATCCACAAACACAAGTCTTGTCTGTTAAATCCTCATTACAGAATAAAACACACTTTTAATCTTAAAGCGTAAAACAGCTTCAGAAGCCAACCATAGTTGGCTCTTCCCGTGCCATAAATGAGCACAGCAGGTTATACTTTCCTAGACTGTAAAATCCCAGTTGAATTCTGCCCTTCCCATGAAGGAGACTCTCACCTAACAGCTCACCAAGCACAGTGTGTACAGCCCAGTACCCTGCACACACCCCCTTGACACTTCTATTAGGGACCCATCTCTACACAGGAAGTGGGTATTGCTCACCTCAGGAGTGGTCACTCACAACAGTTCAGTGCAGATCATGCTTGTGAGCTAAGATTAAATCCACCATGATTTAGTGTCAGTCTCACTGAAGGACATGGAACAGTATAAAACCCTTCAGTTGTATCCTCTTTTGGGCTGTAATTATACCAATAGCTTTAGATCATTAAATGTACCCATCATCATACATCTATCGATCTCAAGCCAAACGTGCAGGCTCCCAGGGAGAAGGAGTGAGTTTTTAAGAGAGTTGAACTGGAACAAGAACTCAATGACAGCATCCATGCAGAGCAGCAGAGCTGAGCTATGCAGCTCCCAGCAGAGCAGCCAGCGTGTTTACATCCACTGCAGGAGGATGTGTTCTGAGAATTTCATGCCGCAGAATCCTCCCTGTGGATTTAAATCCTCAGAGACACAGAAGTCTTGGTTTATTCCTGTGATACTTCAGTAAAACAGAAATCACCTGGCAGATGCTTCTAGTCATGTTTGGCAGGAATTTACTATCACTGGTTCAGTTCTCATCATAGTCTTGAGTTCTCCTCAGTGGCCCCATTTAGTTCTTGTTAAGTAAACACAACTAGCACTCAGGAAAGTGCTCAAAGTAAAGCGCTTTATATGAGGTGCCTGACTGAAATAAGCATTTCAATTAGATTCATTAAGTAAGTTATTACTTGCTAATTGAATAGCAACAGACTGCTAAGGATCACTTACTGAGGTCTAATAAGTATGTAAGAGTGAAATCTACTCTTGATGTAATTCCATCAGCAATAAACTAGTATAATTAGCTTCTTACTAACAAACTTAAATTGTGGGGAATGTTGAGGCAGATAATTGGCACTTTGGAAGATACCTATAGCAAGTTAGTGGGGTATCAATTAACGTACTTATGAAATGTCAGTTTAAACTCTGAACAAATAATTTATACCAATGGGCTTGGGCTACTTACTTAAAAGCTATTTAAACGCTTAAACTTTCATGTTCAGAAAAAAAAATTAAAACAAGTCCTCTCACTGCTGTTTTTAAAAAATTATTACATATGCTTCATTTCCAGGTGCATAACCTATGAATTACCTTCAATAACCATCAGTAAGGACTCTGGGGGTGCTGGCTATAAATCCTGACATGTGAGTGGTTCAAGGACCTATTTTCCCAGGCTGCTGTCTGCTCAGAAGCATGCTTGCCTTTCACCCCTCACTCTCTCACACCATCTGAAGCCTATTTAGCAATCTATTTTCACAAAATTTTGCTTCTAAAGGAGTGTTAATCACCTGAGAAAGAGCTAATCCCTGCTCCCTGCACTTTCAGACTCAACCATCCCAGGACCTCACCTTAGTTTGATCAAATTAGGGTTCATACCCTATGACCGTCAAGTCTCATAAAGAATCTGAGGCACTAAAGCAGCAACTTTTGTCCAGTGATGACATGGAAAGACCTTATGGGATCAATTCCTTCCCCAGGAGCTATTAGATAATGTCTGTGTCATTTGGACCAACCAACATGAGTGAGGGAACAACATAGTAATTGTCTGGTCAGGAGAAGCAGCAACAGAACCAACATTTATGCCTCTAGTCCTGGGACCTTACCACAGCTCCATCTTTTCCTAAATATATTCTCCAGAAATTCTTTGTCTTCATGTTAGAAATTGAAATCTCTCTGCTCTCTGACTTAATATGCAGTTTGGCTGCAGGAAATGAAGCATTTTGCAATGGCACAGTGTGTACGGAACACTGCTGTTTGCATGCAAAGTCTGAGCCCTCAAACCCAACAGAGGCCTTGGGAAGAAGGCAAGAAACTCCCACTTCAGGGAGCAAGGGCATCTCATGGTGGCAGAGGTGTGGACTGGAGCCTCAGTGCAGGTGTTTGCCTGCAGTGAAAGTGGAGGCAGAGGCACGGAGGTGGGAGGATGCCAGGGCAGAAACCAGGCAGGAGAACTGAGGACAGCAGGCAAGAGTCGCCAGCTGGGCACATCAGGGTGTGGAGCAGACCAGGTGGAAGGGAAGGGGAATACAGGACTGGGGTCTGAGCCTGGGTGAGGAGGACAGGAGGGCCAGGAAGCAGGAAGTTATTGGCAAGGGTAGTAGTACTTGCCATTTAAAGGGTATCTGTGCAAACCAATTTTAGAAACTTCTATTTTAAATTGGGTTCACCCTCCCCCTTCCCCACATACAGAAACACACACTGATCCATTATCTATTTAAAAAAAATGTCAGCATATCCTCGTCAGCTAGCTGTGGTTTTTTTTTTTTTTTTTCAGCTATGCCAGCAAAAGCCCTAATGTAGGCACAGATATAATATGAGCAAAAGGGGGAAAAAAACCTTTATTTTTGCCAATACAGCTTCTTTTGCTCAGGCAACTGATACAAGGTATATTTTTGCAGTTTTTTCTTTTCTAGTGTAAGCTTCTGCACTCTGAGTGATTGCACTGTCAGTGCAGTTGTGCACTAGGTTCAAAAAAGGTGTCCACAAGACCTTAAATTGTGTTGGGGAAAGAACAGCACCCAGCACTGTGAAATCCTGTCAGTGCCTGGAGCTCATAGCTATGGATGCAATACAAATACAAAATAATCCAGAATTTCAAGTCCACTATTCCCAAGCTCCAGAGTAATGGCAGCCAAATTTTCCTCATTTCCCAATCTTACCAAGAAGCAGCTTCAGCCCAGTGCAGCACTGCAGGTAATCACTGCCTTCTTAGAGTAAATTATATCCTAAAACTTAGAGCTGGTTCAGTGTCCAGAAGCTGAGAAGTATGAGAAGGACTTTTCTGTTTTGTATGAATGGAACAAAACTTAAGCATCGAGAGGGAAAGGCAATCTCAAATTATAAATAATGCAGAAACTCCAACATACCTTTTAAAGCCTCAGTCCCCTTATAATTTAATGTTTGAAATGCTGTGCTATTCCTTTGGAAGCTTTTCTCTCTCCACTGCTGATGATGGTCCATCTTCTTAGACACTTGAATAATGTCTCTCTTCCTCTTGTAACACCTTTTTTGACTGCTGCTCATGCATAGTAATGCTAATAATCTTGCAGCTTTCAGCAACATTTTTTTTCCTTTAAATGAAAGCCTGTTTTTTTTGCAGGGCTGTTTTGTTCAGTACCTTGTCTCCTGCATGCCCCTTTCACTGCACGGGGTACCTGTGTACATATAAATATCTATTTACTGCTGCCCACTATGAGCTGTTCATGTTCAATTTAGCAGCACGCAGGAGAACAGGACTAATTGATTACCTATATTGTATAAATTTTAGCAAAGCATAAATGATACAGTCAAGATTAGCTTGCCATTATATTCACTATTTTACAAATCTATATGTAAGCATAATCCCTCCCAAAAGAACTTCTACCATCATTAACTAGGGACCTTGTGCATGTGAAATGGACTTGATACCCAGCAAATTATACAGCAGATAATACCATGTGCAGTCAAGTAGAAGGATATATCTTATACAACCTGACAACCACAGAGTTTTACAGTTCTTTCCTTAGAGAAGATGAATTCAGATCCTATCATCTCCTAAATGTAATAATGTAAATATAGACAATAGATAAGTATTAAGCTCATTTGTCAATGGAAACTAGGCAATTCACCTCAGGTCATGAAGCAAGAAAGGACAAGAAAAGCAAACAGAATCCAAAATTTAACTGTTAGTCTGGTCCTATAACTGGTGGGGACCACACTAATGTGCTTTGTGCTTCTAAGTTATTTTTAAGCACCTTCTCAGTCATCATTAAATGTTAAAAGGATCTTGTATCTTTTGGAAAGGGTGCAGTTGAAGATCCTGGCTATTTCCAAAGCTTCCTGAAATAGAAATCCTCACGTGTAAATGGCCAGTATAGAATTACAACTGCATTTTATATAAATAATTCTGGTAGGAAACCTGGACTAAAATCATTCTAATGACTTTGATGCAAGTGCACAGTTGGTCTGTGAACTTGCAGCCACTGCAAAGAGTAATCACATTAATCTGAACACTATTCCAATGGCAGCTGACAACGAAATGAACACCAAAGTAGTCAGCTCTGGCCTCTCCTGCTTATTTAACCAATGTTCCTGCTGCACTTAATATTATCACTGTAAAATCCAGAGAGAACCCTTCTCCTTAAATATAATCTGGAGACAAAGTCATAGGCTGCATTCTCAGAAACAGTCACACACTATTAAAACAGAAGCAAATTATAAACAAGAGCTTAGAATAAAGGTGAACAACACAGACACCTTCAGAACACCGAACATGATTACAGCAAGTGCCATCATTCGCTTTCCCTTTGAGTTGCTGTTAACAAGTAAAGCATTTTACTTGTCTTTGTTTACCAGGAGGACATAAATACTGCATAAACTACATCTTCTTGCCAACTAAGCTTTGTCTGCAGGATGGCAGTTTGTTCTAACTATGCTTTCACTTTCAAAGAGTTGAATGCTCAGTGGCTGAGCAGGAAAAATGTAGAATGCTATATACATGTGAAATGCATTCTTCATTAAATAAGTACTTGAGAAACCTTAAATAACTCAGCTGGAGATTGCCCAAAGGTCTGCACTGCTCATCAGGATCTATCTCCAACAAGTATTTCATGAAACACCTGAATTTGGAGCCTAGATCCTAGCCTAAATAGAGGCTTCCTAGGGGATTTAGAGCCACCCTTCCTAGGAAGAGGATCACAAAAGCTCTCAGGTCTTTCTGAGGTGCAAATGCACTAGTAGACAATCCAACAGTGCCCTGCCTAGGCCTTCTGTGTGTTCTGGCTTCCCTAATTCTTCCCAGAGAAGCCCCTCTTCCTCGTGACTGCCCAGAGCTCTGCAGGCTTCCTTCAAGGAGCTAGCTGCCCCATGCCTTGATGCACTAACACCAAAGCAGCTGGGATTCTGGTGAAATCTTCCTATTCTGGGTACAGCATTGCCAGGCAGGGCTGTATAAACACTTACAGTGCCTACAAGCTTCACAGGGCTACCTGTATGGAATAATTTTATACACAAGAGCTTCAAGATGGCTCTGAATGCCAGCTCAGCCACAGCACTGAGTGGGCTCCTCGTGGATATTCTTGCAGAGCAAACATCGAGTGACAACAGGGGAGGGTTCTTGCATTATTGTGTGCTATTTTGTGGGGATAGAAAAAAAAGCCCCATCTCTCCTTAGCTTCCCACCAGGCAGGCAGGGGGTTTTCAGCCAATTCAGCATGAGCTGATCTAAACTCAACTGTTTCAATCTGCCTATGATTGGCTGGTTCTGCCTCCAGAGCTGCAAGCTGGCTGGAGATCTGGTATTAGAACCTATGGATTGAGAGGAAGGAGGAATAGTTTCTATTGGGTTTGAGCAAAAATGGAGCTGGGCTTATGAAAGAAATTATATCAAAGTTTGTCTGTTAATCAACCCAAGGATGGAATGCCGTGAGTGTATTTGCCTTAGAACAACCTATTTCTGATTTCCCATTTCCTATGGAAGCAAAACAAAAGAAATTATATGCTCCTCTATCTAATACAAACTGGGCTGTACTCCACAGATTGCTGGATGAAAAATTAGCATCAAGTACCAGCATGCAGTGTGTAACATCTGGAACAAAAAAATTATAGAGCCATCTTCATTATATTTTAGAAGAGAAAACTGTAAATTGTAGAAGGTAAAAGAAGAAATTCTAACAGATTGTACATTGTCAGGCACTCATTTCTAGCTGTGGAAAACCTGATAATAAAGCACACTATCACCTCAAAGTTCAGACACCAATAGAAACAAGGCAGCCCCCATGGAGAGCTTCCATGCAATATGGGCTTTCAAAATGGCAGCTCCCCACAGGTAAGAAGCAGTCTGGATGCTTGGAGAAAGTTTGAAAATGTTTAAAGGCTCAAGGTATAGCCTGGACTAAGGTATTCCTTTTTTTGTATCTTTGGGGGACATTTTTCTTGTTTTGTGCATTACATAAAAGAGAGTGAGGACACTTTACTTATAATAATATCCTCGATAAGCATGTATTCTTAGGAGAATAAAGCAAGAATGATTAGAAAGCAAAAACAAAGGAGACAGGAGGAATTCTAGGGACAAAATGTTCTTGACTGGCTGCGGAGGAAAAAAAATCAAGAGCTGCAAAAACAGCAGCCCCTGTTATTTGCAAACACGTACCAAGGAGGCTGAGAATAGATCCAATGACAGCTGCAGCCTAATTGATAGGAGACTCGCCTAACAGGTTGTCAGACTGCTGCGTGGCTTCAGTCCAGGCCACGTTGCTGGAGGCACAATGTTAGAAATACTGACAAACGTTTACTAAAAATAAATAAAAAAATATTCCAGGGCAAAGGGAAATATGGCTCCAAGTGACTACTTGCAAAATTGTGTTAGATCTCTAGGAAAGAGGAAAGTAAGCGGCAAAACATGTGAGAGTCCCCCCAGGGCCTGCAGGACAGACGCAGGCAGCCTGCCAAGGCACTCCAGGATTGTGCTGCCTGTCAGGAACGTTGGCTCTGGGTGTGCTGAGAGCAGCTCTCCACAGAGGCAACAAAAATAACCACCAGATCAGCAAAGAGCACAATCAAGAGAGTTGACTGGCTGCAAAAGAAAATTATATTAGATGTATAGAGATGGATCTGTTTAATGGTAGGAAGGAAACCACAGGGCAAGTCTTCGAGCTCTTTTTTTACTTACCAGGAAAAGGATGTGTGATTTCCTTGGCCAGTAGGAATGGGAAAAACTATGAGAGAGTTGAAAGTGAGTTAGGTGGGCCCTCAGCCCATCTCATGCAACACACTCACAGCCAGTCACATTTGGAAGGGTTTGAATGCAATCAGCTACATGCTAGGACAGAAAGCTTGAAAGAATCCTTGGTCTTGAGCTCCCAAGGCAGCAAGGCATCCAAGCAAGCTGCAGAGCAGAGAGGTGAACAAGAGAAAGCTAAAGCAGAAGGGGGGGAGGGGAAGTGAGAAGCCACATGGATGAAAGCCTGCTAGGACTGTGAAGGCTGCTCTCTTTGAAGGAGATCCAACCTTGGTAAAGCTGAGACTATGTGGGAGGAAAACAATCTTCTGAAGGTAACACCTAGCATTTTAAGAGGCACCTAGGGCAGGAATATTGCTGTGCATGTGTGCACAGAGGAACAGTGGGACATGAGTACACAGTCCCTCTGGATTTACTAGGACTACTGATCAGACAAGTCGATGCCTGAAGAGAACTGAGAAAAACAGCACTGGCTGAGTTCTCCATCTCTCCTTGTTGTCTTGGGATTACTGCACTTGACACTTCTCTGTCAATCTCTGGTGATAATCAACAAATTAACACATTCAGAACTCATTCCCAAAAAAACACTTCATTAATTTCTATAGAAAGGAACTTGGGACCAAGCACTTTCTTTACTTGATCATACCCTGATATTAATTTCTGTCTCTGAGAATGTCCAAAAACATTGTGAAATACCCATAAACAATGTTATGCAGAACTAACCAAGTAATTTGAAATAACAATAAACTCATAAACCTCCCCATCTTCATACACTGCAAAAGAAAGGCAAAATGCAGTCAGGAATAATTTGCTGCTCTCTCCTTTATGGAAAGTGACATTAGGTCTTTATGATCCCTGAATTTAAACTCAGAGGGCACTGAGTTTTTCCACAGCAACATACAGAGATCTAACAGAGGGCCACCATGAAAATCAGTGGAGAAGCTATATGGCTAACAGCTCTCCAGGGTATGTTCAATATATGCTCCTCAACACCGAACAAATCCCTAGGTAGCTAAGGTGAACAAGAAAATTACTCACAAGTCAGGGCAGTCTGGACGAGTGGAGCTCACTGCAGCCAAGGCTGCTGCTACATGACAGTGAGGCACTGGCAGAAATGGGTTTCAGAGGTAGGTTTCTGCAGAAATCTGAAGTCCTAGCCTCCTCATCACAATCTCCCCCTGAAGAGCAACTGCTAGGAAACTCCTTCTCCTTTATTACGTAAATTTGGTAACCATTTCCAGTATGGAAAATAGGGAATAACAAACAAGAAACTCAGAGCAAGAATCATGAAACAAAGTTACTAATAAACGGAGCCAAAATTCTCGAAAGTTTTATGATTGGCAGATACCTGTGCACATACAAATACCCAGTTTATGCATGCTGACAGATCAGAAGACTGTCTGATAATTACAGCAGGAGGTGAGCCTATTTGCAAGCTTCACAATCAAATCACCTCTGGATTGTGCACATTCTGAGAGTATCAAATTAAGAAAATGAAATCACACAAAACTTTGCTACACATTCACAGCACCAAATCTGGCTTAATCTATTAGTTACCTCCTCTGCTGTTAACTTTAATGAAAACCCAGTCCCTCAGCCATGGGGAATATAAAGTTCTGCATCATAAGGCCTAGTACTCAGTACGGTCCAAGGTGCTGTGTGGGAGAGAAGACTGTAGACAGAACCACTATTTCTGTATTGTTTATGAAATAGGCTCCCTGAAGAGCATCCTTGCATCACATTATTGCAAGAATGGTATTACAGCTTTTGCTGGAAAACAAGCATCTCAATTTTTCACATGAAGATTTTTTCCCCCCTTATAAAAGCCTCTTACTTGGACTGGGTGAAATTTAGAAGCATGATCCCCTTATTGACCTTAATAGAAACAAGACTGAGCTCTATAATAAGCTTTTATTTAAGGCAGACAGGCTCTTTTGTACTGTGGTTTTGTAACTTCACTAGACCTTAGAAAGCATTAACTTGTTTTGAATTCGCAACACTACTCCTTAAATAGTGGACTCTCACCCCAGAGAGTAAGGATGCTGGAACACTGACCTCCCGCATCCAGGGACTTTGATCATGACTTTGCATCCCAGAACTGAAGGTCAGGTTTAGATCTCAGCTCAGTATATGAGCACATAGTGGGAGTGAGGAGTTATTTTCTAGGGCACATGAGTCAAATGCTCCATGCTGATAGAGAAAATGGTATGGTTACTGAATGTAAAGGAGTTACTGCTTCTTTACAGCCAGCCCACTTCAACAGAAACCTCTGCAGGAAATAATGTGGAACACTTTCTTACTGAGCAAACTACTGAAAAATCTTGTTTATTGACAGGGAGCAAGAGATGTGAGATAGCAGAGCACAGGAATATGCAAATACAGTTTGGAGTTTTACCATAAAAACATTTTTCTGCTTTTAAATGGAGCAAACTGTAGTTAGTCCATTTCCCCAGACAGTACAATCAGAATTTTTGAAATGCCATTAATTATTCATAAATTGCATCTGTGTCATCCCAAAAAAAACCATCTAGCCACAGTGCTCAAAATTCAAAAAGGGTTTCACGTGTCAGAAGGGGATCCAAAGCCCCATACACCAAACTGCCTGAGCACAGATATGCACATTAGAAGTTCCATCCCTTACTGGAGCATAAATCCTGGGCGAAGCTGCAGGAATCTTCAGCAGGGCTTCAACACTCAAAGTGACACAGCCATCTTCTGTATAGTTTTTTTGAGCTTTCAGGCACTCACCTGAGCTCCTGCTATGCTACAACCAACCAGCATTTGATTCACCTTTCACCTAAAGTGTTTTTTACTCTGCTTTCAGTAGTGTAGTTTATAATTAATTCATAACTCAAGTGATTTGAGTTTCAGTTACCATTATTCAAGGCTGACATACAGCAGGGATTTGCACCACAGGTCAAGGCCATTTGTTGACCATTCCTGACGCTCTCCAACATAGCAACAGAACTGCTCAGGAACATCCTCTTTACAATTTGAGAACTGCAATATCCAACTGTGTTCCTTCAGCAGGTTCACACTTTCTTTTGGCTATGACAGTAAAATTCATCTCTGTGGGATACTACCCAGGACAAAACTGTGCAAAGAACTCCCCAGAGCCACAGTGCCTTACAGCCCCGCTGTCCGTGCTGAACGTATTTCCAGTATTAAATCCAAATCCCAGCATAGATGACAAGAGAACAAAAAATCCAACTCCCTAATATAAACACCCTAAACAGCCCCCAAGTGACTGTTGTTGGGAGGTAATAGATGATGCTATTCACAACAGACAATGATTTCAGGTACTATTTGGAGGAAGGGCAAAAACATTATACAGCAGAGCACTGCTGCCATATCCTACAAGATCATTAGCACAGCGTTCTAGCTTTGTCCTTTAGCACTTTTAGGATCAATTCCTCATGTTTTACTAAAGCAAACAGACCATAAAACTAAGCCCACATCAAGTCCTTACTCACTATCATAAACATTTCCAGGTACACACACTTTCTTCCACCAGAAAGGAAGAAGCCCAGTACTACCAGGGACACCCCAACCAGCAAATCACCCTCTCTGCACACCACTGCAATAGCCTCAAAGAAGGCAATGGGCAATGCTGGATCAGAGCCTTTCTTCATTCTTCCACAGTCCTGTATGCAGTGACTAAAAGTTGCATATTGCCCATCAATGTTTTGGCACTAACTGCAGGGCTGGAGTTGAACAGCTTTTGTTTGGCTACTGTTCACCACTCCCCAGTTAGTGGTTGTCTTAATCATGTGAATAACAGCTGTTTTGTCAAGGAGCATTTTTTAATCACTATCAGTTCAAATAAAGATTTGCTAATCCTTCAAGTCATGCAAAACAGGCAGGTCACAACTGTTTCAGGGAAATCTTTTATACTTACTGCTATCACAAAGGATGCTTTACCTGAATTGTTGGTATTGGAACTCTTACTGTTTAAAATATTCAGCAAGGAACCGTCTTCCTCACAGGTGCTGCAACACCAGAGATTACATGTTGGTTAATAAACTTCAAGTGTCACATAGGAAGATTAAGCATATGTACTAAACATAATTTGTACAGCTTTGGTCTCATAAAGCACACCTAACAGCCCATTAATGATCAAGTTGTCACTATTATTATTTACTGAAAGCAAACACCATGTCATGGCACAAAGGGAAATAAGATCTACTCCTTGCCCCAGTAAGTTAGAAAGATTCAATCACTTGGCTTCAATAAAGAACTCAAAGGGGCTAATGAACAAATGAGTGACACTTGCCATAGACCATGCGTGAAAACATTCAGTGGCAAGAGAGATGCCTTGGAAAGTTGTAAGGCTATGAAAACAGAGGTGTAACCTTCAATACACATTAATCCTAACCAGTTAGACTTAACCTGCCAGTAAGTACCAAGCACTAACAATACAAGAAGCCTGAAACTGTGAGAAGGCAGACAAGCCCTTACCAGTCTGCCTGGTCCAGCTTCCTGGCTTTAAACTCCACCCCGTAAGCCTTTGTGATGGCCCAGGTTGACTGACTTTGAGAGGAGTGCTTGTGGCTTAGGCAGACATTAGATTGCAGGTGAACAGTAGCAATGGCCACAACCACCTAGTTCCCAACAGGATCACCAGCTATTGCTTTTGCTAGGCCCTGTTTCATCAGGATTATTGTGTAAAGGAACAGCATAGAGGGTTAGCAAAGGAAAGATAACCAAGAAATTCAGGTCCTTTCTGCATGACCAGCAACATTTTCTGCCCTGCATGTGTTTTAGTCCCTCACTGGTAAACAAGGGCCACCCTGAAGGACAAAATGCTGTGTGATAACCCAGTGAGCAATCTGTCATTTTGAAGGTGTCTAACAGACTGTATGTTACACAATGTAACATATCCATTTTAACGTGCTAAGTTTAATTTTATTTCAAATGTATGTTTTTTACTGTCTAGCATAACAATATTATTATGGGTCACCCCTTTACCACATGGATTTATTCTATCATTGTATACTACAGTAGCAACTTACTCTGTATAGTATGACAATTATGACTATGTTTCCCAGAAAAATTCCCGAAGAACAAAAATCTGTTAATTATTGAAATTATTTTCTCCATGTGTGTCAATTCACTTAATCCTGTGTACAACTCAGCAAGCTTTAATCCTTCTGCGTATTTCCAATTCAGTTATATCACCCTTTTAGCTACTGCATTTGCTCTTAATAGAAATTTTCCCTTGTGGCTCATTTATATTCAAGAGACTATACAGGTCACCCAGTGCAAATATTTTTGGATCATTGGCGATGTCATTGTCCAGAATCATATTCACTCTATTTCCTCCATTCCCAGAATGAATTTACTAGGTATGGAATGCTGGAAAAAAATTCTTGTTCTCATTTCATATTTTACTGAAGAAGCAAAAGAGAAAATAAATTAAGTCTGATTTGCATGAAATCATGCATTCTGTACCTTAGTGTTGAACAAGAACACAGACATTCTTGGAGTTCTTTCATGTCTGTTGTCTATATTTAATTCATCTCCTTGTCATCTTCTGTTAAATTAAGGGAATGATACATTAAGTTATCAATAACTTAACATCTTCCACTTCATCTGGCTACTAACCCCACCCTAACAACACTGCCTTCCTTCAAGCTGGAGATGCAGCATTTGTCTCTCAGTACTCACAATCCTTAACAACCAAATGCAATTTAACCTGTTGAAAAATCCACAGAAAGAGGGAAAACAGGGAAGCTCATCCTCCCTGTTGGCTTTCCAGCGGAGAGCAACAATACATTTATATTCTGCAGCTCCTGCTTCAGAGGACATTGTGCTCCTTTGCTCTCTGGTGCACTTTGATCCCCCAGGCTGAGCGGTGCCTTCTCAGCCACCTCCAAACTCTGCTGCAGAGATAGCCCCAGACAAGCCTGTCTCCTGGAACTGCCAAGTGACAGATCAAAGCCAGAAAATTGCCCTTGTTTCCAGTGCTGCTTCTGCAGTTAACACTTTGTGCTCTCCCCGCCAGGCACTCGAGAGGCCTCTCTGGCTCCTCCAAGTAAAACCTGGAGCCTGAAATCCTGTGGGTGTGAGAGACAGCCCCAAACATACCCCTAAAGGCCCAACAATCAGATGATGTGCCAAGTTACATGAAATTAGCTCCCTTGTTTCTCTTAAAAGAGACAAAGGAAATGAAAGTCAAGCTGGAAGCGAGGCTGTGTGTACCCCCTATTCCTTATCCGGCCCCTTCTAGACATTATTTACAGCAGCACTGGAAGTGCTGGAGTCTGCCTTTTAGAGCTCACTGAAGAAGGCAGTGGGAACTTTTCCAACGATTCTGTGGCCTTGCTGAAAATTGCTGAGGTTTGGTCTGCGCTCCTTTAAGGCTGCAGTGAGAGTATGAGTGGTGGGACACAAGCTAAACTGAAACTGCTGTTGAAGGAAGGGGTAGGGGAAAGAGACACAACACGAAACTATTCTCAAAGTTGAGAAAATAATAATTAAAAAAAAAAAAAAAAAAAAAAAAACACCAAACACCTTCCAAGCATTTTTTTTTTCAACTTTAAAGAGCAGCTGCAGCTGGAGTGGTGCCCAAACTGTGCAGACTCACACAGGCTGAACATCACAATAACTTTGGGTATTGATGGTTTTAAGACCTGAGGAGCTGGAAGATAGTGTTGCCTATTCCAGCCCCTTAACCCTCAAGCTGGTGCAGAGGCCAAGGAATACCTACTGCCACAAGAGGTACAGGTTTAATCCTTGCACAGCCAGCTGAGCTCTTCATCTTGCACAGACAGGTAACTTGAAAATCCCACAACTCACTGAGCATAGGCTGCTGTGACACAGCATTAAAAACGGACTGGAATGGCTTTGCGGCATTTTTCTAAGTGTGTCAATTCGCCATAGCACTCCCTGTCTCTCCATTCTTTTGTAGCATGCTGGATGAGATGGCTGCCATTACTGCCATGTGCCAAATATCTGTGACCTATCAGAATTAAAACAGCTGCATAAACATAAAATGACAGATAATCACAAGTGCCTGCAATCTTCAGATAAAAGCAACACACAGAATAACAGAACTTTTTAAAATAATATGATTTAAAAATGCAGCTTCTTTTCCCCTGGCACCGCTGCTCAGATGGACAAACTTTACTCAAAGGCAATCTGTTTATTGTGGGTACATATCTGTCCATGCTTTTATTTAAAGAATACTTTGCTCTGCTTGAGTATCATGATTTCACCTCTCCTGTATTAAAAGAGGGGTTGTCTGGTACCACTCTTACCCTGTTGTGAGGGAGAATCCTCAAAAATGGCCATGCAGGAGGAACAACACTGCAAGACTCCAGCTAGCATAACCTTCATTAGCAGATGGATTTGAGGGGCATGTTAATTAAATCACTCCAAGCAAGGATAGAATGACATGATGCTGTGCTGTCACCCAGAGCCTCTTACACCCTAGTGAACCAGGTATCACTAGCACAAGTGTTGCTTGTGTGGGCTTCAGTGAAGAGTTTGATATATATTTTCCTAGTGCAGTCAAACAAACACAAACAGCTTTTCCTGTATTACTCCCTCTGCTTGGAGGATGGTGTGGAAACTTCATCTCCTATTTCCAGAGATATAGGGAGAGAAACAAGGAGGTGAATATCTAGAGAGCTGGCAGAAGTGCAGTAAGAGGAAATAAAAGCAAGCCTAGGGAAAAGTAAGCAAAAGTAGACTGAATGCCCCAAACTTGCACAGTGGTCAGTAAACTGAATCAGGTACTGTGAGAGAAGGGGAGTTAAAACAGCTTTGTGTGGTAAACACATCCAATGTAAGTCCCCAAAAGAAGGAGATCTTCTACAGGTGGCTTTATTTCCTGATTCCAAGGGAACCAGCAGAGCTCAGCAGGATAAGGTAGCAAGGAAGCAAAGAGATTAGTAGAAACTGAACAAAGGAAAAGGACAGGGAGTGAGGGGGTGGAAGAGAAGGATACAAATGAGGACAGGAATATTATTTTGTAGAGAAATACAGTACTTTTCTGGGACACAGCCAACCTGAATGTACCGTAAACTCCTATTTCCCATTCTCTCCCAGCTGGAGAGATAATTGCCTGACTCTAGAAATATATTAATCATTTTTATGTCTATGATCTCCAATGCCAGCACAAGGAGTGCTGTTAGACAAAGCTATGTCTCACCATAGGCTACAATTACAGAACAGGACCCCCTTCCCCTCCTGTATCTGAGATCAGTGTCTAAGAAAAGCACAGGAAACATCAGGAATTCCCAAGGATCAATGGGGTAAGATCTTCCAATGGTTTCAGGCATATATATTGTATTCCTTCCCCAAGACTTTCATATGCAGCCTGATTTATTAGCCTTAGTCAGCATTCTGTCTTGTACACCTGCCAGAAAAGCACAGTAGGATGAAACATCTGGTAAATTTGCTCAAATTCTATTATGAAATATCTTCAATTCAAGTTTTAGTGAAAAGTAAACAAGTCATTGTCTTTAAAAAGTGCTTTGCTTTGCTGTCAGAAAACCCTGTCAATCAGCAGTAGGCATTAGTCCTCTTTTCAGGGCTGTCAAGGGAGAATAGCTCCCATTGTGAACCACTCTGGACCAGGGAGAGCATGTGTATCACTGCTAGTTCCGTGACATTTGACTTGTTCACCAGTGTCTGCTGCGGCGCTGCCGTGCAGTGACATTTGCTTATACTTTAGGAGCACCTGGGGATGCACAGAGCACATGGAACACAGCAGGCTTCTCCTCCCTGCAAGGCAGAGTTCTGAGGAGTCTCCCAGCTCAGCTCTGAACTGACTCCAGATCTGGTGCAGTTTGACAATGTGCAGGTTCAAGCCTCCCCAGAGACAGCTTGGGGGTTTCTGACAGTACAGCACGGTGCCTTGCAGGTGTCACCAAATGCAGGCTGTGGTGATAAACAGGTACAGCCTATTGAGCTCCAGGCAAGAAAAGGAGGTACTTAACAAATGCTTCTGTATTCCTCCATGTTGGCTTCATGTGTACACAAATCCATTGGTCCCACATTATCCTTCCATATAGGGCAGAGGCCAGAGGCCATTTTTTCAGTCTCTAAATTGGAACAACGCCTATAGAGAACCTGCTCTTCATTTCTGCAGGTGAGTTCCAGCCCTCTTCAGTCACTTGGGCTGTTTGTGGAGACAGGTGAATGTCCCCCACCAAAGGAGTTTTTGGTGGTAGTTTAATTCCTAAAGAGAATCATTCCCCTCTTATGGTCAGCAACTTTAATAAGTGACAGTGCTGCAGGAAATAAATGTATTGGTGGATCAAACTACAGCACTTGACTGTATGGATCCACAGGGGATATGTTTTAATTGGTAAGGAGCCCTTATAGAGCCATCTGACGTTCCTACATACCTATGGCGCACGGTATATTTGAGACGGATTTAGCTACAGAAGACCAAATCAAAAAGACAGTGAACACATTAGAGATCATTACAGAAAACAGAACTACATTAAGAACTAATCCATCTGTATAGGAGCAGATACATACATTCATGGCAGGTTGTACACTGAATGATGGTATAGCAGAGAATATGCTTATCTGTGCAATCCACACAACACACTGTCTGCAGTCAACACATTCCTACATGCGCTGGCATGAGCCATTCGAAACTGATTTTCCATTTATGCCAGTTCTCATGTTACACCATGCCAGGGTACTGGAGGTTGGACACTGAATGAGGCAAATCCCTGCCGCCCTCTTTGGCTCAGGGTAACTTTGGGACAACACAAAGTACTTGGAGTAAAAAAAGATAAGACATACAGTGAAAAAACAAACCAATTAGAAGTGCCGTCAGAGCTGGAATTTCTCTGGGAATGTGTGATACAACTGGAGAAGGTTTAAAAGTGCTGCAGACAGTAATGTGGCTGCCAAAAAGAAAGCAGCTGTCAGAGCAGGGAACTTTTTTGGGTCAGGGCTAGTCATAAAGAAGATGACATTTTTTGCAGTTCTCATTTAATCTGGGCAAAGAAGGCTGAGTGGGGAGAGGTGACAGAGACGGGAGCAGAGCTGCAACCGTGAAAGATTAAAACATTTCAGAGTTGTGTTTAGAAACAGTCTGCAAAAGAGGCTTCTGTCAACAGAGAGAAATTTTGGACCAATCCAATAACAGCACCAGTAAGGGGTGCTTCTGAGAAATCCTCTTGAACCTGCCAAGAAGAGGAGGTCAGTCAGTCCAGACCAGAACTAATGGGGAGAGGACAGTTCTCTTCTGTTGCAGGCAGGAAAGAGAATGTAAACTACCATGAAGAACGAGACTGGAAGTGGAAAGGTGCAAGGAACCCACAGCTGGAGCTGAGTGAAAAAACAAGACATGAAGCTACAGACAAACGCCTATCATTTGGAGAAGAGGCACAAGAATGTGAAGGAGCTCATTTGAATGGGATCACAGCATGGATATCGCAGGAGTGCCAGAAACAGTGACTTCAGCAATGAAAGAACCACCACAGATACAAAGCAAATGAGTAAAAAAACCTTCCCATTTACCAAGCAGGACCCTTTACTAATCCCCACTGTGGGAGGATGTGAATTGTATGCTTGAATAAATAACGAACTGGGAAAGAAAGAATATGTGATAAATAGTACCATGGAGAAAAGTACAGACCCCAGGGTAAAATACATGCCAAGGTCCTGGTCTCAACAGAGTGAACCAAATGTGGACAGAGGGGAGCAGAGCAGCTGGGGATGCACTGTGGGGCAGGCTAACTGCTGGGCTGGCAGAGCTCTGCCGGAAACCAGGGACAAAAGCACAGAGGAGGAGGGGGGATGAGACAGATAACAAAGCTATTGTAGACCGTTTCTATGGGGAGGAGCCAGGACTGGAGGAACCTTGGTCAGCCAGTACACTAAATAGATGTGAAAAGTTTTACTTCTCCAGTGAAGTGTGTAACTAAAGCCACCACAATGATAACATAAGGTAGGATTAAAATACTATTTCACGTTCTGGTGAACTGTGTTTTGAATTAAGCTTTTCTCCCTACCACAAAGAAAAATTCTTTTGTATAAGAAAGTAATGTAGCATTTGCTGCATCTGCAAGTAATGTGTCCTGATCATCATGTTTGGAGGACACAGACAGTAGCTCCCTGCAAATCTGCAACATGGATAAAGAGCACTTTCAAAATGTTAGAATTACACAAAGGGTTATTGCCTTGTTCAAGACAGCATAATTCCGCTCTGCCAAGCAGTGCTAACAGAGCAGATCAGACCTGTCACCTACTTGCCCATTCTGATATGGCAAGGGACAGCTGCAATCACACTGCCCCAGGCACGCTGCAGGAGCCTCCCTCTCCCTGTACCTCTTCCTCACCTTTCTGCCCTGCTAGGAAGAAAAGGGCATGAAGTAAACTAGAAGTACGAGCTGTAAGAAGCCTCCCTGCCAGGACTGCTAGAATTCACCCCAATCTAATGGATCAGCAGAAATCCAACTTATTCCAGGCTCAGAGACTCTGGGAAAGAGCAGCAGGGGTAAGGACATGGACACAGAGTGGGTAGTGAATAACTGAGAGAGGCTGGTGAACAGTGATGTGGAACAGCTTTTTTTCTGTGAGTCCCATCAATGTGGGAGCCACCTCCACACTCCAGTTGTCATACAGGGCTCTAGCAAGCACCTTTTTTTGTTGCTTTTTCTAACTGCTATCTCAACAGAACATTGTTTTCATTACTTTTCCCTATAATTACACTTTATTCTAATCAATAAAGTTAATGATGAATGATCAAGAAAATACAGCAGAGAAGAGAGGAGAAAGCTGGTTTGTGCTCTGAGTGGGCTCTGATCATCAATGGCAAACTGTTTAGAAGCCCAGTCCCAGCCATCAGAAAACAACCCCTCAGCCACTCAGCCGTCCCTCTCCACCCCTCTTGTTCCCTTTGCCACCCTCAGCTTGGGCCAGCCTCTGGTGCTGGGCTGCATGGGTAGTGACAAGGAAAGTGGGAGGCAGGATAGAGAATGGAAGAGATGGACAAGCTCCATATTTAATCTTCTCTGTTCCTTGTAAAGCTACCATTGCCTTGCTCTTCATCATTTCCCCCCTCTTCTCCATGGCTTAGAAACAGTAAGACCTGAACAACACAGAAAAAAAAAATTGTAATGCTTTAGGGATGTAATCAATACAAATTAATGGATTCTTTTTTCCCTAGGGAAGGACAGGCTCCATATTTCCTTCTGTCTTTTCTCGCAGCCCCCAGGCCTTTTGTCCTCTGGCAAAAACTTCCCATTGAAGTGCATGGCATTTTCTGGGCACTATATCTTCAGTATATTCTTTTCAGCAGTGTATTTTTTTTGATAGTCATTTGAATAATCAGCAGTCAGTGTTAGAATACAGCATTGTACATTGACACCCCTAAGCCCCAGGAAGCACCAGAAGATGAAGAGGGTTCATCCTCTTCCTGGCCTCATTTTCTTTCCTTGAGAATTGGCTCTTTCTTTCCTACCTACAACTACCCCACACAGTTAAGGCCAGCCCTAGTTATCTACATCCAGCTCTTGTTCCCATCTCTAATATCATACAACTGGACCATGGGGGCCGTTTAAGCCAGTAAGGGAATAACATGAGCTTCTAAAATTGTCCCAAAATGAGTCATTTGCACAACAGCACTCTGTATTTCAACCTGAACCTCTCTTTAGATGTGGCAGTACTTAAAAAGGCATGTAGATTTTTTTCTTTTTTAGGTCTAAGTTGATTTTTTAAATGTTACCACAGGGTTAGTAAAGAATCTGGCTGCTTTAGGTCCTACCCTTTGAATACCAGGATGCATTTTGTAAATAATTAAACCTGACAGAAGAAATTAAGGAAGGAAACACAGAGGCAAGTCTGAAGGAAGGAAAGACTGTTCTTTTATCACAGCTGAAACCATTTGCTTTTGTTACATGTACTTATATGATTTCTTAAGTACTCAGCTCTTTTAATGTTAATTCAAGCTTGCTGTTTCTTGCTGACAGCCAGCCATATGTGACCCCCTGTTCTTTATAAACATAACACACCGTGCAAGATGATTATGTGGTTGCAGACAATGGGTTTTTTCCTCTCCTGCAACAATAAATTCTATCATCCTGAACCATTGGCTTTCTGCCTCCTCTCCTGCTCTGAATTTGCAGCATCAGAGGCTGAGATGTAAAAGATTTTTCAGTGAGGAGCGCATCTTACTGGAGATTTCTTCTGCTTCCCTGTAGTTTCATCCTGTCCTCTTCCAAGAGTACAGCTGTTTAACCAAAAGCTAAACTGAAAACCAGGAGAGGGGATAATCCCACCTGAGACCATGTAATGGCTTTCAGAGGGTTTGTGGAAGTGCCATCATCCTTCTTTAATCTCCCTATCTGGTAAGCAGGAGGACTTCTGAAGTCCTCAAAACCTGCTCAATTAGCTGCATTGTTGGAAAGTCTGCTTGTGGCCCACTGTGGCAGGGTTGAAGAGAATACAATCACAAAAGAAGCCATATTGACATTTTTAACTCAGGAATTTCTGGTTTTGTGATTGAGCTCTGCAAACACATACAGAGGCCTGGTCCAGAGAGACACAACAACTTCAGGCAAGACACTGCACACATACCAAGCAGAAGCTGATCCAGAAATCACAGGGATGGGGTCAAGGCTGAAACAGAGTGAAGCAAGGCCAAGTGGAAGCTCTGTCATACCACAGTCAATAAGTGCACTCAAGCAAAGCATCTCAGAAAGAGAGGGAGAAGGAGAACAAGCAGGCTTTACTGGGGGAAAAAAAAAATTCTACAAGCAAACTGTGAGTTTGCCATGAAGGAATCTGGGGGAGTATCCCAGATAATTATATTGCTCCTGTTTCACAGGGAAGCCAACCTCTAGGAACAGGGGCTACCATTTACCCCTAAAAGCAAGTGCTGTACTTTAGCTTTAAACATGATCACAGTTTCACTGAGGACAAGCACCACCAAGGGTCTACTGCTTGCTGAAACCCTGACAGCCCTTCTGAAGTTGTTCCTTTTAGATACACAATGCACACCAAACCTTCGCTATTTCCTTTCTTATAGGTTTCTTTTCTTGGCCTTGGAAAAGCCAAAAATTGACTGGAGCATTGTGTGGTTCAGCAGATTCAGAAGAATAAAGGCCATCCAGTGAAGTAAAATACAGGAAAAATATGCGTGCATAACTAAAAGTTATGAAAGGTGTATGAGAAAAGGGACATGCTATCAGTAAGTGAGCAAGTGCTGGAATAAAACTAAAAGAATAAAATCTGGCTAGGAAAGGCTGAAAGGAAGAGTAGAAAATATTTTCAAGGAATAAAGACAAATAAGAATTTTTCAAGTATATAGGACACAAAATGTCAGCAGGGTTCTAAGAGAGTGCTAGGGTTATTTAGTAAGAGATGAAAAAGATTGCAGAAAAATGAAATCTTTACCAAGTGTTCATAAGAAAGGATGTAGGATTGAAGTAGGAGAGAGAATTACTTTTTCTGTGAGAGGGGGAAAATGCTCAAAGAACTCTAGGTCACAAATAGAAGGAATAAATAAATTACAGCTCTGCATAGAACAGACAGTCTCCCTGCCAATCATAGGTGAGGCAAGGTGGTCTCCTAAGAGTGAATTTTAAATATCTTCTGTGAGAGCCAAGAACAGAAGAAAAATGGATTCCTATTATATTCATCCATTGCACTCATTTGTCCAACATGAAACAGAAATCAACCTTCCAATCTTAGGTACTTGAGAGCACAGATCATCCTCAAGAAACTATAGTTATGCTATTTTAGTCCCTCTGATGCTGCAAGGGTCAGATAGGGAAAGACTGGTTTTGTGTGTGTACACAAGAGCTCACATCTGGCCCTACTTCATACCCCAAAGCTGCTGGGGGAACAACCCTCTGAATCCCTCCTCCATGTTCATAACTCAGGAAGGGATTTCTGGATGTTGCAAGGTGGACCAAGCTTACCTATGAGTTCAGTCAGTGGCTTGGAAGAATTCTGGAAGAATTCACCAGATGAATAATGGGCAGGGTTAAGCTGCATACAGAAAAAAGTTGCTGGGACTTCATAATCCAACTCTATCCACTGTTCTGATTCCTTTAAAGAAAAAAATAGTTGTTTGCTTGAGGGTTTTAAATTTTTTTTTTTTATTAAGGACATGATATTGACAAGGCACATAAGCACATGGCAAGAGAAGGACCTCCTCATGTGGCCTCTTCTTGAGAGTTACAAAGTGCCATGGCTGATGTGCTTTGAACAAACCTCATCTGGATGTCTGTCCCAAAGAACAAACACTGCCAAATGGCTGTCACCAGTGTGCACTCTTTGAGCTGCCTAGCCCTTAACTTGTATACAATTTCATACTTTATATTTAGCTTTTGAAAACTAATTGTATTGGCATAGGGTTGCTGTATTATAGCATCTTAGGGAACACTAAAGAAGTAATAAATATTGTCAGATGCTGATCCTTTCTCCTTAAAGAGTTTTTGCTCAAACTTGGCTTTTCTCTCTGCCGTATCTCTATGCTTTCTGTTAGAACACAAGGTGACCTTTCCATGCTTAATTATCTGAACAAAATACACAGAACAATAATGCCAAAAATGCCCCTTGTGCACTCTACTACATTTGCAGATCTTTGAAATAATCTAATCTAATCTCTTCTTTTTCAGGTTAGGGTGAATGTAGTGTGAAATAACCAAACGAGTAAACATGGGAAGGGAGGATGGACAAACACAAGTTGACAAATACAGGCCAAGTGATAGAGTCTGTGTGCATGCACAGGAAACTGCTCCCCTGCAGAGTTTGACTCTGTTCTGAAGCAGACACTTAATAGCACTTTGCCTTTATATAGAAATGTTCATGTAAGCATCTCAAGGCATCTTTCAAACAGTCACATGCAGCACAGTGTGGCAATCAAACTATCAAGAATAATCATTTTACAGAAGAGTGAATTGATTTATATGGTCTGGATGATTTATCCTCCTTCTTCACAAAAAAAAAAAAATCAGTGAAGAAGCTGGGAGTACCAACATGGAAATCACTACTCATGAGGCTCTAATTATCATCTTTGTTCTGTGTTCTTCAGCCTTGCAGACCGACAACACTGCATAGTGTGAATTCCCCACTCTGCCCTTGGGAAGGATGTGCTTCCTTCACAGGAGCACACCTCTACCTGAACACTGCTTGGAGCACACATTGATGTATTTTTGCTAGCAGGAACTGAAGCCCCACACACTCACCTCGCTACCTGTAATTTGCGGTACATTCAGCTGACCTCTGGTACTTGAACTTCTCACCTACTGTTCATGTGCCGAGGCTATTTCACATGACTGACAGCATAGCTGTGCTGGCACAGCCAAAAATGGGGCTCCAACTCCATTCATGCAGGAAGAAGTTAAATTGCAGGTACCTTCAAGTCCAGTTGGGCACAACTATGCCATGCTGGAATAGGAGAAACAGAAGCTATTACCATGTCTTATCCATGGACTACTTCCAGAGCTCCCCCAAGATCAGGTTCTGAGGGAGGTGTGTGCCTCAGGGCTCTCAGCTAGATGAAGTGTTAGGTAACAGCTCAACGTATCATGCAGCTCTCCAGGCAGAGGCCTTAGAAAACTCTTCAGTTGGCTGGAAGCACAGTAAAGCTCAGGCATACTTCAGAGGAGTTAAAGTGTGACAGAAAAATGTTAGAACCTATTTCTATATGAAGAGGTACTTAAGTAGTTCAGCCAATTAGACTACTTGATTGGCTGACATTCCAAACACTTCCATTTTGCACACAGGGTGCCTCATGCACGAATGAACTGAACATGGCATTTGAAGGCTTTGCTTTTTGTCAGTGCTTGTATGTTTCTTTGTGGAATATTCTTGTGCATATTCATTTCCCTAACATTTTTCTATAAATGCTCAGGGCATCTAATAAATTAAATTACTGTTTATTTAGTTACTGCTTGGTTATTTAAGAACTTAAGACAAACATATGTAGTGACCTGAACTTGATTTACAGAATTCCTCATTTGCAGTTCAGCTATCAAGACAGAATAGCTCAGCTTCTCTTCACAGTCCTCTAGCCTGTCCAAGTGGACACAGAAGCAATTGAGACCATTCAAATGGAGACACCCCCAGGGTGTCACATGCATTTAGAGCTAATTGAGAAATAAGAGGAACCTTTAATCCAGGAGAAAATTGTCCCTTAGGCAAAAATTTCACTAGGAACTACAGACTTGTGGGATAATCCCTTTCCTCCACAAATGACGCAGTTCAGTCTTCAGCTCCTTACTGTACAAGCAGTCCTAGAAGCTTTTGCAAACCTGCTCTCTTTCCTGCAAGGTGAATTAAGAAGCTCTTATTAATACAAATAATTTCTCTTGTCTTTCACTAGAATACTGCTAAACATTTATACAAAATCCTTCACTAAACTCACTCGTGACACATTCGTGAGGTTGGCACTCACCATCTCTCTTTCCTGGATGGCAAGAGGCATGGAAAGAACAGACCTAGATTAGGAATTACTTCTTGAGTTTTCATGCTGAATTCAAAATAAGAAAGGTTGTCTTCTCACTTTTAAGGCAAGTGAAGGTGTCTGGATTCACAAACCTTTGCCATCTCACAGGGGAAAGTAATTTAGCCTGAGGTACCCAAATTTCCAGGAGAGTCCTTGGGTACATTTCTGCGCACACAGGTGTACACAGACCTCTATTTCTGCTCCACAGTGCCTGGACAAGAGCCTGACACAATTTAAACACCAGTTCACAGCAGGTTGATCTAGTACACCTCACCCTACCACAGCACTAGTTCTGTGAACTTCTGAGTGATGTCCCAACTAATGGCTTAGCAACTCATATGAACTCTTGCTTTCCTCTCTGACTGGAATAACCATCTTGAAATAATCAATTATTTCAGGAGAACATAATCATACTCATTGACATATTTACTAGACATATTTACTAGTCCTTTAGGACCTGCATTACTCCAGTAATACATCTCTCCAGTAATAAATTACTCCAGTAATAAATCTCTTCGATCAACCAATTTCAGACTATCTACAGAGGTTTAAGAATAATTAGTCTGATTTACCTTTAAGTTTGTTCATTTCTAAACTGATAAAGAAAAATTGCTTCAGTGCTACTACAATCCCAGAGCTGGAACAAGGTTGAACTCTGCTTTGCAATAAATCTGGAATAATATAGCATTTTGGAAGGACTGGTAAGTAAAAATGTCCAGGATTTAAGTGGTCCTTATTTGGGTCTCATGCTCTTTGAAGGGTCAGAATCTCACAGAATTGCAGAGGACCTCCAGAAACCACCTCATGCCCTCCTGCATGGTGGGACCAGTGCACCTCTGACTCTCTTGACAGATGTTTGTCCAATCTGTTCAACAGTGCTCTAAACGAGCCAAGAACTTGGTCCTTGCCTTTATCTCAATCCCCAAGCTAAGTGAGAAATCAGGCATGTTTTCTGTATATGTCAGAGAAATTAAAAATGCAATGGATTTTTATATCAGACTGTTGAGGACTAATTACAACAGTGTTTTCCAGCAAACCAGTGATTGTAGGCTAATTTTCTGTTATGAAACAGAAACCAGGGTTAATGAGGCTAATTGTGTCTACCAGTGTTTCAAACAAAAAGGAAGCCAACTCAATTTTGAAGCAAGTTCTTTGTCAGGAACAAATTGAGGAAAATTGCTACAGTTGTACCAGCATTTCCTAAAATTGCCTAGTACCATGCTTGGGAAACCAACACTATAGAACACAAGCTAGTGGCACAGAAAATGAAGCTTATTAGACAGTAAGTATACTGAGTTTCAAATGCATGGCTGTGTGACATACCATGATGGTTGAGCTCTTGAAAGCAATGCAACAGGGAGTCAATAATAGAGTAAGTGACCCTCACTCCAGCTTTACTGAAGTACTACAAAGAGAAATCAAGATATGTAGTAATATATGTCAGAAAAAGAAAATCTTCAAGTTCTATGTCTCATCTGTAACCGATTAATTAATTACACAAGCTGGACTGGTAAAAAATGAATTCATTGCCCTGCAAAGCAAAATTCACCAGTAGAAGTCCTTTAAAAAAATAATCAGTTTAACCTCTTTTGCTATGAGCTGATAATTGTATTAACTACTCAGAAGAACTGACTGACTTCAGTGACCAAAGACATAAACAATATATACAGCATAATGCAAACTGGTGCTGCTGGGGAAACCTCATCAAATGCACCTCAGCATTAGTGCCCATGCTATTCCCTTCACAGTCATTGTTGAATCCCCAGCCGGGCCAATCAACAGTGCTTTGAGTTTGTGATGTAACCAACTGGAACTAAAATGCAGCCACATTCATTTGCACTCCAGACTGGTGCCCAAATCAAGCCAGTGTGTGCTAGAAAGAATATGAAGGCTTTCAGCTACAAAACACGCAGGCACAATGCCTGCAATTTGACCTTACTGCAAAATTCAGGCTGTCTTGCTCCTCTGTGTGCTGAAGGCAGAAGCATCCTGGGATTTACAGGAGAGCCTTACTCTGTGGCAGGGGAGCTCATGTGGAGGAGATCTAAAGAAAATGCACATCTATACGTATGGCTGTGCAAAGAGGAGCTCCTTAGGATGACAGTGCATAATAAAAAATTATGCACAGCAAGGACAAAAAAACAGGAAAACAGGCAAGTGAAAGAGGTCCTGTGGGGGAAAATGTGTCACTAAGGAAAGAAAAGAATTAATGTTACAATACATCAACATAAGAGAGAATAAAAAAGATATGGAAGAAAGGGAGAATCTTAAAGATTAAACACAAATAAGGAGACATAGTAGTTAAAAAAAAGAAACAAAACCGGGCATAACATTAAGGTCAGTAAAGGACACCAGGATCCTTGACCTACATTTCCTATCTGAAAATCAGTTCTGGGGAAAGGTGGCAAGAGGAAGGAAAGAAAGTCTCGAGACAGGAGTGGGAAGCACCTGGCTGAGATCTCGACTTTTATAGTGCAAAGCCCATTAGATGCTGTTCAGCTTAAAGTTACAGCCAGCGGCTACCCAGCTCCAGTGGCTTCCTCATCTGGTGCCTTTTGCATTCTGTAAGGTGTTCCCTGGAATTGAAGCTTCCCTTTAGAAAAACGATGTCTGCAGCCCTTCTGGTTTGCCAAGATATAGCCTTCAGTATGTAAATCAGTGCTGTGCTGTCTTGTTGAATCTGCAGCCTGAGGTATGAACATCTCCCATTCATCTTAGTGGGATATTAACCTCAAAGCTTCATTGTAGCTCTCCAGATGTTAATACTATATTAAACAAGTTGTTTAATATACAAATGCTGGGTTTAAGTCATTCACATTTGTACAGCATTTGTGTAGGAGAACTGGATTTTACTTTGATTTTGCATCTGAAAAATAGAACAAAACAAATACCTGAATTTCCAGTCACTGGTCATTCTGCAAATCAGCTTTATTTTGGTTTAGAGATGCAGGGAGGGACTTGGCTGAATGACTGCTGTTTTTGCTATTTATCATCTCCAGGTGATGAGTGATTCTTCTGTTTGCTTCCAGAACTTCTAAAGCTGGTGTTCATATCACTTGGGTTTACAAACCTTTCAATTCACTTTTCTGCACCAGCTTCTACACTCTTTATTCATGCTTTTGGCTCCTCAGAAGACCTCAGCAAGGACATGGAAAGACAAGCTCAATGATGAGGCACCATGGGACCATCAGGAGGTACCAGTTGCCCTTTGCTCTCACTGGCCAGCTGCATGGGCAGATAGATTCAGCACTGGAGCAAGGCAAACGCTCCATCTCACAGTGCCCACAAGGGGTGAAAACCCGGTTTCTAGAAACGGCAGACAGCTACAAATGTTGTGTATTCAGGTGTCAAGTGGAATCACTTCAAATTTTGGAAATTGCCAATATCCACACTGAAAAACCTTTGAAAGCTTTGCAGTTAAGCAACCAACACCTCTGGTCTCCGAGTTCCCCATTAGCTCTAGGAAATTGTAGGTAAGAGCCTTAACCAGAAACCACTATCAAGCCCCCACACTTTGGCCTTGAATAAAGACTTCATTACTGGGCTTACTACCAGAAGTGAATGCACATCCATCAAAAAATAGATCAAAAGACAAATGAAACTGCCTGCTCAGATAAAGCCCTTTTCAAAAAGTTACAAGGGGGAGGGGAGGGCCATGCGAGAGGATGTAAAGAAATGTCTGTTGAAAGATAAAATAAGGAAGATACTGTGATGAAGAAAGTGAACAATTAAACAGAATCCAGTACAGAGAGATCAAGTGAAAGAAAACCACATTACTATTTACAGTAAAGATCACTCATCTAACATGTATAATTAGAAATTCACACACTAAGATAAAAGTGACCAGTGAACACTGTTGTAATCAAAAATAATACAGCATTGTATATATTTTAAAAAAAACCTAACACTCTCCAAAAATAGGAATAATGGGTCTCATTAATAGAGTCTTCATCCGAACTAAACAAGTTCCCTTTATTCACATCGCAATTTTTCCTAGCCTGCCAAAAGAAACCCTCACGAGAAGTCGTCACAGTGCAGCCCCCCCGCCCCACACATCTGTGCCCCGATGAAGATCAGTTGCAGACAGGACAATGATACCCAAAGAAACCCATTCACATTGCAAAGACTTTCATTTTCACACGAATTTGCGTTGCTTGGACTATATCTGAAAGTACAGCACAGCACTTGGATTTTTCTCTTTGTGCAAAACAATGGCTCACAACACTTCAGCACTCCACTCAGTGCACACACATCTTTGGCTGAAACACAAATGTTCAGTGAATATACAGGACAACACACTACAGTGGAAAATCCTGAAGGGCAAGGAGTACTGAGAGAAGGTAATAACTCATCAGGACAATTTGGAAGGCGTAAAATATCTGCTTAGGAAAGTGTCTGTTTTTCTTTAAAAAAGAAAACGAAACAAAAATTAAAACCAACCAACCAAAACCACAAACAAAAACCCAAGAAAAAAAAAAAACACACACAAAAAACACCACAAAGACCCCAAAAGAAACAACAAATAAAACCCCAATCATCTTTTAGCAATGAGAGCAAGTGCTTTTCTCTTGGTTTCTTGGAATTTTAATGGTAGTCTGTTTTTACCAGCATGCCAGTATCCCAAGCAGACACAAGTCAGAGACAGTTGCTATTTGGAACTTGTAATTGAGTAGAGAATCAGACTTCCACACAGGTGACAAGCAAGAGGGTTTGTAACCAGACAGAGTCCCATGAGACTCACCAAAAATTCAGCCATGAAATCGAGCAAATCTGTGAAAGGGGACATGATTAGGTTGCAGCTATATTATCATAACACTACAAAATTACAACTGACTATGTTATTTACTATTCTTTCCAAATCTGATAATATGCTAACAGTACTTTGTACTTAACAAGGTACTCCCAAGGGCATCCACGACTGCTGACATTGCACCATTCAATCTCTGCCTAGTGAAATTATGCTGGAAAGGCCATAACCTACTGAGCTGGGTTGCTTCTGGTCTCCCTGGGCTGTAAGTCTACCAGAAACAGTGTGATCTGGAAAGCTGTCACTGAGCAGCTGCCAACTCTTCCTGTTGTGTTAAAAAGGACAATAAATATTGTTACATGGCCTGAGATTTATCCTCATTATGTCTCTTACGTGCCATTTTATGCTACAAGGAAAAACACTTGTTGAGAAAAAGGATGGAAAAAGAAGATGACATAAAATACTCATCTGTGGATTTTAATTTGACTTTACTATGCAGGGTTTGCATGTTTGGGTTTTTTTAACATAAGCAGCCAAGTGTTCTGCAGATTCATCTGTGGGGCAAAGAGAGATCTCACTGGTGAGCACCTCTGAAAAGCTAAGTTAAGAAGCTAAGTTGTGTCCAACAGGTTTAATATTTTAGGCTTATTAGCAAAGAAAAGAAGTGTCATTAAATCTCTTAATTGTTGTCATTTACATCTTTATCTTTTTCTTAAGTCAGCCGTACTTTTAATCTAAACCTTTTTATTTTCCCAAAGTTGTAAGTAATAATTACATAACTAGTGCAAATCAGAGGCAAACATAAGACAGGAACAGATGTCTAAAACTTTCAAAATATATTTTTATATTGTCTAATTAAATATATAGTATACCCCAGGCATTCTTATTATTATTATTTACCATAGCCATCTCAGCAAATATTCACTGAATTCACACCTTAAAAAAAAAAAAACAAAAAAAAACAAAAAAAAAAAAAAAAAAAAAAAAAAAAAAAAAAAAAAAAAAAAAAAAACAAAAGAGGGAGAGAGAGGAGAGATGCAGACAGATGGAATACATCAGTAAGTCAGGAAAACAACTATCTAACCTTGAGTCAAACTTTTTTTTACAGGAAACAAAAAAGGGATTTCTTACTTTCTGAAACAGTTTACAACATACTAGCAATTATTAGAAACCTTCCTGCACAATAAGTCTTTATAAACATTTTCTACACATCCAAAAGTCTGCAAGAAACCTGTGGTAGAGAAACAGTAAGGATGGAGAATGATAAACAATATATGAAGAAGGGCATGGCAGTTTTATGTGCTCTCCTAGTGAAAACATGCTACAGAATTGAGTAGCAAACACCTGAAGTTGCATATATGCTCCAAGAAATATCACAAAATCCAGATAGCAGCATCTGAAGATAATGGAACTTTCTTACTGAAGTCAACAATACTTTTACCACTGACATCACCAGGAAGACTGGGGCAAATAAATTACCATGGATGCTCCTGAGGAAAGCAGTGCTAGTACTTGGCTGTAGTGGTCTGGATGAGCGCTCTAAAGGAAGACCTTTTTCTTCCAAATAACCAGCCCTAAAAAGTTCCAAACAGCATTTCATAGGACAGGAAAAAAACTCTAAGTCATTAAAATACCTATCTTCAAAGGACAAAAATAAGATTCTGCTTATGTTCTTCAGAATAGAAAAAAACCATACATTTAAACAGAAAACATATGTAAGTCACATTCACTGGTTTAAGTTTTTTGCCGTCCTGCTGAAACATCTCTCAATGTTGTTCTGAATTTGCGTATACAATATGACTTTAAATTAGCATATGATCACTCACCAAAGACGTCAAGTGCATTATCAAGACAAGCCAAGTATGAAATACTATGGAGGGAAAAATATTTCAAAGAAGACACAAACTGACCTAGTTTCACAGCCCGTTGTTCCATATTATCAGGATTTCACTAACGACTGCATTTGTTTCATCTTGTCAGAATGACTTGCAGCTTATGAAGTGCATTGATCTACTGGTGAGAATTAATTGTAGAACCCAGTGACTTCTGTCAAAGTAATATACTTCGTTAAAACCTTTCTGTTGTATATCTTTGTTGGTGTCTCCAAAATTAAAATTCAAAGTTAGCAAAAGCAGAACTCCCTAGGAATCTCAAACATCAACTGAATGCAACAATTCTTTCTCATTTTGTATTCCACTCTAAACCCAAGGTCAGTTAACAAAATATATTCTGTGAATAAAAGCATAATTATTGGTGTAATTTGCAGTGCAAATGAAAGAAAATCATTACTGCCTAATTAACAGTACATATGTCAAGAAATCAGTAAGAAAAATACTTAGAAATAAAATAATAATATTTTTTAATTATAGAAGCTTTTTATCTTCTGCTCTGAGCAGAAACCTCAAGCCCTGTTTGTTGCCTAATTTCTTTTATAAATCATTCACTCCAAATTGTGGACATTTTCCATAGCAGACATTTAAATCTCAAGAAGGATTAGTGCACTAAAGAAGAGGAGCTTCATTAATCATTCTCTATTCCTTGAAGCCAATTTTTAACTATGGCTTCTTGATAAAGAAAACATTTTTTTACTTCCAAGTTTTGCATGAGAGCTTTCAATAAAAGCTCCTCTAGGATGCCTGAGACACTTCTACAGATTTTTTTTTTTTAAATTACTACTTTCTAACAGAACACTTACAAATGGAGATATTCCATGAGTGTGAAGCTCTTGATGAAGGCAGAACTACACTCAGCTGCCAACAAACCACACAGTCATTGAGGGGGTCAGCTTCCCAAATTAAGGTAATTCCGATCACTGGCTTTTTCAAAACAAAAATAACTATAAACACAGCTGTAAAATTATGACACAAAAAGGATTACAGGATGTAGGCTCTCAGGTAGAGGAATACAGTCTGCCAATAATTCTGTAGCAAAGATAGTATAATCAGGGTAAAACAAATTTTGGACCTATCCCAGAAGTGAGAAAATTCAAATAAGAGTTTCCAAGTAAAGAAATATAGTTATGCAGCTGATTTGAGAAATTTTTTTAAAATAATATTTTCAGCAATTGTTTTAAGTATCAGAGAAGTTGCTTATATGTAGTGACATATGACTTTAAAATGAAGATTTCCCAAACACAAAGTTCTAGACTAAGCTGATCTAATAAAAGCCACAACTTAGAGAAAGATATCACAATGATTAAATTACAGTAGAATTGTATCAGCAAACAGGTGTTATTGAAGATAGTTTATCCCCATCAGTGTACAAGTCAGTAAAGGCTTGCTTTCCTATGTCATGTCTTAGGGACACCACCAACACTGAGCAAACATGGTGACCTCAAACACTATTTCCATTCCCCATGTAGGTAAATGTTTGGGTTTGACCTTTTTTTTCTTTTTTTTTTTGGTTCTCCAATCAACAATATCAAAAGCTTGTAGGCAAAGTGAAGAAAACAGAGACAATAGAAAGCACAATATAACAGTTCTGTAAGAAAACAAAGCCTGTTAAAAACCACCCACCCAACCTCACCATAACAGATGTGACATGCCACAAAGCAAGGGGAGAGCACAGACTGAGGGACAGCAGATTGCAAGCTGGTCTGAAGAGGCAATATTCCCTGGGTGAAACCACAAGGTGGCTGTGGATCGTTCAAGGCTTGTCTAGAGATATTGAACTCTTGAAAGGACAGACACAGCATTAGGAATAATTAACTGCATTAACATTCACTACACTGCCAAGCATTGTTCATCCCCTAGTAGAATGAACTTTGGGTTTTGCCTTGATTAGCCGCCACAATCAAGGAAAACATGTCTGAAATTTGCAGACAATTTTCATGCTTGAGGAGAGAGCACTGTCTTATTCTGCAGCACAAGTGCTGTATTATCCTTCACTTCTACAGAAGAAGATGTCAGTATGAGACACACTATATGTGACAATTTAAATGCATGCCCTAGGGCTTAAATCAGCACAGTGCCAAAGTCTAGAGATACTCTCAATCACAGACTGACTGACCTCAACTGCAAGCCGCAGAAAATAGACTACATTTCCCAAATTCTGAGCTGGACAAGGCCGCTTTATAAAAGATCCTGGGAAGAAGCTCATTTCTCTTCTTAAATTGCATTGTCTGTCAACAACTACTCTCAAGCCTGAAAGTAAACAGAAAATTTCCTTACCTAATTGCATTGGTTTTCTTTTAATAAAAATTACGTTTAACAATTTTTTAATTGTCTCCATTCAAACAAGGTATAATGTATGATAATGTACATTATGGTTTCTGAGTCAAGCAAGCACAAGAAGGGAATTCAAGCTTCTCCAAGAGACTTTGAGGGGTGGGGATGGATAGAGATATGTATTTTTCCACAAAAATTGGAACTACAATTACAGCATTGGAGTGGAGTGGGATGGAGCTCCCTGAGAAGCAGCAGCCCACCCCAGTGACGGGTGCTCACCCCTGCTGCAGTGCAGACCCACTTTTCATGCTGGCTGTTTGCTTGGACTGCAGACTGCTTCTCTACCAGCATTGCTATTGCAGTTAGGTAAGCAGTCTGGAGCAGCAGCATGATGTCTCCCAACACAGAAACAGCACTATACTGATAGAAAAAATGGCCTTAAAGCGTCATCACAGCTTATTCTCCTCACATGAGCTCCTTAAGGGTGGGATCACTACACAAACACACAGTGTTATTAAGGGGTTACAAGCCTCTTCACACACTTACAGCTATATAGTTACTGCAATATGCTCCAGCTATTCTTGCTGAAGAACCAGGTGGTGCCTTTCCAAAGCAAAGCCTTCCGAACTCAGTCATCCATCTCACACTCTCAGATGGCTGTAATCAAATACTGCTCATTTTGCTTTGCATTTAAAAGGAGCTCAGATAAACTCTTTACTGTGTTCTCTTCACATTTGCACTTGCCTGGACCTCAAAGAGCAGATCCATACCTCCCATGTTATTTCTGTCAGAGGCGTCACATCACTTCCAATGTGCCAGTGAATGTGTTGATATCTGAATTCCATGGTTATTCCCACCGTGGGCTCTCCCTTTGCTGCCATTTAACATGTAGTTCTAGTGTCTGTTAAGGAACATGGTCTGGGGCCAGCAGAAGAAAACTTCTCATCATTAATCTGCTATTGTCAGCTCTTCATGTATGAAATAAGCACAATGCAGGGAACTATTCTGGAGGAGAGCTCTTTGTCTTAGAAACAACAAACAGCTCTGGATATAAAACATATAAACATGCACAAATCTGTACACATTTTTCAACACAGATGAAATCCATTTAGAACTAACCATCAACCATGGGCTGGGGGGTCTGTAGATCAGAACTCACGGAGCCTTCTTGGCAGCATTCTGCTTTCACAAATCCTCAAATATGGTTCTCACACATGTGCCCATCTCACCAAGCATTGCAGATACTGTATGAAATTCTGCATTCTGCACATTCCTCCCAAAAACTTCCACAATGGACCACGTTGTCTGTGGCTGAACAGCTATGTGAACTGTTGGGGGCTGTGTCCTACACACAGTGATGCTACAAAGCCAAAGTGCTCAGCACCTTGCAGAAGAGAGGCATTACTATTCCATCATTTTATGGCAGTGCTGACAGACTTGGCCAGTTCCACGAGCAGGCACACCAGCTACTCCGAGACAAACAGGCTGCCTGCACTGCATTCCTCCTCTTCTCGCCAGCCTCTGTCTATCATCTGTTTTCCATTTCAGCCCTCTACCTCCCATTCTTTTAACGTATCTGGAGGGTTGAAAAGTATCTGCTGGCTTCCTGGTCTCTGCTGCTGGAAGCAAAGTCGATTTTGTTACTTGTTCCAGAGAACAGGCCAGAAGCCGACAGCCAAGAAAAGCATCAAGCCAAGAGGTGGAGTTTTAAGGGGTTCACGGGTTGTTTTTTAACTTCTTGTAATCTCTGCCTTCTGCCTTGAGATTTTCCAAGCATATCCAGAGCCACTAGGCCTGGCCATGACATGTGCTCAAGGTTAGGCCACATGGTCATGATCACAGGCTGCTGTGAATCACTGAGCTGGGAATGACTCCCTCCTTCCTGTACTCACTGCTTCCCTGATTCAGTTAAAAATTTTAATTGATTTTAATTCAAATAATGCAAATTCCTACATGATGCTCTCAATTTAGTCTAAGAATAGTTTACTTATATTTACCCCACTAGCGCCTAACCGATTAAATCAAAATTAGCCATTTCTGTGCTAAAATCAGTGCTTAGGTTTAACTAACCCAGAGCTGGTTTGTCTTTCCAAAAGTGTGGAATAACAAAGAGCATATGGAGGCATGCAGAGAGTATTAGCTCGGACTGTGAAATACAACATTAATCTGTCACCCCCCGACCCTGTGCTGCATTGCCAATATGTCAAACATTTTCACTCTGCTTAGCTCAAGCAGATTTTTTGCACTGTGCTCTTTGTCAAAACCATTCAAATAGTTCTCTGCCAGTAAAAGTCACAACATTTTCCTGCCCCAGCATTGCTCCCTCCACACTTTTCTCCTTGGCACCAGCCATTAAGGAAAATTTAAATGAAAAATATCTACAAGATTTCATTGTTTTTAAGCACACGCAAAAAGCAACTCCATCTGCTTTTTCCCTTCTTTGAGAGGGAATGTAATGCCTGCAGACTTGTAATTCCAACTTCATCTTCAAGTCACACCTGAAAAACTGAAAACTTGCTTTTATGTGGGTTTTAAGAGAACAACTTCAGAGCTTCTCAAGAACAGTTTAACTGAATTTCGGCAGTCCTACATGAGAACAATTTTGCAAAGAGCTTTGGGATCCTTCAGCAGAGGAAATGCTCTGCAAATGGACAACATTTATCATTAGCACAATGCACACACAAACACAAAACTGACAGAAAATATCTCTTATCTCTAAGGCCGGGCAATATCCACTTCTGAAGCACAGCTTGTCACAGCTGCTCCTCAGCCCACTCTACTGCCTCTTACCACAGTAAAAGAGGTAGCCTGGGCAGGAGGGGTGAGTTTAAGCTTCATCTTTTGGCTGGAAAGTACTTCTTTTAATATCAGTGAGCACAAGAGGCACAAGAAAAAGGAACCAGCATTGTTTGATACCTTTTCGGTGTGAGGAAGAATGCCAGCAATCCCCTGGAGGGATCATGCATGGATCCCTGCATATGAAAAACACCTCAGCAAGCTACAGGGTGAAGGAGAGTGAAGAGGCAAGAACCTCTGGGCAGCCTATGAATATTAGACATTTTAAATGGCAAATAAAGGAAGGGAAGTATGAAAATATGATCAGTTATTTGGGAAGTGGGTTTTTAATGAGTCTTTTGAGAATTTGATGTTTTGGAGAAAGGAGAGAGAACATGTCTAATCCTATTTGGAAATGCAATGAAAACCTTCATCCTCTATGCCTCTTCCATATGTAGTCCCATGTTCTTTCTGGAACATTTTTCCAGAAATATTTGTGTTTATTCCTCTTCTAGACTTAATTCTATGACACATGTCTGCAAAGTTGTGCTGACTTCAGTGGGACATTACAAAGGTGGGGGAGACGTGCCATTAGACTTTGCTGTGGCACAAAGGTTCTAGTGAATTATTTGCTCTATTGACACTCTACATAGTAATTTCTAAATCCATCATGCAAGTCATTCTACAAAGAATTTACAGTTGCAGAGACATTCAGTTCTTTAGACCTTTAACACTCTACTTTGTAGAGGGACAGAGTCTTGAACTCTCTCGATACTTCTTGTTCTCAGTCTTAGAGTACATGGTATCAGTAACTTCAAAAAGGAGGGAATAAAGTAATGAGGGAAAAGCTATAAGAAATATTTATTTCCCTGTTCATGCCCCTCCTGCCCCCCCTGAGTTTTTATTTTGGCTCTCTTAACTGAAACATCCCATTTCTCTGAGGAAGTTTTTTGTCCTTTTGTACCATTTTCCCCAAATAGAAAGCATATCACAGCAGCTCAAGTGGCTCTGTCTTGCACGCTGCCCTAGAGCTTCTGGCCTTGGAATAACTTCCAACTAGCCACGATTTATCTGGCTGGTCAGAGGTTACTGTACACAGAAATGCAATTCCTTCCTCATACTTGCTCTAGCCTTCTTTGGCAACTCCAGGTGTCATCAACAATCTGCTGTATGCCATTTTGTGGCCTTTCCTCCAGTATTTTATTCAACTGATAGCCCTATTGCTGAGCAACACTGCCTAGAAAGAACTAGAGCCCTTTTCTCTGTATATATTTAATTAGTTTAACAGCTGATTTATGTGGTAAAGAATTGAAAATTCATTTATAATAGTTCTGTCCTTGCAATGCTGCCAGTGCCTTGCTTCATCTTGACATTTGAAAAAAATGTCTTTTTATTCCTGACTGCATTCAGGTCTGGGTTGATGCTCTTCTCTGGAAATTAGTGTTCAGAATTACCTGGCTACTCCATGGTTTCTCAGTTTTGAGCTACACTAAATACCATTAAGGTTTTACATTGAGCTTTCTGAGTTGTGTGTTTTGATGACCCTCTTAAGCCTGGTTACTGACAATCTCAAAACCCCCTTAATTCCAGCAAAATAAATGAATTTTCCCATGCTCCTGATAATGTTTTAAACAGGAAGCAGGAAAACTGTATCAAAAAAGCCTTTACTTTCTTTGCAAATCTGTTGCTATGCTGTTTTATCTCTTCTTCTGTTTTTAGATCAGCCCCACAATGATCCACAGTGACCCAGATCAGATTATTGCTGACATCCACTTCTTGCTAGTTAAACCTGGGGGAAAGTCTGCACCACAGCTGAGTCTAGTCTAGCATCAGAGAAAATACATGTAATTTGATCTCTTTTAAGTTACTTTTTTAGAATATTGCCAGTGACTAGGACAAATTATGATCCTTTATTTCATCTTATTAGGTAAAGGCAATGCTACTCTTTCTGCTATAAATTTTTGCAAATACTTCCATCAGCAGCCCACAGTATTAATTTAACAGCAAGAGAGAAAACCAAATGGACATAAGAGACAAAGTAGCTTTCAATGAAATCATTTTAATTACTAAAGTCTTGAGGATTTGAGATTATAGAAAATAAAATTTTACCCACAAACACTGCTACTGGACTAACTATAGCCTAGACCTGTGCTCCTGGAGAGAATCAGAGTTTTTAGTTATCTTCAATGTAAACACAATCAAACTCAGTAAAGCCAAAAATGCAGCATTGATCTATGATCAGAAGGGCAATTCAGAGTAAGGAAAGGCACAAAGGCACATCCTTTAAAGGAAGAAGACATAGTTTCCATTTTTCTTACTAGGTGTTCTAAGGTGCTCCAAAGCCTGATTTATGGCACTCAAGATTTACAGCACTCGAAAATCCTGTGTACCCAGATACTTTCTTCTTTTCTTAATCTTTTTTGCCCCTATTTGAAATAAAACTGATGTTTGATTATAATCTGCAGCAAACCCACGTGCCAACATTCATCAAATTAGGCCACTAGGTATACTGCTAGCTCATTTTTAAAATGTTTCTGGCTTGGGCTGCCTGGGGTTTTCACCAAAGCAGATACACAATTACAGCTTTATAAGGCTAATTTTTAAGCACCAAGGATTGAAAATATTGGTCTAACAAAAAGTCAAGAATAATAACCCCTGTCAGTTAGAGCTGGCTGATTAAGAATGAAGGTGGCACTAAGAAGTCAGCCTGTGATCACATTAAAGAACATGATCCTGTTATAGAAGCACATGACAAGAGAAACAGAAGCAGGCTCTGAGAACTGCTAAACCATTGAAGGAACAAGACAATTCTAGCTCTGAATATTTTTTTTTTTTAGTATTTAAATTTAAGCAATTAATTTTTAGGCATGTTTTAAAATGACATGTAATTTACAAAACATCTCCCAAGATGACAAGAAGAGTTTTCTCAATCTCCCTAGGAAAACAGCAGAGAGAACTCATATAGTTTTGGGCACAACTTTGCAGAGGGTCAAAGCATCAAGCAAGAAGATGAACAAACGAAATGTTATAAAACTGATTAACTTCAAACATTTACATTAACTGCTTTGCCAAAAGTTATATCAATATTGAGCAATACCTTCAGCAACAAATCTATTCTGAAATGTGTATGAACAGCCCTCTATACACAAACTCCCACTGAATTCACTGATAGCCAGTGCTCACATCACATGGTCACGCTCCTGTGGTTATTGGGGGCCAAGGGGGCTGCAATGCCTTTCAGTAGATTAGCTGCAGACCCATGCTAAACTGGTTGGTACCTTTGTTACTGACTCTCACAGAGACACTGGCCCTGTTTGCGCCGCTCTTCTTTCTCCCTGTTGGCTTTGGTTGTTAACTTGAACACTCACAGCTCAGACCGCCTGAGGAAGCTGAGGCAGTTCCACACAACACACAATCCAAAACTTTTGCTGTGCTCACTGATAATAACTTTAGATTAACATTAAGCACATGATACATTGGCTCACATTACATTACTTCTACTGTAGCATGTCATGTTATGTCAGCCAAGGTCAACATTCAGTGTGACATGATACAATCTAGCACGGTGCAGGGTTATTGCCTCCTGAGTTAGGAATCTCAGGCTAAGAATCAGAAAGAGAATGAGCAGATGCACATAACAGATCACTTTATAATACTCCTGGGAAAAAAGAATCATTTAATGCATTGCAAATTTTGCCAGTATCCTCCCTCTTGGATTCATCTGAACCTCCAAACTACCATGATACGTCTCTTTCTTTTCTCTTCTTATTTCTTTCTTTTTTAAAGTAAGACATGAGGCTTGTTGAGTCAATCAGACTGACACTTGGACCTCACCACAGGAAGAATTTCAAATAATTCAGTGAACTTCACAAGCTCTGATCACTCTGCTAGTACTTTCTGCTCTCATAGACTTCAGTGACCCCCACTTCATGAATAATGTGAGTGGTAGTGCTGCAAGTCCCAGAGGATTCTGATTCCACTGAGCAACGTGGGGTTTTGGCCTGCAGGGTGACAAGCTGTAGGAAGGAAATGTTTGGCTGTATCCAAAAACGGGAAAATTTTAAAAGAACTGTTAAGTCTTCTGGAGTTTTAACTTGTTTTCACACACTGTGGAGCTTCCAAGTCACAATCTCTGCTCCCTCCTCTGTTACACCCACAAAACTGCATCTGTACTTCAAAGACCGAGAGATACCAAAGTTAAACTCAGCCATATGAGTCAAAGGGCTGGTTAGATACAATTCTGCTACATGGCAATAACCTCCCTGATTTTATTCATGCACCCATTATAAGCACAGCCAATATGTGCAGTGTAAGGATGGTAATTTTCAGCTTTACACATGCAAAAGCTATCCAGATTGCAAGAGACTAAAGACAGGAAATTCTCATGTAAGGGTAAACCTTTAGTTTTCAATTAGACATAATAAACTTGTAAAAACTACAACAGAGTTATCAATGGCCACTGAGATAATTTTATATCTGGCAAAACAAAAAAAGCAGAGCTTCAAGAGCCCATCCTGTCTCTGATATAACACAAGGATGTATCATTTTTAGAACAGAGGCTAAGCTAATCACAGCTGACTTCACATTTCTCTGTTTTTTGTTCACCTTTGTAAACATGAAGGTAATGTTTTTCTTTTTAGTCTTCTGTGACAACAGAAAACACAAGCATTATTTTATTAACCTTTAAATGCAATTTGGTTGCTCTTTCCATTTCAGCTCTGGAGCTTTGATGTCTGAGTGACATTGGATATACCTTAAGGGCTTAAAAAAAAAGTTCAATAGTCTTCATAGCCTCAGCATAAAATACAGAATAAGAAGAGAAAATAAATAAATAAGTAAATACACACATATTTCCCTCTTTTATGACTTTGAAAAGCTGCAGCTGTCATTTGGTTCCTCACTCTTTCCTCAGGCTAGAGATCATCTGATCAGATAGGAATGAGCATAGTAGAGTCCTTAGATTGGATACAGAGAAGCTGATATTTTTACCTAGTCAGTCATCTCAGTGAAAAAAAAAATCAAAGAAATAGAGAACTCCTCAGATATATCCAGGGAACTGCTCCCCAGACTCATCAGCACTTACCTGCACTAGTTAACTCCCATTTCTGTGTAGTCTCCAGAATCAAGAAAAAAAAAAAACAATCTTTAACCTTAATCTTCAAAATTTTTACCAAGGTTTAAAAATCTTGAGCTCTGAACCATCACCATGGAATTTTGAACCACTTTTCCAAGACTGAGTCAATTTGGGTAAAAAATTGACCCAAAATCAATGAAAACATTAATTCAGGCAAGAAAAATTAATCCTTGGAGTAAAACATAAGGCACTGTTCATTATTTTGAGACACCTTCAGCACCACAGTTCCAAACCTTCAAAACAACCTGGTAGTACAGAAAACAGAGGGTAGGTTTAGAGCCCTGTTAACAACAGGCTCTTCTAGCACTGCACAAAATAAGCTGGATTCTTGACCCTTTCAATATCTGAGCCCCTAAGAGAAATGCCAAAAAAAAAATAAAATCCCAAAATTTTCAATTCAGAAGTGGGTTTGACTGTGCAATAGTCAAGAGGAGACACTGGTTTCTACTAATATCAGTTTTGATGAATTCTGTGACCTGTGTCTTGATGGATAACATGATCTCTGCTACCCTAACCCTCAGCATAACTCCTCATTTGGGTGACAGACCCATTGCTTTCGCAAAAGCAATAACTCTTTCCCTTCCAGCACATCACCTCCTTCTACAAAAGCTCTCTCTGGAGGGCTCTTTACACAGTCCAGTAAAAATAAAAATGTCTAAATTTTTTGCTTAACTAACAATGAACTGCCCAATGTTTTGAACAAACTTAATATGGCTTGTTATTGTTGTGAATTAAGGCTTGATAAGGACTGTGAAGATACCTCTTGTATTTTACAGTGTCTTGGAGCTTTGTTTTATTTCCTGTATTTCTGATATTCAAAACAGGGCTTACACTTAGAACATACTATTGCATGCAGCTCTACAGAAAATAAGTAAATAAAAACCTGATCATGCCCTGACAATGGTGACTCAGTTCATTTTCACAAATAGCACAAGCTCCCGAAGTAGGAACGGCAGAGCAGCATAAGCCAGGATGGCAGGTGTCACTACTAAAGTGACAAATCATCTCTACTTGATCTTTAAAACAAGGTTGCATCACTAGCTTAAAACATGAAACTGAACTCTGGTTCAGAAACAAGCAGGTGAGCTTGTACCAGATTACCTGATTGCACTGACCCTCCTTTTGTTTGCATTGTACTGAAACAAAAATAAAAATCACACCCTTATCAAAACAAATGGAGTCGAGTTACATATTGCTTGTACTACTCTGTCATTTGTCAGGGAGCAAAGGCAGAAAGCAAAGCAGCAGTGTGATGTAGTGACTATAACTAATGTTGCTAAATATCACAACATTTTTAGCAAGTCTGGCTTCTCTCCTCAGTAAACAAGAGACAGTCAACCGAGCTTGGTGACAATGAAGAAGAATCTGCTTCTTTGTGGAGGTGGGTGTATTTCACTGCCAGAATTATGGAAGATCCAGTATCAGTGAGATATTCTGATTGAAGCTAAAGGCAATCCTGTCCTGAAAGCTGATAAATTCCCAAGCATATACCCAGGCAAAAGTTAATGTAAAGGACAGTTCAATTTCTTGCAAGGGATTATAGAGAAGAAATGGACATTTATATTTCAATTCCACAATAATATTCACAGCAAGTCTTTGCTCTCCTGAAAATAAACCTGACAAACACTTTTTTTTTCCCCCAAGGCTTCCACCATACCTAAGCAGGTTGTGATTTTTAAAGATCCTGAACCTCTAGAATAATTTTGTAAAAATCTTGACTAAAAATTACTATTCAGGAAAACCACAAAGCTACAAGAACTCAGATTAAAATAAAAATGGGAGAAGATCCAGTAAAGGAAAACTGCAACAAAGAGGCAAAAGAGCCAAAACCACTGACCATCCAGCAGGGACAAATCACAGTGGTGGTATTACCTGCACTGTTAATTAGGTTGGGCAGTTGTCAGTACAGGAACATTACTATTAAGTGCCTACCTGAACAACTTAGCATGCTTAAAATATTCAAAATCCATTTCAGTTAGAATTAAGAGCATTTTTTAACCTACAGTAGGTTTCAAGATGGAATGAGTAACCATGGTACACTTCACCTGTAAATAGAATTTTTTGGCTTTTATACCACATACCCTAAAGCTCTGTATTTTCTCAACTGTCAATCTTCATTATAAAAATTCCCATTCAAGCTGAATAACTGTCTTCTAAGACCTCATCTGCTCATGGCATTTATTCCCCAGTTGAAGCCAGGTCTCTGCTGGAGATATCATCTTCACACCCAGCTGCAATGTCATATGCAAGGGATTACAACTTTAGGTAGGGGACTGGAAGATGATATAGATGCAATTAAGGAACGGAAAATTTCTTTCCATGTGAATGCCCCAAGCACATGGACAGTAAGCATAGAGACACAGATCACAAAAGGTAGTCTATGCAGGAGGATTTTAAAATAGATTTGGGGGTTCTAAACTGCCATGGAAATGAGCAACCTCTAAATAAAATGCTTGGTATAGCATACCTCACTGCTGGCAAAATTTAAATTTGGGATTTTAGGCTACAGGGAGAGAAAATACAAGAAAAAAGAGATTGTGCATTATTCAGATGGAGCTACTCTTGATGTCAGCTTGGATGAGGTTCCTGACAAATACATAAAGATATTTTAATCTTGGGGAAGGGTCCTGTGCTGTCTTTCCAGTCGAAAATTGTACTAAGAAATTTTTATATTGGTTTGACTGATATTTGGTATAATGATCTTCAAAGCAGTAAACCCATTCTTAATCAAGTCTGCTTAAGTAAAGTACATGTTGTCAGAGGATGCTGCAAGGCATCCTCTGGGTTACTTCACCTAACGAGGACCGTCCCACAGCAGGGCCAAGCCTTACAGCGTTGCAGCGTTCTGATCTGCCAGGAGAACCATCCTGCTGGCCTTGAAGCAGAAAAGCTGAAGCAGTGCCATGAACAAGCCTTAGCTTGATAAAGGGGGGAGAGATGGGGGATTCCAAGAATTGGATTAGCTTTTACTGGAATCCTTTCATATCACCAGGATAGATGTATAAGCAGAAAAACAGAAATAGGTTAAACTCTGCCAAAAAGCATCATGCCCTAGTAGCAATCTGTGCAGTAAACTTGACACTCCTGCTTCATCATATGTTTTCCAATTCCAGGATCATTAAATAGCAATTGTTCTGCTCTGCTTCCTGTTTTGAAAAATGCTGCTTTTTTCTCTGCCTTTGTAACATCTTAAGTCATTTAAGTTTTAATACTCTCACAATGAATGGCTGTGAGAAGGAACCTTGCTGAACTGTATAAATTTATTTCAGGGCTTGAAGATGCTATTATTTATATTAGTTCATAATTATTGTAGCAGTCACTTCCAGATGCCTCATAATGCCCCCATGAAAAAGGGAAGTACTAAAAGGAAAATTTTCAAAGGATTTAAAGCTTCTATTGTGGTTGTTGGATACAGAAAGCTACCACATTTAAGCGGCTAAAGAAAGAGCAGAGAGCTCTTTCAAGAATGTGACCATGAATGACTTGGTCTCATGGATGTCTGTGTCAGAACTGAGAACAGGCCATGCATCTACAGCAGTGAAAGTGCCACCTTTAAAACTCAGCTTACAACTCAGGTAAGGTAGAGAACAGCAATAACAATTTGCAGCATCCCAGTATTTTACCTTCACAGGATAAGGGTTGCTTTTCCAAGTTCAAAAATGTCAAGCAAGGGCATGCAAAGTCAGGTGAGGGCAACACTTCAGTTCACAAAAAACAAAATATGTGAAGTAGGAAAGGGAGAGATAGGAGATTGTAAGAAAATGACACAATAGAATTAAACCTGAGCAAGCAAGATTTAATTCTGATAAGACAGGGAGGCAAAAGAAAGCGTTAGTAAGTCTCCTGATGAGGAAAGCATTTTTCTCAGCCACTTTACTATTCAAATATTCTCTGTCACATGTTCTGGTGCTATAAAGCAGGGTCCCTGATCTGTGGTACTACCACTTTCCCACTGAACTGCACTGTGGAAATAAAGGTGTGTACTTCTGCTGCACTTGACAAAACAAGGCTTTTGATAAACGCAATGCAGCAAAAAAAAATCAAAGAATCAGGCACAGAAACAGGATGGCAATGACTGCATTATGTCCTCAGCACCCCATGGGTTGCTCAGCCAGTGTTTCAGAAACACCACCAGAGCAGAAACCAGCAAACTAAGACATTCTTCACTGTCATCACATGCAGGAGGTTTATAACCACCTTGCAGCATTCATAACTGTGCTGCTTTGTAGCTGTTTTCTCCAAGCAATATTGGGCAATGAGCACACGTCAGCGTGCCTCACCTCCAGCCAGGGAGTGACCATCAGTCCACCCAGAGCAAGCTGTATGCCTACTGACACATTTATTGCTGACTTTGGCAGGGGTTTGAGTCCCCACTCACAAACTCAACAAAGTCAAGCTGGACCTGCTGCCAAGAGGGCTGTTTCACCAGTGACAGTAGTGACATCTGATTGCTGGACTAATGTCCCACATTTGACAGAAAGCTGCCTGCTGATCTGCTGCTCACCCCACCCTCTGCTTCTGACTGAGGATTTTGCTGCATTCCAACCTGCAAGTTTTTATTAAAAAGGCAGAAATTCCCAAAGCCCTCTTTGGTGTGCTTTCTCAGAGCCTCTGGTTTCTCAGTGGTGCATCTACAGCAAGAAGGGGTCCACAAACTGCAGAGGGAAGTGTAAAATCTGCTATCACAGCTGCCCTGCACTCAGCAGTGGGGTTGAAATCTGTAAAAGAGGGCTCAGGAGTAGGACCTAAGGCTGAACAGTCTGGAATAAGATGTATTTGAAAGAACCTATACAGCAAAGGAAAGAGTATGTTCAGATCACTCCAGATATTGCTTCAAATCTCATAGAAATTAACTGCAGTGCCTGTGCAGAACTTCTCTGAACACCCATAAACCCCTCAGGAGCTTCCAGAAAAGGGTAATTACATCAAAATTTGGAAATCCTGTCTTTCAGCATGAAGGTCACTGACATTGTGCCACCTTATTTTCTGCAGAGTGTGTCTAAGAGTGTGTTTAGTAAGACAAAAAAGCTAGGTCATATATTCTCACATCAGCATGTTCACGCTCACAGAGACAAGGGAAACTTGCTAAAAGCCTGCACAGTGAGAACCTCTCTGCCAAAAGGATATTCCCCCAGAGGCTGGGCATGTCACATCTGGAGTCTCTGCAGCTGCCCTACCACCCTCTGGTCAGCCCAGCCTTCCCTTAGTTTGGGATTCAGCAATTCTGGCCACATTTCTCCAGAATTCTTGATCTTCTGGGGCCAAGGGGAAACAGGGCAGGAGATGCTCCAGGTACTGGAGCAGGGATTCCCCTGTACCCCTGAGGAGCAGGGGGACCCTGGGAGACTTCAGCCCATCGGGGTTAGTTTCTCACCAACCAATTCTGTTTTAATTGGCAACAGATGAAATTAATTTTCCCCAAGTCAAGCATGTTCTGCCTGTGAGGGTAACTGGAAGTGATCTCCCTGGGTTTATCTCACCACAATAAGATTTTATGTCTTATTGAGGAGGTAAGTGGGGGTGTGGGGGACATGTTAACCCAGCACACCATGTTTAGTAATTCCCACGGAGATAGTTAACATATTGCTGAGAGCAAAATGTGAAAGTGTCATTATACCCACTCAGAAATAAAATTAATTCTAAGCTTTTATTCCTGGAAAGCCCAGCTCTGTCAGTGGCATTACAGCAAACATGACCTCCCTACCTCTGTACAGTTCTTGCTACATGTAAAATATCCAGAAGAACAAAAGCAAAATGAACTATTTAAGGAGAGAATTCAACTAAAAATTGTGAGAAGATACAGATGCAAGAAAATCCCCTTACTTGGTATTAAGGCTCCTAAAATGAAGTCAATGCCTCTTATTCTAATTGCTATTTGCCAATAATGTGCTTTCTCACCAGTATATCTAGTTGTTTAAAATACAGTCTTAGTCCTGGTCTAATGACAGAAGACTGCCCCAGTAAGCAATTTCACTCAGAGTGACTTGGACACTGGACATTCATTTGCAATTACAAGTCAAAGTTAACTGCTAGAGACGAGCCAGCAGAAAACACCTTCTAAAGGAACACCAAAACTGTGAAAAACGTTTTTGTTCAGAAGACACTCTGTCTTGAGAAGTGTTCTCAGACAGGCAAGACTTCCATACCTCCCTCACCTCCTTTGGGTCCTGCATCCCACTGGAGGTGAGAGAAGGCAATGAGGCCCCTCATCTCCCAGGGGAGAAAAATGGAAGAGGAAGAACCAGGGGCTGCAGAACAGCCCTGAAGGGAAGCTGAGGTGCAAGGTGATTGGAACTGCTACACAGAGGAGCAGTTTTTGGTGTGGTAAAACTGCTCACCTCACCACTCCTTCCATCCCCTCCCCACACAGGCAGGAAGGGCTGCACAAGCCAAAACAGCCGACCATCACCTCCCCATCCCCAGGCAGACTTGACAGGCAGCTACAGGCTGATGAATTAGGCAGTGGCCTGTTCTTCCAAGGCCCAGAGCTGGCGCTGGTGATGGCCTCTTGGAAAGCAAGTACAGACACCTGAGTATGAGCAATTAAAATGATGCAATACATGACACATATCTGTCAGAAATAACCTAGCAATTGGGTTGCTGGCACACCATGCTGCAGATAAGGCAGTGCTGATAATACTTGAACTTCTACGTCTCTCACTGAGATGTTTGCCACAATGCTATTTGTTCTCTGCTCTTAAATCCGTATGCTCACTTAGCTTTAACAACTGATTGCAGAATAAGACTCGGATTTGCCAAATCCAGAAATAATGCGGCTTGTTTGAAGATGCATTTTGCTGGGTTTCTTTCTCATTGATCTTGGAAGTTATGCAATAATATTAAAAACTGAGCCATCACAAAGAGCACAGCAAGGTACACCAGAGAAACAGGAACAACCTGGATAGCCCCCTTCACAAGTTGTTTCAATGACTTATCTTGCACACAAAGAATATTCACATATTTAAACACCATTCTAGGTTCTGACAGAAGGCAAGAAGTTCGGTGGAGGGCTCACCCCACGTTGGTTGTGCAGTGACGTACTGATGGAGACGAGGGGTTGAGCAAGTGCAGCACCTGGCTGAACAGGACAGGCAGGTGCTCTTGCAGGTACAGCTGCGCTGTGTGACGTGAGGTAGGCAGCTCTTCCTCTACCAGGCATGTCTGCACAGCACAAGGTGGGGCCAAGCAGAGAAACATGACTCAGTCTCTACATAACTCATTCACAGCTATCTTAGATCCTAAAAACAACAGTCATGTTAACATGGTGCTCCTGCCTGGGCATGGCAAACCAGTCTTCCCAAATATTGCACAAGGTAGCTGTTCCTCTGTTCCACAAAACCCAGTCATATGAGCAGATCTTCTCACCCCCTTACTGTGCCTTGTGAGTTAGGTCTGAAGCACCTTCAGAGAAGGTTCACTGGACTGGTTAATAGTGCCACATTCCAGCCACAGGACTGTCAGCTGGAAGAGGCTGCATGAGGATCTCTCAGTGTGAGTATGGTTAAAGTAACATGACCCAGAAGTTACAAAATGTTGAAAATCATGCAATTGTAAAAAAAGCATTAAAAGCTCAGATCTACACATGAATGGAAAATTATGCATCAAACAAGCAGGTAGTTTGTTTCTATGTGCCATATAACAAATGCTTGATATCTGCTACAGCAATCCCTGTAAAAATAGATATCAGTTCCCTGAGGTCATATTTACTAGTGTTCCCTTCAACTAAAACACCCACAACAGTTATTTTTGGAAACAAGTTATCTGTATGTATTTGGTGTCCTACTAGTATTCCACACATTGAAATCTTGGCAATACCTCCCAGTCAAACACAGCTACAGGTCTTACCCAGAAAAATTGTCCTTATGCACACAAGGCTTACTCATGTTCAGTAGTCGCACGGATTGGAACAGCATATGTACATGAGTTAAGATTTGCAAGAAAGGATCTTGAATGGTGATGGAGCAGTCACTAAATTCATAGCTAATTAAATAAATTTGAAAAGGTGTATTTATGGTTAGGTTTAGACTATTAATACAATAGATTTGCAATGAAAGCATATATTTTAATCATAAAAGAGCTTTTGGAGAGGATATAGTAATCATAGAAATTCTGTAGTTTGATAGATCACATGCTGTCAGGATGGGTTTTTTTGCTTTTTCTTTGCCTAGGTCAACCAACTACATACCATGCCTTGAGCAAGAAGTAGCCATTGAACTGATCACTCCTTAAATTTCAATTCCTAGTCACACTTAATAACTGTCTATCCCCAAATCCCTGCAAGGGACAGGAGAGTATCACAATGATACAGAGCTCACATCAATTTCTATGACACTGACTTGGGTACTGCTGGCATTAGAAACACTCCACTTTCAGATTGTGAGCCTACAAGCCCAGAGTACAGTTTAAGGAATACAAGAAATATTAAGCAAAAAAAACTAGTGAACTGGGACTCTGCTTCTTATTCTTTTTTTTTTTCTTTTTTTTTATCTGACTTCAAACACAACTATCCAATATTTTTAAGGATACAGATAACAAGAAACTGAGAAAGGAGCATCACTGCTAGATGCACTCAATGCTTACGCTTCAAGTGTTTCCTCAAATTCTGCAGATTTTAGTCAATCTAGTCACATGCATGCACAACTGAGCTTTGGCTCTTTCCAAAAGGTAGCAAATCTAACACTGTACAGCTTGGAAGCAGTCTTTAAAGTAGTTTATAAAAATTGTTTATTGGAAAAACTGAGTGACCGTTCCATATTCCTGAGCAGTAGACTCTGGTCAGGAGAAAGTGGTGAGTTTCAATATAATTTTCTCCCTACCAATTTATAAAGAAATCACTCATTAATTATGAAAAAATATTATCAATTAAAGTAGAAACTACTCCTCTAACATAGTAACTGTGACTTTGCTACAAAAAGGAGCAGCGAGTCAAGTGTGTCCAGAGAGCGCTGGACTGTCTTCAAACAAGTTTGTTGGCAGCTTAAAGGCTGCTGAACATTATGATTTTAATACAGCTGCATTATCTTGTTCATATTAATAAACACATGTGTGGGAAGGTTCAACTCTCTGCATGGCAAAGTAGTTCTACCTCTTTGGTTTCCAATGGGACATTGTTTTAGGCTTAGTCCTGAAAGGAGATCAAAGCTGGTGAAAGCCTCTGAGTGGGTGTTCAGTGCTGCTGCTGCGCTGTGCTTCCAGATGCTGTTGCAGAGAAAAGGCATCTTGCAAAGAATTGACACTGTATTTCATTGATGTCATTCATAATCCTTTTTAACAGATAAAAATTATGGGCTGTCTGGTTCTCAAACACAACATCATCCAATTTGCATGGTCCAGGTCCTCTTCTGCAATGAATGATGGGCTTAGTAAGTGATATTTACCAGTCCATCATGTCACTGCACTGCATTTAATACACACTGAACCTTCAGAAAGGCAGTGTGGAATTAATTCTCAGAAGCAATCAACATTCATTTGACTCTTTTCCTATTTCCTCTGCATCTCCAACTTCAGTGATTTCACATAAAGAGAAATAAGCAAACCCTTGAGCACTCTCAGCAAACATCAAAATGTAAATTGCTAGAAATACATAGGGAGACCGCCAAAGGCACCAAATGGCAGCTAGAAATTTAAGTTTCACTGATGAACCATGATCCAGAAGTCAGCAAGCATGGGATAACTTTGCTGGCATTTTTATTTTTGGAAGTCTCCCCCTTTGGCCACTTACATGTGTCTACAATTGTGCGTTGTAAAACCAAATGCCTTTCTAAAGCACACACCCCATACAGAGGCACACACACAGACTCACAACACAGATCAAATGCTTGTTTTGCCCTCCAGGAGTCTCAAGGGCCTTCAACTACTGAAATTAACCCCTGTCCTTCGGTGCGCCCAAGCCTATGGCTTTACAGCATTCCACAGCATCTAAGACAACACAACTATTTATGTTCCTGCACATACTGAGGTTTTTAGAAAGACCACATCAGAATCCACATCATAACCATTCCTCTTGACAATAGGAGTGTATCAGGAACACTTGCAATACATAACAAAGAAACCATCACAACTCGTCTGATGTTGACATCTGCCTGAAGGATCTGCAGACCCTATATTGCTCTGAAAGTGACATTTATATAGATAAATACGTGTCTAACTTTTGCTTGTTTGTACACACACAGGTAATATATGCACTCTACTCCCACATAAAGACTTCCTTGTGAAACCAAAATATTATAATTGCCATTTTACTGTCAGTGGAGCAATATACAAACTCTAGTCCAAGGCACTGCCTGCAGCTGCCCTGAGCAGCTTTTGTCCCAAGTATCTGCAGTAGAGCCCTGACACCACCTAAGCTCTGGGAGTCACAGGGTGGTTGCCATCCTGTCCACAGGTAATTGCCCAAGCAGGTGGAGGGAAGACAGGCAGTGCACTCCCCTGTGCAATACAGATATTGACATCTCCTACAGAAGAGAACTCTTAAAGCAATTTGTTAGAAATAATCAGTGTTTCATTTACATCATTTCAGAGCACAGTTAAGCCTGAAAGCACAGCTACCCAGCTCCAAGATTCCTGGCTCAGCAATGTCACCAAGTGCTCCTGGGTTCCCCCTGCCCCATCAGCCCAAATGAACCGACAAGGGGTTCAAAGCCCTGCGAGCCATAAGAGAGCAGGAAATCACAGAGCTTGGGAATCATGGCTCCAACACTTCCAGTTGTGTGGCATGCTGCCCAGAAGACCTCAAAGTACCCATGGTATATGCCAGGTCTTTGGGGATCTCCAGAGGCAGCCAGCATGTTAAGGCTATCCCAGAGCCACGGACCTCACAGCTCGCCAGGAGTCATGAAGTCAGGCATGAAGCCTGTCAGAACCCATCCCATGTCTTTCTACAAAGTCACTAAAAAATGATGTTTCTGCAAAATATATTTTGGTATCAATGAATCTGCCTTTTCTGATGGAAAATTATTTTGGCAGAAAGTTTCCAGCTAGCTCCAGTCTGTCCCTTAGGCAGGTTAAAAAATTAGAGGAACTGCTCCACTGTAGTCCAAAGTTCTTATCTAAAATTATTTACATAATTAACTTACACTTCTTCACAAATATCAAACTTCTACTGAAACACCCAAAAGACACTATTTCCTTGTAAATGAGGTAGCAGACTAGACCTGCATTTCCTTATCCATGATCACATTTGTGTTTTATCTGCAAGCCCCTGCGCTCTAATATTTTCCTTTTCTTTGTCCCAACTACAAGTGCTTTGAGGCAGGGCCTCCTGACAAGCAGCATGTGCTATCATGAAAGCAACAATTTCGTATCAGTAACAACCCTGGCATTTTCTTTTTCAGAAGAATGACCTCAGCAATGCATTTCCAGAGTGACTTGTCCTTCAGAACCAACCAGTTGCAAGAGCATAATACTACCAATAAATTTAAGAGCATTTTACATAGAAAATACTATATTTTAAGGTCCACACAAAAAATTCTCTCATGTAAGGATCTGGGCTCTTTTAAAATACTCTTGGAATAGAATGAAGTATATAAATTTCACTACTATAACATTTCTCTCTAAAATAAGGTGTTGCTGATTAAACATGAAATTGATGGTTTCTTGGTCTCACTGTTGTACTGCCACTGACTGGATTTTGCATCTTTTCAATAAATGACACAGACGTTGAATCACCACCAGGTAGGAAAACTCCCCCCTAAAATGTTTAAGAACAAAGAGGGAAGGACATTATCTTTTTGTTCAAATGAAAATCTTAGAAAATATTCTAAGCCCTGATTTTTCCATATAAAAAACATCTAATACATTAAGTAACATCACAGGTTATTACTGCAAAACTTACATCACAAGCCCAAGCTACATAAACCAGCTGTAAAGCTTTTAATTTGTCTGAAGAGATAATTAAGCAGGATCAAGCATACTCAGGTGTTACAACTCAACAAAGGAGTTGGGCAATTCTTCCCCTGACAAAAGAGCTGCAGTAACCAGTATCACTTTCGTCTCAAGTGATCCAATATGCAATACCTACTGCAGCAATAATTAATTTTGCCCACATTTTTTAAGTGCTTTGAATTTTAAAATAGAACAATGATATTTTTAGAATTTTATTATAATTTTATTTTAGAATTTCAGAAAACCTTGTTGTGCTTTACCTAAATCACACACAACAAATATTTGCCATCAATTCAAGTCCATGTATATTTCTTCTGATGCAACTTGTTCATACATATTACCTGAAATTTGACTTCTGATTCCAACTTTCTTCTAAATTGAACTAGAAAGCATTATTTTTATGCTAAAATATTAATAGTTCAAAAAGTTAGATTAATAAGTATTTTATAGCCTCAGTAACCTCTTTCAAATACTTCATAAGCAGGAAGAACCTAACCTAATAAAATCAGAGTTTGAAACCTACTGCAGAATCTGAGCTAAAATCCACTGAAGAGAGTTACAAAAAATTAATCTGAGTCTCAGAATTTCAGGTGAGGACTCAATAAATGACCTCGTAAAGATAGTGATCACAGCATCATAGCTTCCTATGCTTTTTAAATTTCTTGTTAGCTGCTACAGAGTTTCACAAGTTGATGAAAATATTTTTCAGTCCATTGAGACTTTCAATCCATGAGAGAATCTCACTGGGTCTGAAATAACATGATCACAATAGTTTCAGATATTCCATGGCCTGAATTTAGCTGAAGTCTCTAGCAAGACCTGAAAAGCCACATTCTTGCCACCATCTGACAGAAACTTCTAGCTTGCCATACACCTACAAGTGTTGTTCCTTGTTTTGCAGTTCAGAATAGGCTCTGTATTATGTCCTATAAAGAACTGACATCACACTAACAGATGTTCATTAAATTGCATGCACTGTGACTTTACCATGTACAGCAAAAGCTGGTTCAGGGTTCATCCTAAATCACTGGCAATTGGCATCTGCAGAAACCTCCCATCTCTATATCTTTTGTCTTCTAGTCTGATAGTAAATTTTGTTTCTACTTCATATTTCAATCCCTGATTTAAGTATATTTGAAAGATTAGTAATATCCATATATTATACATAATGGTATATCACTACCTATATATTTAAGAACTAACTAGCTCCCATCCTTATCACCTTAGTATTGAAAGATGTGCGATTTTAACAATGGTTAAAAGCTGACAAGCTGCCATCACTGCTTGCTGCATAACCTGACAGAGTTTTCCCAAGTCCTTCCATTCCCCCCCACCTGTAGCTTGTCCCTGTCTCTTGCCACATTCTCACTTGAGCATGTACACCATCTGACACTGAGGCCTCTAGTCAATAACCAGGGCTCTTTTATACTGCTAGCCTCCAAAATTTAACTGCATAACACTGCATTGGTGCACAAGCTTCTTTATAGGGAAATGAAGTTACAATTTGTTTCTATTTTCATTTTAAGCTGCTTGGTAAAATTTTTGTCAAATGCAAAATTTTCTTAGGAAGAAGTTTGATGAAACACTGAGTTGGCTACTGATTACAAACCACAATATCCCAAGTGGTGTGAAACTTAGAATACCCTTAGTGCTACATATAAGGGGAACCTTCAAGCTTAGCCGTAAAAAGAAACCTCGCCTTTTTCTGAGCTATATCAAAACAAAGCTTGTAAAGTACATAAGGATCATAGTCATAATGTAAGTAAACACTTCCCTGCCTCAAAGTCATAATTTTCAAATACTCAAACTGAATAAGTATTCCAAAGAGTAAGACAAAACATGCAGCGACAATGTTATAAGAACAATAAATAAAACTCTGGTCGTTCTAGGTCAAGAAAAATGCTGCTAGCTGTGGAACTGCATAATGAAAGTAAAGATGCTGTGTTAGAAGAATTAGAGTTCTTAACGATTCTAAAATCTATACAGCAGCACAGGTCACTCAGAGCTTTTCACTGAATTTAGCAACTGAAAAATTTGATCCTCCATTTAATTTGATTTAAAGCTCTAGAAACAGAGCAATTGTGTGTGCAACTATTTCCAACCTTTTGTTTTGATCAGTTTTCAGCACTTGTTACAACAGTATCTACTTCACAATTGCAATTTAGTCACTGACTTGTAAAAAGAAGAAATTTAATTAAAAATGCCAATTTTAAAAGAGTACAAGAATGGTCCATTGAAAGTTAGATTATATGGGTCATTGGTGCCATTACTGACACTTTCCTGTTAAACAGGTTACATGGAGCAACTTCATGCCTGTACATGAAAAACACGAATCAGACACTTTTACTGATTGATGAAACAGGAACAGATGTTTTGAAGGCAGCAGAAAATACAAAGGTGCACATGGAAATTGAGTTATCTTAGTCTACTGAGATCTACTGCTGCACTGTGTGTTTGTTTTCTGAGAATTTGACAGCCGTTGTACTGGCCAATACACGCTCACTGCTGCAGTGTCCTGGATCTTTTTTCCTGGCTGAGAATTTGACAGCTGTACAATTATTTCTAGAGCAGAACAAGAAAACACACCGATTATTGCTATCATCTTGCTTTATGAAATTCAGTGTCTGTACCACGCTACATAGCTGCTATTCTTCCATGTCAGCGGCTTTCTGGAACTGCAATTTGGCAATGAAAACACACAAGATAGGCCTTAGGTTAACACACAAGAAAAAGTCTTGATAATAATCTGAAAGACTTATTTTTTTCCATCCAGACAAAAGGAACTCAAGATGAGCTGTTTTTCTAGAAATGAGGCTAATGTGATGACAGCCCAGCAGATTTCTCAGTGATCTTAATGTTCCAATCAACTTTCTGATTTTCAGCTGATTAGTGGTGATGACCCTTCAAAGACTATTTGACCAAAAATAGTCCTTGAAGCCTCTTTCCTATTTCTCATTAATTGTTCTACATCAGTTCTTGGAACAACTGCCACAAGTATCTCTCTCAATCTCACATTTCTTCACTTCCTTCCATCCATTTTCTCTATTTTCTTAATTAAAAAAATAAAGATGTTTCATGCATTGTTTTATTACTAGTTTTCTATCCTCTGCAGTGATTACTCTCTCCCTCCCTGCCACATCCTTGGAGTCTCTCTCACTCCAACTCAAGAGGAGCTGCATGTTGCAACTGGTGAAACTCTGATGTGGTTAAATGCTGTGCCAAGGGCTCTGGAGAGAAGAATAGACGCTGAGACTGGCAGGAAGAGGGAAGCTGGATAATATTCAAGAAGCTGACTACCGTTTTGTTCAGAAGAGAGAAGAACTGATTTCAGAGTAATCACTAGTTATGTGGCTTTTCCCAGGTCCAACCCCCAGTCCCTAAAAAAAAAAAAAAAAAAAAAAAAAAAAAAAAAAAAAAAAAGGATATTTGCATAGCATTTCTAATCCACAGATCTCATAATGAATGTCACCACCCCCTTTACCCAGGACAAAGCCCAAGTCACAGAAAGGTTGGGTGATTTTCCTATACAGTAAGGGAAGGGCAGAGTCCTGGCTAAGATCTGGTTCCCACTCATGCAGTGACTCCGCAAGGTCCCTACAAGTCTCCTCTGCTCGTGACAGCCCAGAACAAAGATCTCTGCAGCATAACAAGGGTAGCACAAAGCTCCAGCACAAGCTGAGTGTCTCAGCCATCACCCCACTTCTCAGTGGCCTGGCAGCCCTTCCTGACAGGCAGCCTGTAACACAGCCCTGAAATGCCGAGCCAGCTCGGGCACCAGCGGCACAAACCAGCAGGGAAGAAGGCAAAGGCAGCCAGTCTCCTCACTACATGACACCAGCCCTCCAGCTGGGCTGCACCTCTTTGGTCTGAAATCTCTAGGAACACACACCTGAGCCCTGTGCTGCTGGGTGACACTGCTGCCCACATGTCAACCTACCAATTTCAGACCAATCCTGGTGAACTCACAGGCTTTAATGTGGAAGTTTCCCACATATCCTGTAGGGAAAAGATAAGAAACTGCAACAAACAAACAGATTTCCCAAATCACCAGGGAGACTCTTTTCTAAAGGATTATTCAGGAACTGTCACCAATTTACTGGCTGCCTCTATCAGTCTTAAATGTGCATGATTATTGTGTTTAGTTTTCCTGACATTTGTGTTTTGTTTAAGGGTCTCTTTGTGCAATCTTTTGTGTCTGCTTTAAATAAACACACTTCCTGTGCTTGTTTCAGCATGCTTGGATTCAGCAAGATGTCTATCACTTAATAACCAAATGAAAAGTTTAATCACCCAAAAGCTAGTAGCAGTTAAGAAAACAGAAAAGCTAAGGGTGTTCCATATGCATTTTTCTTTCTATTTCTTCTGTTATCACATTTGCTAGTCCAAGCAAGTTTGATGTTGTGTATTTAGGCCTGTAAATATCAGCTTAGCACGTGGAAACAAGAACATTTATTCTTATTTTACAGTAAGAATCAGTGCAATAAAAAAAAACCCACTCACTGTATTCCTTAAAAAAAATAGGTTTTTTTTTTTCATACTAATCACTGAGAATGTATGAAACAGAAATATACTCTAATAGCTTGTTGAGCACATTGACTGCAGAAAATTGGGCAACCATGACACAGAAACCAAACAGGAAAATACAAGTCATGCCAAGGTGTCATTTTTACAAAGTGACTTTAAAAAAAAAAAAAAACACAACAGGAAGACAAGTTAATGTCCCAATATGGGACAATAAAGCTATGTTAAAAACACTTGCCATTACCAGCCATCTGCTCTCTGCAATTTGGGGGTAATTTTTATGTACAGCTGACAGCTTTGCATCATCTTTCCTCACTTGCGAAGGATTGTCTCTGCCTCTAGTGTACAAAACCTCTGAGAAGCTGAATCTGTCCACTGCATTGTGGCTCTCAATAAGCTTGTGCTGCTAAAAAACACACGGCATTGTGCACTGGATTCCCAAACAGAAATCAAACATAAGGTTTGGGGGAAAATGTATCTCTAGATATGCTAATAATATTCCAGCTCTCTCTAATAATATTCTGCTCGTGTCAGCATTGCCTGTAAAAATCAAGAGGCAAAATGTGCTCACTGCCCTTGACATATTGTGATGGTAAGAAAAATCAAGACTACTTTCTCACTGTTCTCTGAGTGCAAGGGTAAATCTCTGCTTAAGCCTATCTTTCTTGATCAGAACGTCTCTGGTGTCCTTATGCCTTTTTCTCCTGTTTGAATTTGTCTCTTCAGAATATTTAGTAAATACATTTCATGTTCATACCTAAAGTAAAGCTACCTTCTTTTGTTTTGTTATGCGTTAGAAGTCCTAAAATACACATGCACAACAAATGGCAGGGTCACACTTCTCTCATCTGCAATTCTTGCAAAGAATAGTTATGCAAGCAAAGTGCAGAGAAAACGAAAATTCTATTAACATTCAAATCATACTCTACCATTTCCATTCTTCAGATCTAATATAATTTTAATATACATTAGGAATAAGACCAGGGAAAAAAAAGAAACTGAAGCAGTTAAAAATTATTTGTCTGTTGCCTTGTAGTGCTCCCTTTGATACACAAGAGATGGTGATAAGATTCTTCCACCAAACTCAAACCAATTCCTTACCTACATCCCACCCACCAAACACCCTGTGAACAGTGGGCACATGTACAGAGTATCTAACACTAAACTACACAAATTAGTGAAAACCCCTGCAACGTCAAAAATTGTTGATGAGTTTACACTCAATATGATTTCATTCCATGTTTCAAACATTCCAAAGTTAAGGAGTTGGTTTTCATTCACTTGAGGGAAAAAAAAAATCCTTCAGGGTCAAGTTACAAACATCTTCAGCTGAACTGTATTTTATTCTACTTGTAGCAACCTACAGAAGGGAGCCAAATTATCATACTGGTTTTGTTTCATGACCTCAATTTCCTTATACCTGGGGCTGACCCAAACCCAGAAAAATAACAATGGAAAGATATACAATTTTTACTTGATTTGGTTCCAAATCAGTATCAGGATCTGGTATTTTTCTTCTGTGTCATACCTGAACCTTGGTGCAGATGACCTAAGAGGAAGTTTCAGGAAAGAATTCCCCATGCAAACTGGGAGCCTGATGTTCAACAACAGTGAAGCAGACATGGCATTAATGCCTGAAGAGATCCAGTTAAACTACAGCACACACCTTAAACCTGAACCTTTTTTCAGGTTGATTTTTGTTTCGCTATAACAACAGCCATTCCTGTGGTACAATCCATCACACACCTCACCTCTGGACTGCATTGCCAAGGTATTGTAAATACTCCCAAGTCATTAGAACATCACTCCATAAGGACCTCTTTGAGAATATTTTACCCTCCTAACTCTGCATTGTTCATAAGAATCAGCCTCACCAACATTCAATCATTTCAGGTAGGCCCTAATTCCCTTACCCCTTTTCTAGGTGTTCTGCAGCAGCTGCATTCATAGGCTGAGATTATCATCAGATAATCACATTTCTGCCTCTCAGCATGACATTCTGCAGCTCCCCAGTGCTACTAAACCACAGCCATCATTTAGCATCCATGCTGGATTTCCATAGCTCCCCCATTGTACATGATCAGAGAACCTGCAGCACCCCTGCAGTCATTCTGCAGTTTCTCAGTGTTTTCCTCATATGGCTGAGCTACATGCAAGTAAATTCCAGTTAGTGGGACTGAGCACCATCATAGGAACTACTCTTTGCTCTCACATGCCATCTTTCAGTTTAGATTTACAGGTGATTTCAGCCTGGGTGCTTTTCCCTACCTGACCAGTATGGCTTGGGCCTCTGTTGGGCTGATTCCACAGTCAGTGCTCTCCTCCTTGTCAATGTGCTGAATGCTAACTGCTGAATCTCAGTCTCTGCACTGTTGTGCTTGGGGTATCTTCCACAGGAACTAAAGCAAAAATAGCATAATTGATGTTACATTTTTTGCTGTCTCCTCCCCAACTCTATTTTTTTTCAGCCACTCACCTTAGGACCACCTTTCTGCAGCTCATTTCCCTGCCTGTCCTGTCTTTCCTAAATGTTATAGCTCACTTCCTACAGTTTTGTTCCCTTTGAAACATTTTGATTCAGAACAAAAGGGAATTTGTGCTTTGCATGTCTGTAGGCACAGAATCATGCATGTGTTTCACATTATACTGCTATGAATATTTATTTAGTCATCCATTCTAGCAATCCATATACCTTACTTCCTTAAGTATTATTATTAACGATCCACTAGAACTGAACGACGCACTACTTTTCACTGATGAAAATTATGTATTGTGTTTTAGAGTATCATTCAATTCCTGTCTCCCACTCAAATCAGAAACATTAGAAACTATTTTTTTACCAGATTTGCAGCACATGGAAAATTTCAAATGTCTTTGCAAAGCCCAAGATGAGGAGTACAGCTGGTACAAGCAAACCATTTGGAATTTGCAAAAATCTTATCAGCTAAGCTTTGATTCTGTAGAGTAAAACAGATCTAAAGTCCATTGAACCCACACGGAATACCCTCTGCAACTTCAGATAACCAAGTCCTATTTTACCCTTTCTATATAGAACTATAAATCTATGAATGACTGAATTGGGTTAAAAAAACTAACCTCAACCCACATCTTCCCCAGAATTCATCTCAGAGTTTACATGTCTATTTTTCCTGAGATTTTCCTACTGCTTCTTCCTGTGGGGCTTGTAAACACACTCCAGGAAAGAAGCTTGCCAGGATATAAGAGAAATCTCACGAGAAATTCTGTTGTTGGTTCATTTCCAGGAAAATTCTTTGAACTCAAGACATACAAGTAAATTTCTCCAAACTTGGGACACAATACCTAGGATATCTCTAAGAGCAACAGTGATCACTTCCTGAAAGCTGCTCTTAATAGTCTCATTTCTCAAACCCCACTTGGATGTGGAAACTTCATTTCTAGATGGAGTAGCACAGTCATAATCAAAACTTAATCTAAAATAGTGAATTTAAGTTTTACAGAGGGTTGCAGATAGCTTGCTTGGAATTTAAGAAAATTAGAGGATGAAAAACCTGTACTGTTTCTCCTTCCCTTATTTTCTTGGGTTTAAGACCCAGGTGTTTGTGGGTGTAACAGAAACTGGTTGTTCTGCTTGGGCCCAAGTCTGTGATTCCACAAACATTTCTTTAGCAACACCATTAACCTAATTAGCTGCTGTTCAAGGAGGAAAGCAAATCTCCTGAGAATGTGTATGGGGACAAACAAGGGTCTCAGAAGAACCACCACACTAAAAAGGGAGCACCTCAGCATACTCAATGAGAAACTGTGTAGTACTAGCAAAAAGAGAAAGGAAGATGACAGGAAGGCACCTGAAATCCAGGAAATATTTCCTCAGAACTTAAACCAAAGTTAAATATCTCTGTCTGATTATGATCCACAGCTTAGAATGCTGTTGCAACACCAGAATGTCATCTTCCATCTCAACAAAACCTACCTAAAAAGAAAATAAAATACTGCCAACATTGAAATGGATCATTTAATAAAATCCCCAAGTAGTAATGACCACTCGAGTTTCCCTAATCCCAATACCAACACACTATCCATTCCTGCATACTCTTATTTTGCCTAACAAATTAGACCATACACAGACATTTTTTCTGAATCTAGCTGCCTCCTAGGAAGGGTTACTGCCCTCCTCACCATCACCACTTTGATGTAACTTACAGTGCAGGTGATGCCTGAGACCAAGTAGAAAATACTCACACAGCCAGCTTTCCTACCCTGATCAGCAGCTCTGCTGTCTTCCCTAGTGCACAGACAGCCCAGAGCCCAGCACTCCCACTGCACATGCTATAAACATCAGCCAAAGCAGGCTTCTCAGGGGAGACAGATGGAGGAATCCCACTGTCCACTTCTGATCGTGTTTGGGTACATCCTGGGCAATGGACTGCTCTGAGTTGGAGCTAAGTGTTCACAGTGCATTACAAGCAGCTCAGGAATATTATTACTAAAAAAATATTCATGAAACTGAGGCACCTCTAGGGCCAGGTAGTAACCAAGCTAGATCAGAATTTCTTTAATTTAAATCCAATTTTAGACATGTCTTGTTTTATGAAGTCTAGTTCTAAACTGCACACTTTATCCTCATTTGAGTAAGTTAAGAGAAATGCTTCCTTGTTTAGTATTCTTAAGCTATTTGCATACAATAGCTTCTAAATAATTCAGGAGATCGATTGGTAAAAGATAAAGGCTTTACAAAAGGCTGGAAATAGAATTTCTGGAAAACACTTCAGAGTACCCTAGTTCTGCTATTGAGCCTCAAGTGCTTTTAGTTATCACTATGCAAGGATTTTAATTTCTAAGGCACATACTAATCTTTCAGAACACATCCCTTGGACACATGCACATATCCATAGTACACCATTAGGCAAACAAATGCACATTTTCCCACCTATGAACCATCTCCCTTGATTTTAGTAGGCAATTTTTGCCCAGTTGCTAGCCATAAGTAAAGTCCATCATCTTACTTTCATCAGTTGTAACAGAGCATTCTCACTCAGTAAAATTAACATCTGACCTAATGCCCACTGAACACAAAGGAAGAAACCCTCTGATTTCACTGGGTGGGGAAACGAGCAGATAGCAAAGTGATGTGCAGCTATTTGTTGACTAAATCCTAGCAGCTTGAAATGCATATAGTTTACTTCAGGTTATATTGACTTATAGAAAGTTAAATTGTTGACACAATCAAAGAAAGGCTGCATATCCAGATCAACAAAATCACCCAAGTTCTGATTTATGACCTATAAACTAGTGTGGACAAAGAGTTTCCTGATTGAAGACTAAAATGCCACCTTTTCACATTCTCTTTTAACTTTTTCAAAATGTCTTTTTGTTGGTTTACAGTGAGGTAACTATTGAATTCAGCAGGTCAGAGAACCTAATGAAGTCGCCAATTTAACCCCACATACTGCAGCCCACGGCCACAAAGATATTTCTGCAACTGAAATCTGTTAGTGAGCAACTCAGCGCAGCTTCACAGGACCCCTGCTCTTGGGTGTCTGTAACTTGCATCTTCGCAGTGTAGCAATCATATTTCCACAATAAAACTTGTAGGGATAATTTGATTTTACGCCGCCAGCCAGCATTTCATTGCTAGTACTTATGATGCATTACATATTTGTCTGAGAACATTAGCACTCAGATAATTAACTCTTCTGCTGGGTGTCCAGTTTATGCTCTTCACTGAAAACACTGCTCCCACACAGGCATGACTTGCATGTAAGCAAATCTAATCCCTAAATCTATTATGTGGTCAGTCAATTAAAATCTAGGTTTGTAGCAGTTAAAATAATTCCTTTTTCCCTCAATTTTTTCTTCTTTTTTTGGCACTTTCTAGCAAAACAGTTCACATACAATCACTCAAAGGCTGGAAAGTGGGCTTGGCAGGAGGAGCCAAGGCTCAGCATGGCTCCAGTCAAGACAAATGGCTGAATTATTGTGACATTAGTAAACAGGTAATTAGCTTTACATGTCATTGTTCACCACCTCAAACTCATTACTGAAGTCTTACAACACTCTCTTTAAAAATTCAGACCTGTTTGACCTGCTACCAGCTATAGTGCATTTCAAGTACTCATGGATAAAGTGCAATCTTGTCAAACTGAAGACACCTGCTCCCAGCAGGAACACTACTTATGAACTGCCAAGTCTTTTGTTACAGTACCTTGGGAAGCAACGATCTTTCCATCTGGAATAACCAGCATCAACTTGGCTGTGACCACTGTAAAGCAATCTTTGAATATTTATTACCACACAAAGTACACAGAGCTCTAAAAGCAGTACGTACACAAATGCAAAAAGGGAGAAGACTGCTCCTGATAAATTTTGCTGTTTGCCATACAAGTGTTTCAAATTCATTTTCTTTCAAAACTGGCTGCTGGTAACAACTTTCAGTTCTTTTTTCTCTACCACCAGATCTACCAGGGTGAAGCTCAGCCCTGTACAAATAACTTATTTCACAGCTGACGCATTTAACTCAATGTAGCTCCTCTTTCTGTTACCTTTGTGCTCAATTTTTTGTCAATGATTGTTCATCTTAGGGTGGATAATTCACGCTAATAATTCATGAGTCTCTGTCCTTGTCTCCCCAACAAGGCCCCAGCATGGCACACTGCTTTAGGCCCCACTCCACCAATGTTGCTTCAAGCTGCCCCACGCCCTTCCTTTTGCAAGCTTTGCAGAGGAGTTTATACTGCACTATTCCTTTTTGCTTAGTCTTCAGCTCAATCTCATTTCTTCAGCTATTCATCCTGCTGGATAGTGGACTATGTTCCTCAGTTTACTTCTGATTAACAGCTGTGATTAATCCATTCTGATACAAGAAAAGCACTGGATAATTCTCCCCTTGTCATCTTTATTTTGTGAGGGTACAAGTGGTAATTAAATATAATTACATTTTATCACTGTGGTCATTAAAAATCCAGTAAAAGCAGTCTAGGGCTTGGCTGAAGGTGTCATAGAATTTAGGTTTATTCCCTGCATTTTGTTTGCTTCAGTGCTTTCCACAAAGGCAATGAAAAGCCTGATCAGAAGCTCAGTGCTCCTCAAACTTCCAAAGGCAGTTTAATTCAACACATCCTTGCTATCTTCTCTGCCCTTAAGAGACCTCAATGAGCAAAGTCCATTCTGCATCACTTAATCATATAGATGTAAATGTTGCATTTAGAATTTGGAGCCCATTGTGAGCCTATTTTTCTTAAGCTGTTATTTTAAAATGCTCTTTAAATCAATTTTGCAGTAAACATGGGGTTTGTTCCAATAACAACAATTTTTCTCCTGATTAGTAAATTACTGTTGTTTCCAATGTTTCATTCTAACTACTACTTGCTCAGAGTCATAGGAAAACAGAGCACTTAGTGAAGACAAACTTCCCTTTATTTCCATCTCAGCAAAGCAAGGTCTAGATTACTTTCAGAAAAACAGTTTTCAGCTGACAAAGTGAAAAATGTTGCATAACAGCAAACTTATAACATGGTAAGAAAGTTTTAATAGAAGGATTACCACTTGCTGTTGTAACTAGTTTAAAAGTCCTTTAAGACTCTCTGCTAAGAACAGATGATTATATTTGCAGTATTTATGTAATTTCTATTGGCTGGCTGTGTAATAATTTATGAAAGTTGTGACAGAACAGTGCTTTAATACAGATTAAGCTATATTGAGAGAGGAAAAATACAACAAAATGCCAGTGTGCTGCACAGAATACAAATCCCAGGATCATCTAGAATTTTAAAACAATTCTGTTGGAAAAAACAAATTGTCTTATTCCAACCACTGAACAACGTCTCAAGCACATGTTTTTCTATGTGGATATGCATTAAATGTGTCTCTTTGCATGAGGTTATCTGTATTGTCAGACCACCATTATACAGGCTTAGGAAAAGAAGCAAGTGATTCATGTCATCTTCATCCAGAGACAACACATATCCTAAATGTTATATCCTGGTGCATTGAGCATGGGCCACATGTCTTGAAAATGTTATCAATGCTATTTGTATACATTTCTATTTGTTTAGCTGGGCAATCATAATGCAAGTATTAGAGGAAGTGGAAGGTTTTCACTTTTTAATTCATGGCAGAACTGTCCAAAACAACTTCATAGAGTCCATACAAAATTATTCTGATTGTAGCAGGGTATTGCAGTAGGAAAAAAAAAAGTGAAGTCTGTAAAAAGCTAAAGCAGATCTCTTTACACTGACACTGCTCCCATCCACAAGCCTGGTAGTTACTGGAAATAGTTTTCTCATGAGGATTTTTATTTAGGGTAGTAATTGGAGGATAAGTTAGATTTTACTTTGGTTTGAGGCTGGTCAAGAACTTTGATGTCCAGGAAATCCATGAGCAGATCAGTAAACTGTTAAGAAGTAAAACATAAAAACAGCTAATGACAAAGATTTCACATCTTTATACCTGTTGATGCACACAAAAATGTACCTGCAAGCCCTAGACCCTGTAGATAGGTCTTTCACATTTGCAAAGTTTCCATTTTAATTAATATCAACTGTAACCATATGGGAAACTAGGCATAATAACAGTAATTAAGGCCTTGGCCTCTTAAAACACACCAGACGCACACACAAGGGCAAAATCCAATTTGGAGAAATATATGAAGCATTCAAGGGTCGATATGGAGATAGCCTATCTAGGCTACCTAAATAAACAGGCAAATCAACCCTATTTAACAATGAAAGTGTTTTTCTTGAGATCTCAAGAGGATTTCCAATTATTCACAAATGACTAACCATGCACTCCTTTCCCAGAATTATAAACAAGTCACCAGAAAATAGCAAGTTTGACAAAATTGTCCAACAGCCCATTAACTGTACAACTGTGCTAAATAGCCAGAGACAAGTCTAAATCTGCCAGAACCACTGTCTCTCGAGTCTGCCAAGGGGATAGATGTTTCAGCTGCAGAGTATCCATTTGCAGCTTGCCACCATCTGGACCCTGGAAACTGAGTACTCAAGTGATGGGCTGACACGATCCAGCTCAGGAGTGACCCTCTTGTTCTTAGGAAAGTCTTTAAAGATAAAGATGGTGTTACTGAAAGGAAGTCAGGCTTGCTTGCTTGCGATGAATATTTGAATTCACAAAACCCCAATTTTACCTGCATTCCTTCAAAAATCTGTTTAGCATGTAATTCTAAAGATTTACTAAACATATCAACAGCTTTAGTTTTTGTGAGGCTCAGCAACTGGAATTCTTCATATATTCAGATTTACACCTCACCTCAGCTGACTAAGTTTATTCACCCAAATTTCACAACATGAAGATGCAAACAGGTAATTGGAAGAGTCCTGTCAACACTTTTATGAAATTAAACTGGGCACATGGGGATCACCTGAATGCAGTTAACAAGGATGTGGCACAGTGGTGCAGCAAATATTTATTTGAGTTTCAAACCTTTACAAAAAGTCATAACAAATTGGTCAAGTCTCTTCCTCTTCAAGCTTTGTTTTCTGCAAGTGTGGAAGAGGAAAAAACACCCCACAATCTTGATTTTTTGGAAGAAAATATAGTACTGCATGCTTTGAGTTAAAGCAATACATGGAAGTGAAGGAAGGGGACACAATGACTACAGCCCATTGGAAGGAAAATTACTATAAAGGAATTTTTGTCAAAAAAAATACACTATTCAATTTTTTACCAAATGTACTTGTTTGTACTACCTTTATACAAACAGGTTTATAAGGCTGTGCTTGCCTCCTTTTTGGATTGACTGAATACAAATACTTCTTTAGATCAGGGCTGCACTCTTCAAGCATAGAACTCTGTGAAGCTTATCCCTTTCGTAATACCCCTAGAGAAAACTAACATACAGAATATTGTTTTGAGGTTATGTTTGAGCATAATCTAACTTGTGAGCCTGCAAAATGTTTTTTGTTCATCTAATGTAAGATGATTTATAATCAATTACAGTTCTTATGTCAAAGGCTCCCAGTTGTCTTCAAACCATCAGATCCAGAGCCATCACCACCAGCAGCAGGCATGCTTAGAGTTGTACTTTTCAAGTCATGTGAAATCAACCTATCTGTATTGGTTATCTCCTGAAAAAGCACTGTTCAGTCTTCTTTGAGGCTCATGCTTGACCCTGACACAAGTGAAACAAGAATGGTTCTGTTACACCAGAAGTTTTTTCTCAAACTATCAGACAGGTTGTACATAACATCCCTGATCTCTGCTCTGGAGGAAGCATACACAAATGTGGGTCAGGCATGCAGATTCAGGTTGCTAGTTATAGGAATATTATCCCAGGTTCATTCCATTGAGCACTGCAGGTTTAAGAATTGCCTTTGGAGTTCTAGAGCTGTTTCTGTATTTGAATTGACTAATTTACAAACTTAAGACTATTGAGCATTCTTTAACCACCAAATTTCATTAACCACTCCTCTGATGATGCCTTTCTACTCACTAACAAAATCTTAAAGTTTTTAGGAACCAATAATAACTCCAAACTTTTGGAAGTGGGCCATGGTCTTAAGAAGGGCTAAGCACAAGATCCTGAGCCAGATGATAGGCACTTGCACAACTGGCACATTTAGATTAAACCTTCTCCTGACTTTAAGAAGCAATTCTTTATTTATCATCAAATGTTACGCAGTGATTGAAAAGAAAAGAAACTACCCTTCAGGGCCCTTTGGCCTTCCTCTAAAGACACATTATCAATTTCTTTAATTATCACACTGGTAGGAAAACTTGGTGAAATATTTAAAAGTTAGAGGGAGGAAAACATGTGTTACACTCGTTTAGGACCACTTGAAAACAGATTATTCTGAAGATGGAAAGAGAACCATTAAATAATTAATCTCAGCAAATATATTAAATGCAAAACAGTGAAACGTTTTGACTGATTCAGCACAATTAGCTTTCACGGCTTCAAATTTGCTATTGCTAAATTGCCATTTGCAGGAATTTCAGCATAGCACAGTGTAACTCACTAGTCAGTCATGTGCCCCAGGCACAGGCAGAATTAAGATACAGACAGCCTGGTGACAGCCTGGCTATGATAACTAGATAGAAATCATGCAAACAGACACAGAACTTCTATCATGTCCATCTCTCTGAGCAGCTCCCCTGTTTATAAAATATTAAACCCTGGACATTTATTTTAGTTAAGATTTACAGCAAGTCATCTGCCATACTGTTGAGCACTAATAGGTTTCTATGGCTGAAAAGCAGAGAGCATAATTTCTCAAGCTTCATTGTTTGCTAGAAGACGAGAAAATTAGGAGCAATAGTCTGGTTAAGACTGCTCCTACCAGTGTCTTTATCAGAGCAGGAAGCCAGGATGAGAAGTAAGTTTTGCTGGTTCAGATGAGCTGCACCAATTCCCTGATGCATAGAGCATAAAGAGCCAAAAGCAGGCAAATGCACAAGGTCAAAAGTAATAAAAGCAGTTTCTTAAAAGCTAGTCATCTCTCTATGCTGGATTTTCATTTTCTTTTTTTTTTTTTTTTTTTTTTTTTTTTTTTTTTTTTTTTTGGGATGAAGTGTCTGTGTAAAACATCTATTTTTGTTTCTTTACATGTAAATGATACCAGCCAGTTACTGCAATCTCAGCTCAGCCAAGCTGAGTAAGGTTAAAGAAGGGAGCCTCTTCCAAAGACATTGCTGCTGCAAGAGCTCCACACAGTCTGGTAAGCAGCACTTTTTTTGTCAACAATATAACAGCTTAAAATGCATGGGTTTTGTGATGTTATTGCTGACAAACAGGCAGTTGCAATTCTTCTATATGAAACATTATTTAACCTGCATCCCAGCAGATTGCCTGTCCCTGGTGCTGCAGTTTTTCACATGAGCCATAAAGGCATTTCTGAGCCTTTGAGCTCAGACCCCAATTCTCATGGTACGTCATGTGGGGAAAAGAAGCTACACCTCCCAATCTCCTGCCAGGACCTGCCAGGACCCAGCTGATGATTACTTCCTCTCTGACTACATTCTTCCAGTATTTTAACATTGTGCTTTCCCATTTTGATTACTATAACTTTTTTTTTTGTTTCACTGCTTTGTCAAACAGTGTTCTACCGTGACAGAGCTTTTATAATCTATATATAAATTGCATATTGATTCCTGTAGTACTTGGAGATCCTTCAGGCAGAAGGTTACCACAATATAAGGTTCCTTCATCTGTCCTTTAAAAAAGGCAGAGCTCAGTTCAGTCCAGATGTTTATCCAAACTATTCTAAATCTCTAATGTCTGAAAAAAACAGAAGGAACAGGTTTTTTGAGAGACTTCCAATACCACTTAATACCAATTCAGACAAACTACCATATCGTCCTGTCACTGTAATCACATGGGATGCTAATAACACCTACCATTTCTGTAGAATTTTATAAAGAGGAATCACCACAACAACCCTTTGCAGTATTATCCCCATTTTATTATTGAGGAAAGAGAGTGTTTGCTTTTACATTATACCATGAAGTGACCTGCTCTTTCAATCTAAAAAGAACAGCAATGAAAAATGCAGAAACTATTACTATAACTTCCCCTGCTTTTGTTTGGTGAAATGCTGTTTAAATATTTAGATCCTGCAAATTTTTTTACCATCATAGAATGCTGTTAAAAAAGCAAGCCTCTGAAAAATGAAAGTGACACTCTCTTTTGACTCTGCTCTGACTTAACAGCAATATTTCAATTTATTGTAATTCTGATCATGGTAGAAAAGTCAGCTGAATGAAAAAATAAAGACACCTGTCACTGCTCACTATTTTCTCATGCAGTCTTGAATGTGAGATCCTATCATTTAGGTAAGGCATCAACTTCTTGAAATCACAACAGCTCTCCATAGTAAAATAACAAGGTATGTATGTATTCACTATGTACATATCACAGACTGCAATACAGTCCATTATCTACTGAAACACTTCCTAGTTCCCGCTTTCCATGAAAGGCCAGTGGGGTTGAAAAATCTGGAAGTTGTTTTTATTTTGGGCAGTTGTTTCAGGGAGTTTTGTAGTTTTTGAAAAACCTCAACTTTCATGACTAATGTCACAGGTACAAGAGAACCTTGGGGAAAGCATGGTATGAAAAATATTTTTGAATCTCTATTAGAATTCTGAAGGACCTAAGCCCAAGAGATGCTGTGTTAACTTCACTAATCACAGAAGCCAGAAAAACCAAAAAGAAATGTTTAGCATCATTTTAGACTCACTTCCAAATTAATATTTATGTGTCATATAACTGTATACAACCTGGAAAAAAAGAATTCTACAGTAGAATAGTCTCTGCAGAATTAATTAAGTACCAGCTTGGCTCTGCTTCACATTTCAGCAAAGTCATCTAAGGAAAAGTTGTTGACAAAAAATCCAACATAATTCCAACTTCTGACTCCCAGGGGTCACAACCTGGGAGTTATCCCAAAATATTGCAGCACAGGTTTCATAGTAACTACACTCCAAATTGTACAAGACATAAATCTTTCCATATTAACAAAACATATCTTCCTGTCAAACATTGATGGAACCATCAGGGTCCACAGTATCACTGCTGAGTTGGGATTTTCCAGTGAAAAGCCCTCCAGTTAAGACCATTTTGAGATTTGACCTTCTGGAAGAAAACAATTCACAGGAAATGGGTCACCACATCCAAATTCTGCCCTCTGCAGCAAATTGGAGAGGGATCAGAGGAGATTTTCATTATACCAGTTCTGTAGCTGGATAGACAAATTAGTGTCATGGTATATACCTAAGTGTAAAGGCAAAAGAAATCACATCTTCAATAATCATAGCAAGAATAGCTCTTTCCCCCTTTCCTTTGACTTTGCAGAAGACAGACCTTATCAAAATTGAGCACTCTCACACTAAAACATGTGGTTTGTGTATTCTTTGTTTTGATGTGCAGAGTTGTTTCTATGCTTAATTAGCAAAAGAAGTTTAGGTGAATTCTAGACATTAAAAGAGAGGCAGAAAAGTTAAAGCTGGCAAGATGGGAAAGACAGAATTTGATAGCTTCATTAGTAGAATTACATGATTGAGTGGCACAGGGCAGCAAAGGACTAGATTTCCTCAAGGAGTCTGGTCTAGTTCCTACTTTGCATCCTTGTGATAAAATACTGATGCTGAGAGAATAAAAAATTACAGATGGGGACTGAAAAGGGCTGGGAGAGGAAGACTGCGGGATACTGAAGTGTTATTCTCCCCAAACCTTTATTGTTTTGATCACCAAGGCATTGCATCTTCTGCTCTATTTTATGTGTGATATATAGGAACTAGACATGAACAGTGATGTTCAAATAACCACAGCTAATAACTACATTCATCCTTCAAGGATTATCTATGTGCATACATATTGCTGTTCCTGGAGGCTACTGTGATCTTTGAAGAGTCAAGATAGAGACATTGAAGATAAGCCTAGCAGATTTGCTAATTTTAGTAGACAAATAATGATTATCCCTGTTAAAGATAACTAGGAATTAATCAGTGGTATTGTTTGTTACTGCTTTCTAGCCTGAATGAGATCATGACAAGCTGTAGCTAACCCCATGGAGTCCCACAATTGGCCATCTTCGTGGAGAACAGAAGCACCAGTTGTGAGGAGACCAGGGTCTGCAGCTCCATTTTCAATAGGGAGTCATTAAGGTGCCTAGAGGAGTCAGTTTTCTACAGCTGTACTAATATGACAGGAGAGTTCCATCTTGCCAAGCACCTTTGCACTCACCTCACCACCAAAGAGGGAAATGAGTACCACTTAGTTGTTTTTCTGTTCTAGAAGAGATAAAAAATAACCCATATATGAAGAAAAAGAAAAATGCCTTGCAAACACAGAATTAAATAAGGCCTCAAAAACTGTATATAGTATCATGTTAACTTCCATGACAATTCTTTGTGGCAGGATATATCCTCATGCGTAAGGTACTTTCTAGGCATAACCCTAAAACTAGCCAGGGGTATTATTTCAATTTCTAGAAAGGGCAGTTGATATAGACGAGAATCAGTGCTGTTTAGCAGAGGAGACAGCAGCACTGACCCACATATTTTAACAAGGATGCATGCACATGCAGGATAATTCCAGTAATTCACATCAAAGTTATACGCATAAGAGGTGTGGAACAGGGCAGATGATGGTAATTGAACATGAAGACTACAGCAAAACATTTTTGTAGTGTTTGAAGATGTTAGAATAAGAGGCTTTAAACACATGGATGATGAGTGAGCTCCTATTTTAATCACCCTCCAAAGGATTCTACAGTCCATGTCTGAAGCCAAATTCCAAATCTGTTACAGCCTAGACTGAATTGCATTAGACAAAAAAGCCTTCTATGCACAACCAGTGTTTTGTCGCACTCCACTCAGCTTCCTAGAAGGCACTTGAATTTTGCTGGCTGAATCTGTCATTGTCATAAATGTACTGCTACTTCCTCATAGCATGAACAATGTATTTTGATCTCCTATGTTACTATGAAGGAAGATGAATCAGCATCCAAAATTGTGACATTTCTTAGTTTCACCTTACAGAAGAAAAGCTGTAGAGTATTATGGATCCTCTGCACAAGAAAAGGGTACTGTTCACATTCCTTTAGAGAAAAGATTTAGTGTGTAGGATACAAACCCTGATAGAGGTATAGAGAACACACATGGGCCTCATTTTCCAGTGCAATGGACAAACCTAAAGAAGCAGTCTGATATTGCTGCCGAGATAAGCAGCAGTTACTGGGCAGCAGCCAGCAGATAAAGCCACAGTATTATCCAAAGCAATATTGCCAGTGTCATTCTGGAACAGTAACTTTACCTACCACCAGTAGAGAAACACAGTAGATTGAATACCTCTCTAGGTGCTTCATGCACTGCAAGGCTGCTCTAATTGTGTAGCTGTAAATCCTCCATGAAAGGGAAACCCTGGGCACAGAAAGCCAATTCAAGAGACATTGGACACCTGCTTCCATCCCTGTCTTGGTTGATTTGGCTTATTGTGAGTAGTCATGTGAGAATCTTTCCACCCCCTCTGTAGTACACTCAGTCCTCTTCCAGACTTTGATTTAAACACCAAGGAATGGGGTACAGAAGCCATTACCCTGTGTCTTTACTAGAGGATGATTCTTATGAGAGTGTGTCCCAATGGCACAAGTGTTAGGTACTCTTCCTCAAGACAAGCTACATATTTGATATTTTAGTGAAAAAGCAGCCAAATTTTATTAGTAATTAATGTAGTTAGATTTTAAAAAATCCTCTGTCCTCTCTCTCTTTTTTCTAGAACTAATTCTCTTGCTATCCTGATTTATCCCACTGTTTTACTATTGCTCTGTTGGCTTTTTTATCTTGCTGGAAAAAATTTAAGACTCTTTTTATTTAATTGCTCTTATTAATATTCATATATTAATGCAACACATTTATTATTCAAGTTGATAACAATGTCTGTCTTCTAACAGCCTAAATTCAGAGAATGAAGATCCTAAGGAAATCAGAATTACATTGTTAAAAGTCAAAACATTACTTGTTTTGTTTCCAGCTATCTTGGAGCTTTTTCAGGTCCAAAAACATTACATGTATTTGAACAGGAGTAGAAATGATGCACCATTTTCTCAATACACGCTAATTGCTCTTTCTTGCCAAGTTGCCAGTACGACATTTCAGTGAGTCCTTCTCCAAGTCCTGTTTCTACCTTCAAACAGACCTTAGACTTTGGAAGTCTGACAACAGGGTGAATTAAAACACATGGAGAAAAACTGACCCAAATCCAAAGGAAAAAGCCTTGTTTAAAGCAAATGGACAAAGAACAAGCGAGTCTGACAGAGATGTCAAAAAAGTCCCGCCTCACATTTACTCGTAGAAAAGCAGAACGTTGACCTTAAAAAGGGGGTGGGAAGCTCTTGAAATTTTCAGTTTCCCAATGACACTGGGATGCCGGGCACAGGCACCACATCCCATAAAACAGGAAGATGCTGCCACCTGCAGGTGGGAGTCCCCGGAAGGCCCCAAATCACAGCCCTGGGACCCCACCACGGGCACGGACCCCGCGGCTGCCATAGACCCACAGCTACGTGGTATCTGCCAGAGAGATGCTTCATCCTGTTTCTTAGTCTAGTGTTTAGAGAGCAATACAGGCACATAAATCAGCATCTTCTGCACAAAATAAGAGGTTTTGCTTTGTAGTCTTTAGAGAGCAAAGATCCACTGCAGGAAATACAAGACCTCTTTCAAATCCTCACCACATGACACTTCCACCTCCATGATGCAAAGATTAAAGTAAGTTGTTCTTGTAAATAAGTCCATGAATCCTCATCCAAGGTCAAATCAACATTCATAGAGGCTCAAATACCTCTCATGGCTGTACTTTAAGTTTGCAAGTTACGGAAATTTGTAGGTTTTAGCTTTATGATGCTTATTCTTAATCCTAAGGTGGGTCTATAAGCATAGTCCTTTATAACAAGAGCTCAAGAAAGAGTAAACTGGGAAATTATTTAAGTAGAGGCTTAAAACAATACAAAAATTGGCCCTATAGAGGAAGAAAGTAGTCTATATAATGATGTTTCACACAGAATTTGGGGTTTGGCATATAACTTCCATATTCAAAGAATATATTTAAAAGGCCTCTATTTTACAGAGCACTCAGTGAAACATGGAAAGTCTCACCTTTTGAGTCCAATAGTTTACAAGTTTATATTCCTATTACCATGCAATACTAGTAGTAAAAAAAAAACCAATAACAAAACAAGAAATCTTAGGGGGAAAAAATCAGTTCCTTTTATCAGAGCCTTTTTCTCTGAACAGTGTATTTGGCTTTTTTTTTTTTTTTTTAATTAGAGTGTAAATATTGTATTATGTTTATTCAATAATACTCCCATCAGCATGCCAAACAGCACAACTTTTTGACTAGGGACACAGTAAACCTACAAAGTCTGCCAAAGTTTACTCCCTTAAGGCATAAGGGAGTCTCTTGAAAGTAGCTGTGCTTTGAACTGCCCCGGCTCCTGTGGGTTGTGACTGATTAACTGATACTTTACATAACACTAGCAACCATCACCACAGAGAAAGAAAATAAAACAAGTAATCTACAAATGCAGGGGGCACCTTCTTCTTGTATTGCCTGTTGCAAACTAACCCAGCAGATTATTCCATCCTGTGTAAATAACTATGGAGCTAGGAGAGCCACTGGAACCTCGTCTGCTTCAATAGCCAAATCTGGCGTTCCAAGTCTTCATTTTAAGAAGGCAACAAACTTAGCCCTAGTCCTAAATTTTACAGAGGCAGACTCCTAAAGTTTAATGAGACCTACCTGTGAAGGCACTCTGAACTTTACAAGCACTCCAGAAACTAACAGCATTCACAGCACTCCTGCAGAGAGATGGACGTGTGGAGCACCTTGTTTGCCTGCATGCTGATCTGGGCAAGTGGCAGCCAGCTCTACCTCAAATCCTGCAGACCCTTACAGCATCCTTCAGATGCACTCCCTGGACAGTCTGCACAAATGCCAGGACATCAGTTGTGTATCAGATTGCATCATGCTCCCTTTGTGTTCACATGTTTCAGTTCACAACTGCAAAAGCTGAAGTAACATTCAATAAAATACATTTTTTGTACTCTGCTTATGAAAATATCTGACACTAATAGACAACTGCCACCCACATGCAGCACACTAGGGATTTACATAGCTGAAAGCGTGTCATGCACCAACTTGAATAAAGCACTAATGCTTGTTCCTTGTGGCTATAATAATTCACACCTTCTGTATTGGACACAGAAAACTACCTAATACATACTCATGCCAGTGGGCTACATATGCAAATTTCACCTTGCTGGGCAACAAGATTAAGCCTAGAACAGTTGTGGGTGTTTTACACCCATAAACAACACCTGTATCTCTCTGCATATATCCAGATTCAGACAAATGCATCAATGCTATTAGTACATTAGAAATGTGAATGTATGCATTGCAGTAGGGTAAAAACAGACACTGTTGATTCTTACCAAACTGATTACTGGCAGGTAACCTGGATTATGTAAAGCCAATAGTTACACTACCACAAAGTCAAAGATGAATCAGCCTTGATGCAGAGAAATGCAAAACACTAAAATTTAGGATAACAAATCCTGCCTTTTAAATTTCATTGATAGCTTTCTTAATTTAAACTCACCTATGCTGTGTTGGAGGAAAACAGCAGTCTGCACAACAGGAATACTGAAAACAACTTACAGAATCGGGGAAGAAAACTCCTACTTGGACGCCATTCTCTTGATCTTGTCCAGCTGAGCAGAGCTGGAAAGTGGCTCTGAAAATGTAATGCAAGAAAGTGAATAAATTCATCTCAGCAAATATAAAAATACAACACTATTACATTGTTACATAATTACTATTACTTTCCCCCATATGCAACAAGCAATTCATTCTATTTTCAATCTGGAGGATTTATTTCCAATTATTGGAAGACAAAATGAAAAAAATACAGGTCCTGATATTGTTCGCAGCTCTATGCAGACAGACCACTGCATCTGCATGAGTCTCCTGCCAAAAATCACAGTCAAAAAGTCTGTCACAAAGAGTAAAACCAGCTTTGACTTATTCTGAGTCTGAGCTGGGATGACTGGGACAAGTTCATCTCAAAAGACATCCCTGTATATTCACCTAGGTTTAGATCTGCAGCAGAACTAAACAAGCCCCTCCACAAAAAAGCACAGCCCCTCCCCACTCCCTCAAAGAAAGGGGGGTGGGGGGTTAAAAAAAAAGATATTTTCTTTTGCTCCCATTTCAACACACACCACATATTCAGACAAACAGACTAGAAGAGTTCATCGCTGTTCTAATTAATTGCTGTACATCACTGAGTGCTTTCATCCTTTATGACAAACTGTAGAAAGAAAACATCTTTGCTCGCCTATTACGGCACCTGCTGTAGCCAGAAATCACTTCCTCTTGAACCAATAGCCAGTCAGTGTGTCATCTAAAGCTCACACAAGCTTAGCCATTCCTTCTTTGTCAGATCAGTGAAACTAAAATATCAAAACGTCTTTATTCTGTCTATCACTTATTACCATTTAATAGCATGAGACCATCCAAGTGCTGGTATTGTACTAAAAGATGGCATCAGCATGACCTATCATTCTAAGCTTACCACCCATCCCCAGCTAAGCAGCAAAGAGGGTGTTTGATCACGACTGTCCAAGATTCAGTCTCTCCCTTACAGACTGACATCTTCTGAAGTATAAAATCAGAACACCTCCATCCATCCAAGTCTTGGCAGTTAGAAAGTCTCAGCAAATAGCAAAGTCACGTTGAGAAGCAAAATCCATCTGACACTAACCTTTATGGCATCAGAGGCCTCTCAAATTGTGGAAGATCTGCACAAAGAGACAGCCCTGGACTTCACAAGCACTGCAGTAGCCCAGAACACGAACCAAGGCACAGCACTAACCTCACATCTCTGGGGAGATGCCCAGGTGCTCACTTGCCAAACTGGATGAGCAGCAGCTCCTCTGACATTTATCAAGATGCATTCAGAGACCTGCACTCAAGCTAAACAACAGCAGCTTAGAGCTATAGGTGCTTCCCTTGGACAATTTGCACAAATGCCAATGGATCTACTCCTGCTACTGAAAAGTCAGGTCTTGAGTAACTAGAAAGCAAAGGAAGCAATGCTATCCTGGTTTAGATTGCTTCAATATTTAATCAGTACTGATTGTCCTTTTAAGTCTCATAGATAAATGGCCAGAAACTGAGCACAGTATTTTCAGCTCTGGATGAAGCTGCGGGTGGGTGAAGCATTCCTACATTCTTTTTCTTCATACCATACTATCAGCTGCTAAATTTGAGAATTCCTTATCACTCACAGATTTCTGCTCATGCCTCCGCACTGTGTAATGGGATCAAAGATGACTTATCTGAATTATCCCACAATTGTAATTGAAAATCTCTCTGCTCTGTATGTGCATTTTGCAACATGACTCTAAGTTTCACTAGATTTGTCCATAATGCCCATTTCAGCTGATAAATGATTCAGTGCTTGGAGAAGAGGGAGTGGCAAAAAGACTGAGACTTACTGCTTTAATACTGGGATCATGTCTTAAGGCTTAAATTGTCTTCTATTTGGCAACACAAACAAAGTAAAAACCTGATTTTGCCACATTTTTCAGTGACCAGAACTAACAGAGCAGATGAAATCAAAGCAATACAAAGCACCTCTGCAGTGGTGCAAGTGGAACTATTATTCACTTCATGGCACTAAAACGGGGTAAAACAGCCCCTAATCTGCCCTTGGATAAAAAGCAGGGAAGTGATACCAAGAAATCTCTTGCTAGATATAATAGGTCCCAAGGGGAAATTATATGAGTCTTATCTTTAACTCAGCTGAACCATAAAATGGTATGAAAGTAGATCTGAACAGAAGACAGATTCTGTAACTAAGCTGCTTGTTATGAAATTCTACTACAAAATTTCAGTAACAATTTCTGTGTCAATATTTTACAAAATAAAAACAGTTAGAAAGTGGCAAAAAAAAATGTAACTCAATTGGGATCAGAGAAAAGCAGCTACTGAAATAAGGTACTCTTCACTTATTCCTTTCTATAGCCCAATCTTTATTAAAGACTTTTTTTAAGTTTAGGATTTCAAAAATCAAGTTCAGGTATCTCATTATCAGTAGCTTTATACTGATTACATTCACACTAATTCTGGGAAAGAAAAATAGTTTTACACAGTTTTCAGAATTTCTTTGCACAAATCTGTTCAAGGATCTCATGTATCTGAGTACCCTCAGGTACAATGTCCCGTTGGGAATCCAGTGGCAGGTCACATGGACTAATAATGTCCCATTTTTTCTCCCATGCAAGCTAAATCTTGCAGGTTAGATTTCAGCAGGGGGGATTTTTAGATCAAGGATATACTAGGTCTCTTTTCATGTAAAAAGTAGAGTTGGGGTTTTTTGATAAAAGCTTTATAGTGGCTTCCCTTCCTGCTGCCCTTATGCCATCTACCAAGCAATCTTCAAATATGTTCAAGTGAAGACAACTTTGCATAAAGAGCTTAAATTAAATGAAGCTCTCTACCCCAAAATATGTATATACACACATATACACACACTATATGACCCATATTTAATTTATTATTTTTGGTTCATAGTGTTGAAAAGAAAATCTCTTCTGATGTAGCCAAATGAGAAGCAGAAGAATAAGCTAGTACAAGATCTGTCAATAAATATACACTTTGAGAAATGGTATCCTAGTTCATAGCAGATTTATAGTTCTTATCTCAAGTTTCCAAAGTTCATCTGAATCTCCAATACAGGGAATTTCAATGTATCAGTAAATCTTTTAAGCCATGAAGAAAACTCACTCAAAGAAGCAATGTCCCTTATCAGTGGAAGAAGTGATAAATCTGAAATAATATATAATTCATGATGACACATATCAAGACATTACAGCAAACACTGTCACAAGACCTATTTATGGCATTGCTTTGCTAAGCATATTCCCTACAGAACTATCTTTTTTCTTATTCTGAGCCAAACAACTGCTTTGATAATGCACATCTTTTCAGAGCTGGGTAAAAAAAGCAAATCTAATTCAGCACCCATTTCTCATGATAGAAATTAGTGGCCCTTAGCCAGCAACATATAGAAGTAAATGAAAATTTAAGTGCAGATCAAAAAGAAATGTGACATGGTATGGCTACTTTAAAAAATTCATGACCTCAGACATCAAACTATCCATTGTCTAAAACATGCTAATACAAACGATAAACTGTCCTTGGCTGGGGAACAAAGGTTTAGTTTAGTTCCTTCACATCTTTCTCAGTCTGTATTGTTTAATACATTTGTGGATTCACAAGCTCTGTAGAAATGCAGATTCTTCTCAAATCTCTCTGATATGGTTCACTGCCACCCTGAAATTCAGGATCTGGAAATACTCTGCAAATTTTAGCTAGAACTTGCAACAACCTCGGGAACAAGGTCACCACCAGACAATCTTGGGAAGTGCATTAAATTTAGTGACTACAGATGACATGACTGGCATAAAATATCACATGAGTCAGTATCACAATCCTTGAACAGTAAAAATAGCTTTAAAGTAGTTTAACTATCACTCAACAAAACTACCTGGGATAATGTAGAGTTTGAAAAGAGTTGAAAAGAGCTGTATATCTGGAAAAACAAAAGAAACCATTTCCCCTGCCAAGGCCATCACTGGAGTTCACCTTCAAATTAACAACCAAGTAATGAAAAAAAAAAAAAAAAAACCACACCAAAACCCCAACGTATCTTTGCTAGCACAAATGTTTCCTTAAGAATCCACAGGAGAGACAATGCTCTTGAGACACAGAGCAGGGAGGCATATATTTCCCTAGCCACCTCCACACCATCAGGCATTAGCCAAACAATATACCTACAGTGGCTGGCAAATCAGGGTTAAACTAAGAACCCAAAAACTGGCACAGATGTTGCACACAAGTTTCACACTATTTAGCTAATTATGGGTTTTTTCTCTCATCTTTTTAAGTGAGTCATACAGCATAATATAATTTCAAATGTTAATATATTTGGTTTGAAGAGAGAAAATTATTCCAAACCTGGCTGTGCTGCAATCAAAGGAGCACCGTGCTCTGAACAGCAGCATATGTGCTGTCTACAAAGTCTGTTCAGACCAACCCGCGAGATACCAGGACATTAGAAGAACAAAGAGAACACTTACAGATTGGACAGGATTACAGTTCAATGACATGGTGTCCAATATATTTTTTCAAAAGACAAAGTGCCAGGGTAGGTGTAGACTGGTGGAACAAAGAAACAAACATGCAGGAAACAAGGTTTATAGAGAATTCAGACAAGAAGAACAACAAACCCAGTAATATATGTACTTGGGTAAATACCACAGTAGTTATATTGAGGTGGTGGAAGTGCAATAATGTCTACAAATGGAAGTGGAACAATAATTTTATGCATGCATACATTTGATATATACAAATGTATACACATATATATTTGTTCAGTTTAGTTAGGTTAAGGGCTGACTGAATTTGACAACACTTCTCATCTTCCTCCATCTCCCCACCCCTCACAAAAAGAAGCACATGAAAAGATAAATCCCCAAAGCCATGCTGCAAACAAAAAAGGCAGGCCAGCAATTCCACATGCCTTGAGCTACATCGGGCTACCCTTGAAAAGGTAAATTTTCACCCATCTTCTTCCCAAAGGCATATGCAAAGAATATCACAACCTCCTCAATTAGGAAAAAAAGGGTAGTAGTCACTGGCAACTCCCTTTTGATAGGAATGGAAAGCCTGATATGCCAGTCAGAACCGATCCACAGACAGGAGTATCCCTGGTGCCCAGGAAAGGAACATCACAAAGAAACTGCCCAGCAGCTATGGCCCATTGACTACTGGTTTTTCAGGCAGAAATGAGGTTCCAACAAGAAGTCTACAGATAATCAAGAGGGACTTCAGGAGCACAAGTTGTGTTCTCTACTGTGCTGCCAGTTGAAGGGAATGATGGGGCAAGAAACAAGAAAATCATGCAGATGAACACCTGACTTAGAGACTGCAGCTACCAGCAGAATTCTGGGGGGTTTGATCATAGTTCTGGTTATACAACACCAAACCTGCTGGCAACAAACAGGATTCCCCTGTCTCAAAGGGGAAAGAATAACCCCATGCACCAGTATAGGCTGGGGGCCAGCCTGCTGGAAAACAGCTCTGTAGAGAAGGACCTGGGAGTCCTGGTAGATAACAAGTGTCCCTGAGCCCACAGTATGTCCTTGTGACCATGAAGGCCAGTGGTATTCTGACATGTATTGCCAGGAGGTCAACCAACATGATTCTACCCCTCTAGATTAGCTCAGTTGATTAGAGCAGAGTGCTAATTACACCAAGGTTGTGGATTCAATCCCCTTAGAGGCCATTCACTTAAGAGCTAGACTTTATGATCCTTATAAGTCCCTTTCAATTCAGAATATTCTGTGATCTCTAACTACTCAGCCATAGTGAGGCCAGGTCTGGAGTGCTGTGTCCAGTTCTGGGCTCATCAGTATAGGAGAGACATGGAACTCCTGAAGCAGGTCCAGCAGAGGGCAACAAAGATAATTAAAAGGACTGAAGTATCTCTCTCACTGGGACAGCTTGAAAGAGTCGGGTCTGTTCAGCCTTGAAAAGAGATGACTGAGATAGGACCTCATCAACCCATACAAGTACCTGAAGGGAGGATGTCAAGAAATGGAATCAGGTCCTTCTTTGGTGCTGCCAAGC